>NC_088684.1:248261404-248563904 GCF_028017835.1 Emys orbicularis
CCTGAACCAGACTGAGGGTGAGTACTTTTGCAGTTTGAGGTGAACTGCACTGGTGATCTCTCGAACTGGTGTTAACTCCCTTCTCTTGAGAAAAGTGCCAAGGGATTTTTAATGATCATAAGAGGCTAAGACCTTGGATTTATCTCTGATCTAAACTATGTCACCTATAGCAGCATAAGGAACCACTAGCATCATGCTGAGATATTAATTCCATCCTAATTGCGAGGGAATAAGTTCCCCCGTCCTAAGCCTCAACACCACTTCCACTAGAATCCTGGGTCTTCGGAAGTCTCTCATTCAAATATTGACTAGACCCAACCCAGTTTGCCCTTATAAAATCTGGCATAAGCACAATCCAGGGAGGCACACTGTAACTAATGTTTTTTTAATCTACTTCTGAAAAGATGCAAAATTCATTAAATGAACCACAGCCATCAGGCAGCTTCCCTTTCATCAAAAGACTCCTTGTGCAAAGGCACTAATGTACTGAGACGTTCGGAGATGTCATCTCTGATTTTTCAAACTCGCCTACAATTACATGACACTTGATGACTCGGGATTTTTGTTCCCACCCGATTTGGTTCCATTGAATGCTATTCAAAGTGTCAGTGTCAAAGCATTGTTTGGTGGCCCCTGCATCAATTAACAGCATTGTGTTTCTAGTGTACATCTCCACTTGTCATAAAAACAGGTAACAGTGGTCTTCAGGAGATCCATTTTTATTTCATGTAGGTTTCAGAAACTGCAGGTTGGAATTGGACATTCCAACTGCCATCCTGTGACAGGCTAATACATGGAGAATGCCAACTAAAATCCAAAAGAAAGTGAGCAAGACATTAGAGGGAAAATTCATGTAGCCATAAGTGCTAGTTAACACGACTCCTAGGCCAGACAGATCACTGAACACGCTGCAGTTCCTTTCCCATCTCTGGCTACCACCATGATTCTTATTCAGATGATCACTAAGGGCCCGTTGTTCAGCACTGGCTCATTGTCTATGTTTCTGTCTGCCTTCACTTGTAGAAGCCTACCCTCTGATAGCCAACTGCATCAAGGCTTTGTAATTCAGCCATACTGCTTTGGGCCCCAATTCAGCAAGGTACTTAAGCATGAGCCTACCATTAAGCATGCGATTAGTGACTATGACTGTGATCGGGCTACCCACATGGTAGATGTGTGCCTAATTGCCTTGCTGAATTTGGGCTCTGGAAGCCTTTGGGTGTCCTGTATGTACAGTATACAGAGGACATTGCATATAACATTTTTGTAAGCAAAAGATTCGGAATTAATATATGCAGGCAAATGTTACAGCTCCCGTTTTTTCCCATTCAGGTTCAGGATGACCCCCACATTCATTCATCCTTAAGACCAAACAGCCCACAAGCTGATGAAAAGAAAAGTGCCACTGAAAACATCTCAGTGATAAGAGATTTCACACCAGCATCAAACTCTCCACATTGTAGCTTTCAGTGACATAAAATGACTCAATTAAAACACTTAGGGCTGGATTTGGATCTCATGTACATCGATTTCTCACTTCCACTGACTTTAACTTAGTAGAATTTAGGGCAAAATCTGGCCCACTGAATAATTACAATTTAAAACTTCTGCCAAACACTTTTCATTCTATTACCAAGCATGTGACAAACCCTGGATGGAGCTTTTTGTGCCACATGACATGTAGATCCTCCACGTGCCTTTTCAGTGACAGCTGCTGGGAAGAAATAGCATCCTCCAGCTGCACAACTTTATCCTTCTCTCACTTGTGAATTGAGATGTTTGGTTTTAAAGTGGCACTCTGTGCTGTACTCTTACGACTGCAATTGTCACTTGACGAAAGGAAGCCAATGAGCTCTATCAGTGGCATCTGATGGGGAATAAAATCCTTCTTCCCAAGAGCATAATAGGCAGGATGTCCCACTTCATTCTTTCTGTTTATTGCGTATTATTAAATGACACAGTTGGGATTAACTATCAGGCAATGGGCACATGGACTACACAAAAATATACAAAACATGCAGGGTATAAAAAGCAAGCATCAGCCCCTTCCCAGAACAGAGCCCATTAATCAAATTGATCTATTCATGGAACATCAGTCTTCCAGCCAAAGTCTTAAGAAAATCTTTGGCACAAATGCAAGCTCATTGCAATGCCACAATGGGGTGAAACTGCAAGAGGAGGAAAGCAGCAGCAGCTGCCTACCTACTAGATGCACCTGCTGGATAAATCTTATTGTGAAATACCCACATTAAACCCAAACATATGTAAAATAACGCCAAAATAGTCAATCAACAGCAAAAAGCATAACTAGCACAACAAAACACTGAATTGGTGTATTCTGCTCTGCAGTATCAGAGAATTGGCTACTATGCCACTCTCAGATAGAACTACTGGGATAAATTTATTTCTGGTGCGGCTCCATTCAGTGACTTCAGTGGAGTTTACACATGCCATAAATTTGTACCAATGTGCTGTGGTCAAGATTTTCGTAAGTGACTAGCGATTAGTATTTGGGTGCCCAACTTGAGATACCTTGAAGGAATCTTTCAGACAGTGCTGTGCACCAGCCTCTGAGAATCAGGCTCTTTTAACATGTCTCAACTTTTAATGTGTCTCAAAATCACTCTCTTGATATTCTTGGCCTGTGTTTACATTATATCTTGTGACTTCACGCTCTCCCTTACATATTGTAGTTCTATTGCCTAATAAGCAAAAAATGGACCATCTAATTAAATATTAATATAAATATTTACTTTTTCATCTTGTCCTTATTTACATAAATGTATCGTATTTTTTCAGGTCACAGGTCAGTTCAAAATGACACCCTTAGACCTCTAGTGAAAGCAATTCTCTCTTGAATGAAGACAATTGAAGAGCCAAGGAGGATTAGGTTAATTGAGGTGCCCCTCCCCAGGTCTTTGCTCCAGTGTAGGAAGAATCTGTCTTGAACGATTATCTATCCCCTTGCATCTCCTGTCCTGAAGCATAGGATGAGTGGCTGATAGAAGTTGCCCACCCTCTGACTTCTCCTTTTCAGCAGCAGTGAGGAAAGACTGAGTCAGGAGGAGCCTCTCACTCCTGCATCTCCTCTCTGGTAATGAAGGCACATGGGAGAGCTATCTGTGAGATGCTTCCACTTCTATTCAGTGGTAGGACTGCAAGGAGATTGTGCAAAAAGGGCCACAGTCAGTGTTTCATAGGAAAAGACAACATATATGGGGACGAGGCTGTCCCAAATACAGACTTCATAATAGAAGGCCAAGGGTGTGAGGAGGGAGCAGGAGAGGGGCATGTTTCTCACAGGGTGGTTGTATACACAAAGTCAGGTATCTCTGTCCACCCACTTAATGCACCTGGAACTTCACTTCCACTCCAAGCAAAGCCTCCTTAACTGACTTCATTTTATTCTCAGGAAATCTTCTAGAATGTACATCCTGTGAATTTCCTTGGCAACTGGCTAACAGCCGGCAAAACACTCTCTGGCAAACGCCCATTAAACTTCACACAATGTTCCTATACCAAAGAGCTTTTATCTTTGTTTTGTAGCCTTATTTAACAAAAAAAAAAGCATCCTGCAATGGCAGATAAGCTGTACAAGAGCTGTTCATTATTTGATGTTTCCTGTGCTCAGAAAAAATGACAATAAACAACCAGGAGCCATTTTGATATTTTTTGCTGGTGCTATTCACAGAACAAAGAGAAGCTACGTTGTTAACATCCTTGCCCAGAATATTGAAGTGCTGAGTTTTTCCAGGGGGGATTTGGATATAGAAAGCTGCATTATCAAAGATTTGAACTGCTCTTTTCCTTTCCATACCCTCCTGAACAGTTTCCTGTGTGCCATATTAACTTTCTTGAGAACCACTTTTAATCTTAGCTGCTATTTTCTTCCTTAGAACACTATTAAAGGGAACCTGACTATTCCTGATATAACATTTTGACTTGAGATTTTTCAAAGGCCAATGACCCTTCTTAATTATGTAATGAAGATTTAGCACAGGGTATTAGCTTATGGGCAGGGTTGTATGTCAAGTACATGTGGTATAATTTGTTATCAAGGCATGAACACTAATGGCTTATGAGGCAAAATGTTACCTGAGGAGACACACTCAACCTAGGCAAAGCATTCCTAATAGTTGTGGGGTGGGATGCATTGGATTTTTCATCATTTTTAATTATTCATTTATATTTTAATGGGGAGCCCAGCTCAGTTCACATCCTCAGGCCATTACAGACATTTTACCCCCTGAGTTAATCCCGAGTTCATTCCCCCCAAATGAATATTCATATCATTCAAATGCAATTTTTAATTAAACATACCAGTAGCATTATCATTATTGCACCTGAAAGATTCAAAAGCAGATCAGAGAAATGCCGCCACAATAGAATTCAGTGAATTCTTCTCACATGCCTTTCTAAGGCTGATCACCTTTAAAGTAATGAGAATAAATTGTGGGATAAAATAGGACTGATCTAATTAAGATAATGAACTGGAGATTATGAACATTGCTACTCTGTGTTTGAAGAATTTTAATATATTGGGTTAACAGAAGGTTAAGCATTCACAAAAAGAAAGCTATAGAAATATATCCTGTATTTCTATTGGCTAACATTTGATGTTTCATGCCTTAGAAATGTATAAATAAAAAGGAGGCTGGGGGAGAAATATAAAACATGTTTAAAGAAACCTATTTCATAAATTTTTGAAGTGAATTTGCTTAATACTCAAATAGAAAACAGGATGAGACAATTCTTCCTGCAAAGTGAGGAATGAAAGGAAAGCAGACAGGGAGACATTATGACAAGCTGATAGGCACTTATAAGGTTATATTATGGGGAGTTTTATCCTAGCAGTCTATCTGATGTGGCTATTATAGCTCAGAATAAATATTTCTTGCGGGAACAGCCTAATTAGCTTGCCTTCAGCAGTAGCAAGGAAGGGGGAGAGAGAGAGGTAAATGAGCTGTTGAGGAAAGTAGAGTGGATATGAATTAGAACTACTGTTCTGTTTCTCTGCTGCTTCATCTTCCAAAACAATGCAGCTCAGAGAGACAACTGTTATAGGGTGAAACTAGAACCCAATAATCTTTTGTAATCTATGGTGAATTGACAGAAATGGTCCTTTTCAGACATACAGAGGTTCATTTTCAAAGCAGTGCATAAGAGCTGCTGCCTTGAAAAGATATCCCAGATAATTCTGCATAATTACTCTGCTATGTTTAATATTTCACTCCAGAAAGAATCATTATTGGCCACTGGAAATATAGAAATCAACTTACTACTAGTTAGTTAATACTGGGAAGCCAGATTGTGCCTAGTAATCGTAGACCTGTATTCAGCATGTTTCAGAGCTCCACTCCCTGAAGGGAGCTCTTGGTAAGATTGGGCTTATTTATGCAACTCCTTCTGAAGGTCATCAGCATTCATACTGCATGGAGTTATGTTAAAATCATAGACTATTTAGTACTCTGGTACCTAGAGAGGACATGGATGTGTTGTATGAATATTCTGCACCATCGCGTATTTCCTTCTATAGCCAACCAACAGTACTAAGGGTGTTAGGAGAGATGAGTGTCTTTGTGGGAGAGCAGGGTCTGCGATTGTGTGGGAACACTCCAGGGATGGAGGACATAATGAGAGGGTGGGAATTTTCTGGTGCTTTTGTGCACCCAGGCAGCACCTGGGTACAATCTGGCCCACTGTAAGTATAGGTCAGTTCTGCATGGTATACTGCTGCAGAAAGTACAATCTAAGGATACAATCAGTGGAAATTTTGCTTGGGTAAATACTGTGAGATTTGGCTTGGAGATACCAGTTTAACAGGAGAAACTGTGTTAAAGTAAAAGAAATTATCTCTTACAGGAACTAAGGACCATCACAAACATATCACTTTCCACTCAAAGTGCAAGGTACATTTCTTTGACTTTGCTTTCTCTAACATGAACATATAAACATATATCAACATATATTTACTTGCATACTATATTCAAAAAAATTCAAAACAAAACACTCCACTGCACACTCTCCCTCTGGGGAGAGGATGGGAGAACAAACAAATGACAGCTGTCAGTCAGATCGCTTAATGCATTACTGTAAGGCATTCAGATACCATGCAGATGAGCATGGTATAAGAACCTATATGGAATAGAACCCATTGTGACAGATACAGTAATTTCCTGCAATATCCTGGACAAACTTTACTGAAGTAAGCTTAAGTATTTTAGGAGTTCTTTGTATTCAAAATTCAAATGTGTATGTATTGTTGTGGGACTGTATGTAATGTCTCTAGGAGAGAGACGTGACTAATGGGAAGTCTTATGATCTTCAAAAAGACTATTTGAAACAAAATACCTCCTCCAGTTATGCAAGAACTCGGCCTTTTGAAGCTTCACCCTAGGGAGGGGACCTTTGTCTACTGATCACCTGTCACACGAGGACAGGATCAGAGGCCCAAACTGTATAAAGGAGTGACTCTCAGATTCATAGAGTGCTTGTTCTGAGCCCAGGCGGTTATGAACTTGTAATCACAGAAACCCCATTTCATGAGGTTTGACGGACTGACTCCTGCCAGAGCCTTTGTTGGAGCTGGGGTGATCTATGGTAAACTCATTAGAATGTTTTAATCTGTGTTCTCTGTAATGATTTCACCTTACAAATAAATGTGCTTGCTTAGAAAAGGCTGTGTGGTAACTTATACCCATGGGGAATTATGCTGTTTATAGCCTCTGAGGAGAAGGCAAAGCAGGCCTGCTTAGACAGTATGACTTGCAGGGGAAATCACAGAGTAGGCAGGAAAAAACCCTGGTTAAAAGAGAGAGACACATATCTCTTCCCAAGAGAGGTGACAGCTTGGGATCCGGAAACCTAAGAGTGAGTACTTTAGGTGGATCATAAAGGGAAAATTCAGATGCAATTGCCCTGAACTCTGATACCTATGACTGTCCTAATATCTATAGGGAAAGCCTTGGAGAATATGCAGAGCATTGGAGCATTTGCTCACAGTCCAGTAACTATGCTCTAGGTCATATGAAGGACTGTGATGGGGTTACACCCCATACAAGTCCTCTGGGGATTAATGTGGGCCAGAAGGGGCTAATTAGCCTTATATGCTGCACCTGGAGGGGCACCAGGGAATGGTAAAGTCTAATGGCAGATGAAGCCCATTTGGGGAAGGAGCTGGATTATAGGATTATAAACCAGAAAGTGAAAGTAGGAAGAGGCTGCAGGGAGGGAATCTGCAGTCACTCTCTGGGTACAGACTGGTAGTGAGTAAGAAACTCAGTGGCAAGAATAAACCCTGGGATCTTAGACTGGAAAGAAGGGTCAATCCAGAGAAGATAGCCTGACAGAGGCTGGGTAGGAAGAAGCCCAGGGAAGGATCAGAAGTGTGCAGACCTTGGCAGCTGCTTATAGGATCCCCGGGCTGGAACCTAGTGCAGAGGGAGGGCCTGGGGTCCCCTACCAGTCCCTGGGAAAGTGGCACAGCAGCTGGACATGTGGAACAGAAGACTGTCTGAGGCAGCAACCGGACAGCTTGTCCAGTGGGCTGTTGATTATACCCCAAAAGGGGAACTACACAGTGAGCTGGTCAGAGCGCTGAGTCATGAAGAAAGAGAACCCTGAGTCACAGTGAGCGAGAGGGCCACAGCATAGCAACCAACAGAAGTGGGCACAAGATGGGGTGAGAGCTAATACCCAGACACAGCCACAAGGAGATGCACGTGACGTTGGTGGACCCCCTTCTTGAGGACATGTGTTAACTAAGAAGGTGCTGTTTTTACATAGCCCCTTTTCAGAGTAGAACTTTGAGCTTGATCTGGGAAAGATTTCTATTGACTTGAGTGGGCTTTGGATCAGACCTTAAAATCTGGCTTATGTGGATGACTTGTGTGAAAAAAGTAGGGCTGCTCTAACAATGTATTAATACTGTATGTTAATGTGGTGGTTGTTATGTTTACTGTATGGTGAGTGTTGCCAACTTTGTAATATTTAAAAACTGGACATTCCAGCAGTTGTGCCGGAACCACCCCTGCCTCGCCTCTTCACCCCAGGGACCTGTCCCTGCCCTGCCTCTTCCCCCAATGCCCCACTCCTGCCCTGCCCCATCCCCCTGAGGCCCCACCCCCACCCCCATTCGCTCCTCTTTCACCCTCCCTCCATCACTCACTGCTTTTCCCCTCTCCCCCCTCCCTGCATGGGTCGGGAGGGTCTTGCATGCAGAGCTGGGGCTGGGAGCTGCAGCCACCCAATGCAGGTAGGAGTTGGCCCTGGCTGAAAAGGGACTGGGCAGGTGATGACTCAGCGCCTCCCTGCCTCCCCCGCCCACAGTAACCAGATTTTGGGGTGTCCGGTCAGTAGATCTGACCAGACACCATCAGGTCCCCTTTTCAACTGGACTTTCCAATCCAAAACCGGACACTTGGCCACCCTATGGTTATAGTGGGTTAAATCACCAAGCCTGTGGGGAAACAGGTAGGAAGGCAAAACAATGGCTTGATGTAACGCTGTCCCCTTACCAAATACTTGAGAGTTGTTATAGGACAATAGGAGAGCCATTGAACCTGAGGAAACTAGTTTGTCCTTCTGCTGATCCCAACAAACTGGTTTGATTACAAAGCCCACAAAGCTCAGAAACTGAGAAGACAAAGAAATTCTGGCTGGATTAAAAGTGACTCTCCTTAGGTGGGCGGCAATCATTTTTGGGCAGCTCTTCAGACTGACACCCAGCACCCTTTGAGGGGTCTGAAGGGTCTATGCCTGCTGTGGTCATCATCACAGAATGGTTTGTCTTTGGGTAAGACAGGTGCATATAGACCACTTTGTTCTTTTAAACTTCTTTTCTCTGAATGCTTTGTTTCTAGTGTTAAGTTTTAACAATACTTTGGTCTATTCTGTTCACCACTGGTCACAAAATCTTGAAGGAAAGAACCACAAGTGCCAAGCCCAATCAGCCAACCCCAATGATTCCACCCCAGGAAAGGTAGAAGCACAAAGCCTGGCTTCCCATGGGGGGAACAGAGATGCAGCTACCCTGAAACTATGACAACTTAATCAGAAGCCTTAGTGGGGCAAGATGCAAGATATCCTTCTGTTCCAAAAAGTCAATACACTAATTTCTACAACATCTTAGACAACATGGAAGTAATGTTTGTTAGGGTAGATCACACCATTGTGCTGAAATGAAACAATCTCTGTCGTGTCTGATCTGCAAATTTGAGGGATTTCACCAAGTTTTAAATATGCATTTAATCGACGTGTTAATGGTTCAGAAGACTGTAAAAATGAAAAACTCCCCACTTAGTTCAAATGGATACTGCCTCACTGGGCAGAGCAAAGAAGCTTCCAGCCTACCTTGTGCGTTTTGCCTTTGACTTCTTCAGAACCTGAAGAAGAGCTCTGTGTAAGCTTGAAAGCTTGTTTTTCTCACCAACAGAAGTTGGTCCATTAAAAGACATTACCTCACCCACCTTGTCTCTGATCTTATTTTCTTAACGTTCTCTTCATTCAAAAATTGCCAAAGTGCACTCTTACAAATTTGGTAGGAGAATAAAATATAATCCCAAACTAAAGTCATGTGTGCTAAGAGGGAACTTTTGTCACTAAGTTACAAGTCTCTAAAAACAGGGGTTTGTAGTGGAAAGGTTATAGAACCTTACACTTACAGCATTCTCCAGTGAGTCTAAACAGAATATCCATGCAACTAGCAGAGGAGATGACTGAATGTGTTCAGAAGTCACAAATGACCTAATACAAAGTCAAATAACTTAAATTATTATTTATTTTACATCAGTATTTAGAAGCCCCAACCAAGATTGGGGCCCCCATGGGCTAGGTCCTGAAGTAACATACAGTATAAGAAAGTCTTTTCCCCAAAGAGTTTGCAATCTAAAGACAATATAAAGGAAATAGCCACATTTTCCAGGTGGGGACCCAAGGCATGGCGAGATTAAGGGTGTGTTCCTCACCTCTTCTTTGACCAGTTTAAACCAGGTAAAGGGGTCAGCGTGACATAAAAGGACCTTAAAACCTCCAGGTTCCAGCTGGTGAAGGATTGCCGTGGTGCCAGCCCTGTAGAAGAAAGCGATAAATCTGCCTTCCAAGGATTCCTTCACAAGCCCTGGCATAACGGGCATGCTGGGATGGGACTGAGGGCAGGACGGACATGTTGGAGGTGGGTCTGCAGCAGATAGCACTGTGGAGATCTCCAGGCTGTGCCATGGACTGCAGTGCTGCCTGGAGAGGCTGCCATAATTTAGACAGGCTCCCCAGGCCGACCAAATAATTCCAGGGGCCTCTCCAGCAGCCCAAGATTGGAAAGGCAAAACAGTGTCTAAAAGCCACCCTAACCCCTCCCACCTGGGCTCCCCGTTCTTGCTTCTCCTCCTAGAGACAAAACATAGAATTTCACCCTAAGTAATTTGCTCAAGGTTGGCTGTGCCAGATCTGACCCCCAATCTCCTGAATCCCCCGCTCGATGCCATAGACAACAAGAGTACACTTCCTTCTCTACGTAATAGGTCAATTGCTTATATTTGGGGACTAACTGAAAGACATTGACACCTCTAAGAATTTGGCAATTGGACTGACTGCTTCAAAATGTATGTTTCTCTTACAGGATCGAGGGAATACAGAATAAGCTGATTCTGAGATGCACTTTAATAAAACCTGAACCATTCTAGGATGTGAATATAGTTTTAAACTATTTCTCATAAACTGCTAGTGAAAAGTGCAGTGCTGGACGAGTTTCTTCAAAGCTAGTAATTCTAAGGGCTGGTGTCCACTACGAGGAGATCAACGCTGCTGCAATCGATGCAACAGGGATCGAGTTAGTGGGTCTAGTGAAGACCTGTTAAATCAATGGCAGAGCGATCTCCGGTCGACCCTCGTACTTCAGCTGTCCGAGAACAGTAAGGGAAGTCTACCAGAGAGCGTCTCCCGTCGACGCAGTGCAGTGAAGACACCGGCATAAGTTGACCTAAGCTACGTCAACTCCAGCTACATGAGTAGCTGGAGTAGCGTAACTTAGGTCGACTTACCCCGGAGTGAAGACATGCCCTAATTGTTCTAGCCCTTGAGTCTCAAGGCCTTTGAGTGGAATATGGTTTGCTGAACCTTGGAACCAGAGAATACCCATAGGTTTGTGTATTTCTTTGTGTAGCAGAAATAATACAAAGTTGACTAATGACCCTTCAGTTCTATGTGTAGCTAAATATGTGTTTTCCTTCTCTAGAAATAGCTCTGGAGAGACAACACCTTGTGCGTGGAGACTGTAGGTGTAGAATTCTCAAAGGCACCTGAAGGATTTTAATGACCAATTTTCAATAGAAATTAATGGGAATTTTGTGCATCCTAATTCCGTGGCTTTGGCAATCCCATGCTCAGTATTTATTCTCTCCCATTTATGAGCCATTGGAGTGAGGGGTGTGATCTCAGTGACATCACCCTGTACCAATATACCCCACCACCACCACAACCTGTAACAACATCTGTACCAGCGTTCTTCAGCACAGTCACCTCCATCCAACATCTCTTCATAAAGCATCACTGCCAGGAACACAAGGCCTCTAGGCCTCCAGACTTTGTCAAGTAGGGCACAATTCCACATCCCCAAGAGGCTTTAACCCTTGTGTAGAAGATACAATTGTGAAGTGCTGTATGAACTTCAGGTACTGAGACAGGAGCATGATGCATAGGCCAAAGAGGAGCTGGCATTTACCAGAGAACTGATCAACTAGATCCAAATGATAGCAGACCATCAGAACTTGCTTGCTATCTCCCTGCATGCTCCAGCAGAGACCCTGAGTAGCATGGCCGATTCCTTGAGGGATTAGGAAGCTTCCTTAGTGGAGTCAGTTAGCTGATCACCCAGCACCTGGATATAGGTAAATGCACATGGCAAGATACCCTCACTTAAGTTCACCTTTCTCCTATCTCTTTTTGCCTCCCTCTGCCCACCACCACACCAAGATTCAGGGCCCTTCTTCCTTCTGTTAGCCAATGTATATGTTATACATATTGCATATTATAGCAATACGTATTACACATCACATTAACATTATATATATTCTATTATATGTGAATGTTAGCACAAAGTTATGGTAATTTGTTTTAGGTTCACTCTTGCTCACTTACATCAAGAGATATATATCCTGCAAGGCCAAACATATCATTTGGCACTAATGAATATAAATCCCAGCAAAATCAAGATACATGTGTGTTCTACCCAGGTGCAAGGTAGGGAGTGCCTTCATGACCCAGCTAATTTGGAATGCTGTGTTCAAAACAAGAGCTAAGAGAGGTACACCATGGCACCACAAAAACAAGGTAATCGGGGAGTTTTAGTCTTGGGTGATGGATAGAGTGCTCTTAACTTGTAAACAGTTTTAACTATAAATAGCTCTAGTTTGGGGGTCATATTTTGGGGGTACACCTTCTCTGTAAAGTAAACTGAACAGCGTTGCAAGAAACTGCTTCCCGGAAGGATTGGTGTCGTATTGACTCTTTCTTTCCTGTACTGTACTGTTACTGATTTTTATCAAATAAATGGCTGTTTGGTTATTTGTCTCAAACATTTTTCATAATGAGCCATAAGTGTAACCAATCAATTCTCACCTGACCCCTCCATCACCTTCCATACCCCCCACCTGTGCCAGTCCTGCTCCACCTTCTTTGACCACCCTAAGTGATTACTGAAAGGCCACCTCTTGGCACCCAAGTAAAAAACTCCAGAGTGAGCCACAAAGTTCATTTTCAGAAACACATCCAACCCTCTGTAGTGTCCCCTCCCCAAAAAGCACTCTCCCCACTCCACCCTTGCCTCATATCGCCTCCCGCCCCAAAATGGCACATATATAACCTACCCTAGCACTGGAGCTCCCACATCCATGAAGGGTTGGGGTCCATGACCACTTGTTTCCTAGCCCCACCTTCCCCAAAGACTAGGACCTAGGAATCTCATAGGGAATTTGAAAAGAGGAATAAAAGAAAGAACCAATCATGCCCCCAGTCAAGGGTCTTGCTCACATCCAGATTGAAGGGCCTCTCTCTTCTACACTAGGTACTAAAAGAGGGAGCAAAAAGCCAGAAACTCTTATCCCATGTTCATACCTCCAAGGGGTTCTCAACCCTCTCCCCTAACCCACTAGCTATTTGAATACCTACAGTATAAATAACCCCTAACTACATTTCTGTGCTTCACCTCCAGATTTTGCACATTTTTTTTAAAAGAGCCAAATGAGTTTTCATAGGTGCAAATGAAACTAGAGGGTAATGCAGACACAAGGGGTTAGCTTTGAAATTGGAAGTCTCACACTGCATTTAAGCATTTCGCCAAGAAGCCATAGGTGCCTACCACATGTTCAGGTGAAAATGTGATTGCAAGGGGTATGATGACAATTCTGCCTTCGCCCCTAAGGACAAGTGAGTGCACTTGGTAAAATATTACCAGTGTCTTTAGAGACATTTAAGCAGTTGAGCAATAGACCCATGTATAAAGTATCCTCAAGGACATTAAAATAATGATGTGCTGGTGATTCAATAAGGGGCTGTGAGGCATGATTGCTCTGACCCACATTTTCAAAGCCTTGGACTTGGATAACTCCAATTTCTTTTATGTCCATTTTTTATATCCAGTAGGTGTTATCTGTGTTTAACTCATAAAAGCAAAGATTTTCTTGCTATAGGATTTTCTTGGATGTCTGTACAGCTCTCTGAGCCTCTTCATTTGCTTGTGGGTAATGTGGGCTGCTAGTAATATTGTGTTGTGTTGGTCTGTTAGTTATGCAATGTTCATATTCAGATACTTTCTTTATGTCCTTGCTATTGCCCAGTGAATAGATGACTGGTGCCTGCTGACCTTGGGGGGGCTCAACCTCTGAACAGCTCAAGTTATGGCCCCTACTCCCCTGTCAGCTTCCCCCTTTTGAAAAACAGCCCCCCACCCCATCCCGGAAAGCAGCAGCCGCTCCCCACAGCTCCCAGCTGCAGGGCCGTAGCAACAAAAAACGTGGCCCCCTCCGAACGGTGGCCCCCTCCGAACATATGTCCGGGCGGGGCCCCTTACAATGCAGAAACTGGAATGCGGTATTTATTTTGCCACTTTTAGGGGCCCCCTTCCTTGCGGGGCCCCCTCCGGTCGGAGGGTACGGAGGGCGCTCACTACGCCTCTGCCCAGCTGTTCCTCTGCTCCTGCCTCTGCCCCTCCCTGCTGGTTCAGCTGCTTCGCAGGGAGAGGGCCCGCTGCACCATGTGACAGAGCAATCTGGGGGCCCATGTGACCCCGCATGCCCTCCCACGTGTCACCTCAGCCACCACACTGATTGGTTGGCCTGTTCACAGCATTTAGTTAGTCCTTGATGTCCTTCATGGGTGAGGTTTAGGATTTTTCTCATTTCATTGGGAATTACAATGCAATTGCCTAGAATCATGAGTCTGTTTGACTCGCTTATTTGTCCATGTGCTGCAAAATAGTCTCTTGTCACTTCCTTAGTGTCCTTGGGATATTAGGGCCAGCTGGCCCTAGTGTAACTTACACAACTTCAGGGAGTTGTGTATCTGTCAAGGTTACTTTATGTAACTGGTGTAGTCAGTTTTCTGACACTGGTCTGTATGCATCCACATACAACTTTACGCCATCTTTGAGCTCCTGGGTAGTTTGAGTGAGACTGGGCTCCATGACAGAGTGTCTGCTACTGCCAGATTTTTCCCAGGTACATATTTAGCAACTGAGTTAAATCACATTAACCTTATCAATAGACATTGGCATCTCAGCATTATTTGATCCAGGTGTTCTCTGTTGATGAGAGCAGTTTGTGGTCTGTTTTCAATGTAAAAGAATCCAATATACCACAGATATGTGTAAAAGTTTTCATATATCCATGTGCTTGCCAGGCACTCCTTTTCAATCCGTGCATATCATTTTTCTGCTTCTGTGAGTGTGCGAGTGCAAAATGCAACTGGCTTCTACTCAGAGCCATGTTGTTGCAATAATACAACACTTAGGCCATAGCCACTTGCATCTGCAGTGACCTTTGTGGGTTTGTTGGGATCATAGGACATGAGAACTGGAGCTGTTGAGATTTCTTTTACCTTTTTGAAGGTAATTTCTTGATTTGGCCCCCAAAGCCAAGGTATGTTGGACTTTAACAGTTCATTCACTAGTTTTGTCACTGTAGAAAGGTATCAACCAAGGTAATCTACCATCCCCCAGTATGCATCTCAGTTCTGGTACATTCAATTCTCAAAATGCTTTTACTTTCTCAAGGGTAAGACTGATTCCAACTCTGGTTATTGTCTGTCCCATAAACTTTTCCTTGTTTAGCTTCAGTTTAGACTGACTGATTAAGCTTCTTTGCAGTGTTGTTGTAGCTATGTTGGTCCCAGGACAAGGTGGGTGAGGTAATATTTTTTTTTATTGGACCAACTTATGTTGGTGAGAGAGACAAGCTTTTAAGCTTGCACAGAGCTCTTCTTCAGCTTAGATTGTTGTTGAGGGTTACACAGAGCTCTTCTTCAGCTTAGAATGTTGTTGAGGGTTTTGTTTCGGTCTTCCATCGAAGACTTATATCAAAATACCATCTTTGAAGACTACAACTCCATTTGTGTTTAACAGTTCTGCCATCTTTCTTTGGAAAATTTCAGATGCACTATTTATCCCAAAAGGTAATCTTCTAAAGCAAAAATCTCTGAAAGCAATAAATGTAGGTTGTTTAGAACTTTCTTTGGTTAAAGGAATCTGCCAGAATCCACTTGAGTAACCAGGTTGGAGAATACTGTAGTTCCTTTCATGTTGGGGAGGAAGTCATCCAGTGTTGGGAGGATATACTTTTGTCTCACAAGAAAGAGAGTCATTAAATCTTTTAAGATTCACACATTGGTATTTTTCCATTTTTCTTTTTAACTGATACCAATGGGGCACACCATGCTGTTGGCTCAGATTTTCTTGATTATGCCAATCCATTGTTTCCATTTTATGACATAGCAGGAAAAGATTCCTGCAAGGTATATGTACATTATATGGTTCAGCATTGTCTCTAAAAGTTATTCATCATACTGGTTCTTCTCTCAAAAGTCCACTATCACCTAATCCTCCACTGAGTTCTTCCACCTTTCTCACTAGGGGTATGTCTACACCCAGCCGCTAGTTCGGCGGCTGGGAATCGAAGTTCTGGGTTCGACTTATCGCGTCTTGTCTGGACGCGATAAGTCGAACCAGGAAGTGATCGCCGTTGACTGCAGTACTCCAGCTAGACGAGAGGAGTACCGCGGAGTCGATGGGGGAGCCTGCCTGCCGCGTGTGGACCGAGGTAAGTTCGAACTAAGGTACTTCGAACTTCAGCTATGTTATTCACGTAGCTGAAGTTGCGTACCTTAGTTCGATTTGGGGGTTTAGTGTAGACCAAGCCTAAGTCAATCCTGGCTGCCACATTGCAGCTGAGAAGGTTGTTGGGCTTTGATCACATATACTCTGAATACAGAGCTTTTGTCTTTGAAAGTTGTTTCTGTGGTGATCTAGCCCAGGCAGTTCAGAATGACTCCAGGGCAAGTCAGGACTATAGGTCAGGTGACCTCAGCTCTGGAAGGGGTTGAAGGTGGTTGTAAATCCCCTTCAGAGATGATGGTCACATCTGCTCCTGAGTCTATTTTAAAGTTAACAGTCTTTCAATGAATATTCAGTTTCACTATCCAGGCAGGCTCTGTGTCATTACACATGATAGATCCCAGAAAGAATGTCTCTTGATTGTCTGTCTATACTATTAGTCAATTCCCTGCTTGCCTTGGTACAGCAAACAGCCGTAAAATGTCCATATTTTGTACATTTATATAACTTGCACTGTTAGCTGGACATACAACTGTTGGGCTATACATTTTTCCATCTTGCATATTTAGTTTGAAAGGCTATTTAGTCTGCCTGGAATTTCCTCATTAGCCTCAGGGCTTTTATGGTAATAACTTTTAGAATTCATGCTGTATCTGTTTACCACTTCTAAAATAGCTTCAGGTTTTTCAAGTTTATCCTGCCTTTTGTTCTGCTGTTTGTCTAATTCCGATTGCTTTGCTACCTGTATAGCTCTGGGTAGATTTAAGTCTGTCTTTGATTGTAGTTGCTGTGACAGGTTCTTGTCTGTTAACCCAGTAACAGCCTGTCTCTGATATTTTCATGTTTTGCAGTTCCAAAAATCAATTTTCAGCTAATGCATGCAGAGCTCTTATAAAAGATTCAACTTATTTTTTCTTGGTTCCTGAATTCTCTGAAAATATGCTCTCCCATAAACCACATTTCCTGATTTTTCATCAAATGTATCCAAAACTCTTTCATAGACATCATTGTTGGCCTTCAGTAAGGTAAAAGATTTACAGGTATGCTCTGCCTGCTTACCCATAGCATAAAATAAAGATGATACCTGAATATCTCCAATTTCCTGATGGAGTCTTGTAGAAATGAAAAATGTTGCTCCAGTCCAACCATTCTGAAGGACCATTAAAGCTGAAGTTCTCTGGGACATTGAAGAGTGGCATGTTGATGAGCTCAATCCTGCACAGTTTATCTTCTATTCTGTTCTCCTCTGGCACTAGTTTGCTTCTGATGCCACATCATGTACACCTTGTACATGGTAGGGTGCAGGGCTGCTACTAGAGATCAGACCTCTGTACCAGACAGGGACTGTCTACAGAACTTCCTTCCCAAAGAGATGTGTTCACTTTAAGACACTTTAAAGCACTGCAAGGTTTTGTCCTTGAGCAGCTAAGGTATGTTACACATGGGGCCACCTTGCATCTGTCTCGTCTATTTAAATTGCAGTTTCTTCAGTACAGGGACTGTCTACTACTCTGTTTGTGCAGTGCCTAGCATAATAGGGCCCCCACTCTTGGTTGGTCCTTAGGTACTACCAGGGGCAGCTCTATGTATTTTGCCGCCCAAAGAACAGCACTCAGGCAGCCATCGGCGGCATGCCTGCGGGAGGTCCGCTGGTAACGCGGATTTGGCGGCATGCCTGTGGGAGGTCTGCCTGTCCTGCACCTTCGGCGTACCTGCCACCGAATTGCCGCCGAAACCGCGGGACCAGCGGACCTCCTGCAGGCATGCCGCCGAAGGCCCCCAACTGCCGCCCTCACGGTGACCGGCAGGCCGCCCCCCGCGGCTTGCCGCCCCAGGCACGCGCTTGCTGCGCTGGTGCCTGGAGTCACCCCTGGGTACTACCATAATAAACATGGTTGATAACTAGGGCTATGTTTTAGTCACAGAGGTCATGGAAAGCACGGAATCTGTGACTTCCAAAGATCTCCATGACTTCAGCCCTCGCATTTGGGAGCTGCAGGGTCCTGCAGCCTCCTGCAATGGCAGGGAGCTGTGAGGTACCGCTGCTGCGTGAGGCATCAGGCCCCCAAGCTCCCAGCTGCCACGGGCAGAGGGGGTACCCCGCAGCTCCGGCGGAATGGGGGATCCCTGCAGTTCCCGGCCACTGGCAGCAGCAGGGGGACTGCCGCAGCTCCCCAGCCACCACTGGCAGCAGGGGGACCCCTGCAACTCCCTGCAGCCACCAGTGGTGGCATGGGGGATCCCTGCTGCTCCCCAGCTACCCCCTGTGGCATGGGGGACCCCCACAACTCCCCGGCTGCCATGAGTGCAGGAGGATCCCGCAGCTTTCCACAGCCACCGCCAATGGCATGGGGGATCCCCGCAGCTCCCCGGCCGCTGCCAGTGGCATGGAGGGACCCCCGCAGCTCCCCGGCTACCGCAGCACCCCGCAACCACCGGCGGTGGCATGCGGGACCCCTGCAGCTCCTCAGGTGCCCCCACAGGCCTGGGGGACCCCCACAGCCACGGGCGGCATGGGGGTTACCACAGTTCCCCAGCTGCGGCAAGGGCAGGGGAACTCCAGCTGCTGCAAGGGCAGGAGGTCCCCAGCCGCTCCCCACCACTGCAGGGGGACCCTGCAGCTCCCAATTACAGTGGGGGGCGGGTCTGGAGCTCCCAGCTACCCAGCATCTGCCCAGCCCCTTCCCATTTTATCATGGATATTTTTTAGTAAAAGTCACAGACAGGTCAAGGGCAATAAAGAAAAATTCACAGAAGCTGGTGACCTGTCCCTGACTTTTACTAAAAATATCCATGACAAAATCTTAGCTTTATTGATAATGCACAGTTGCTTGTATAAAAACCTACATTTGCACCCACATCAGGTAGTCCATTTGGCATGCACAGTTATGCAAACAGATGTGTTCTTGACACACAAGTTTGTGAATATGAGATTTGGGAGGGTATAATTGAAGGTCTGAGTTTTGAACTCTTGTTCCTAAGGATCTTTGTCTGATATATGGAAATGAACTGTGATCCCTTCAAAAGCGCCTTATATACACATAAGAGAGAGAAAAGAAACAGAAGACAATGCTAGAAAAGTAAAATTCCCTTGCAGTGTTAGGACAAATTTAAAAGGCCATATCTTAAAGATGAAATTCAATTTGTACTTCATATATAGAGTTGTGATTAACAAAATAGCCACCAGATGCCACTATTGCTTTATACAAATAGCATTTCTCTGGTTTTGGGACAAGTTCCTTGAAAATGTGTATGGTCTGGTTATTAATATTGACAATCACTTTCTTACAAGGAACTTGTGGAAGTATTGTTAACTTCTACAAAAGCAGGTTATATATAGAAGTATTAATTTAGGTTTCAATTTTTAAATATCTGTTACCATAGCAACTGCCACATGGAACAGACCATAACTAGCTGAATGAGGAGCTTGGAAGAAATTATTGATCAGAAAATTCAATTACAATGTCAGTACTTACAGGCAACAACTGAACAGCAATTCCTATGAGTTGGGGGGTCACTTATTAAGAGGTCTAAATTACTTAGTGTGGGAAGCACTTCTCTATGATAATCATTACGGTTTCATCAGTGTTTCTATTATGAACTTCTATTGTCAGGGAGTTCACTTGGAAACCACTTTTCTTCCCCCTATTCCATCAGATTCCCACTTGGGAACAGAGTAGATTTTTGGTTCTTTATATTCTACTGGTAGAACATGCCCAAAAAAATCGTTTAAAAGATATGAGAGCAAACAAAACAAATGTTTACTGGATTAAGCAAAACTTGCTGGTGGGTGACCGTGTGGGAAGAGGCATGCAGGATCATGTGTCCCCCCAGATTTGCTACTTGGCTTGTACTGAGCATGCTCACATGGACTGAGCATGCTTCAGCAGTGTTACTGAGCTGGCTACTCTCACTCTGTTCTCCTCTCCCCCCCCCCCACACACACACATTATCGTCAGACATGGGTCATCTCTGCAACAACCAGTCCATAATATGATCTATGACCATTTGTAGGCAACTAAGAATCACATTTTCAATAATGTCTCAGATTAGCGACCACTTTTGCCTACACAAAATTCTCCACACAAAGGGCCGGATTTTACTTTCCTATACACCTGTATAAACCCAGAATAAAACTATAGATATCAGTGGAGTTACTCTGGATTTTCACCAGTGAAACTGATTGTAGAATCTAGCCCAAATGATATTCTGCAGGCACAAAAGAGGCAGCAGCACACCTAACTGCATGTGTGCCTACACAAACACACTAACTACACATGCAATTTTGTGAAGTCAAAACAGAATGGAATCTTTTGAAAATGTAAACCTACATTTTGAAAAGGATCTAATACTCTTCACATGGATATTTAGTGTTACACAGTTGCTTCAGGGGTGTGGTGAAACCCTTTTTTTTTGCATGTATGAGATCTCAGATCTCCTCAGTTGTAACCTGGGTTATTAAATACAGAACATAACCCTGTTCTATCTCAATATTCACAGAGCATTTTTCTATGTTTTTATTTATTTTGCTAAATGATACATGAAATATACCTTCTGAAAATACTTATTTGTAAATACAAAACAATATTTATATTAAAGATTCAGTTTTAGTAAGTCACTGAACCATATTTTTGTTGCTGTTGGACTGACTCCACCGATCTATCCAGACACACTGAATTGCTCCAAAATAACCAATCTAAACCTCTCTAATACTTCACAAGTCACTTGACCACAATACTCAAGTCTATAAGCTTTTTTAGACTCTCTGACCATAATGAACAAAGGATCCTAGGCTAGGTAAAACTGTAATGCACTATTCATGTCAAAGGTGTAACACAATCTTTCCATATCCAGCTTAGAGTCTAAGGGTATGTCTACACAGCAAAGAAAACCCCATGGCTGGCCTGTCAGCCGACTCAGGGTCCTAGAGCCCGGGCTCCAGCCTAAGCCTGGAAGTATACATTGCAATGAAACAGCCCCACAGCCCAATCCCTGTGAGCCCAAGTCATCTGGCATGGACCAGTTATGGGTTTTTCTTTGCTGTGCAGACATACCCTAAGATGTTTCTCTTAAAGCTGCCACAACTCCTATACACTCTCAACATAGTCTTTTGTATCATGTGACACTTCCAGATACACTCTAGAGAAAAGCCACTGCACTGGGACTCCGGAGACCTATCTTCAATGTGACCTCGTAAGTCACTTCATCTCTCTGTATCTCTTTTCTCCCTCACATCCTTTGTCTGTCTTGTCCAGGGGTAGGCAACCTATGGCACGCGTCCTGATTTTCAGTGACACTCACACTGCCTGGGTCCTGGCCATCAGTCTGGGGGGCTCTGCATTTTAATTTAATTTTAAATGAAGTTTATTAAACATTTTAAAAACCTTATTTACTTTACAATAGTTCAGTTATATATTACAGAGTTATAGAAAGAGATCTTCTAAATACGTTAAAATGTATTACTGGCACGCGAAACCTTAAATTAGAGTGAATAAATGAAGACTCAGCATACCACTTCTGAAAGGTTGCCGACCCCTGGTCTTGTCTATTTAGACTGTAAGCAATTTGGATCAGTGACTGTCTTATCTGTTTGTACATTGTGCCTAGCACAATGGAGACCCAGTATTGATTGGGGCTTCTAGGTGCTATAATTAATACTAATTATTAATACACAATCTGTAGTAAATTTCATGACTTGCTGCAAATAGATTACAATCCAACCTCTGCTCTATACTATATTGATCTCTTAAGTTTAGTTCTTTGATAATACTGCTTCAGATCTTTGCTTGAAGTCCTGGTAAACTTTGTCCATGATTTCTTTTTCATTTCACTCTAATAATGGAAGGAATAACATGTAACCAATTTATAATTTTTTCAAAAAACTACCTCATTTTAAGGGGAGAATACATATAAAGAGAATTAGAGCTTGCACATTGTACTGGAGCAGTTAAATACTTCCATTCTAATTTACTATAAACACAGTTTACACCAAATCCACTGCTGCTGAAGTCAAAGGGTGCTGGCTTCAAGGGCACTAACATTTAACCATATAAACAGGTTCCATTTTGTATACGCAATTATGAACGCATGTAATTTTATATGGACTTGAGTATGATATAAGAACCAACAGAATAGAATAGCAATGTCTTTGAGATAAAATAACTTGCTATCATCTAAGTAATAGTATTAGTGCACTACTATTTTAGGATGAATATACAAACCATAAGCCCACAAGCTATGGAAGCGATGGAAACTTTATACTCGTTTTCCACATGGGTAAACTGAGTCACGGTTAATCAAGTCCAGAGAAGACTATAAGGAACTTCAGAAAGTCTGAATCAAACTAGGTGAATGGGCAACATGATGGTAGATGAAGTTCAGTGTTGATCAATGCAAAGTAATACACAGTGGAAGGGGGGGAAATTGAAATAAAGCCCTGTGCTCAATTTACAGCTGCAGTTAAAAAAGCAAATAAGGTATAAGTCTGTATAAGGAAAGGGATGGAGAATAATATAGAATATACAGAAAATATTATAATGCCATTATATAACTCAGTGGTACAGCCTCCCATGGACTACTGTGCAATCCTGATCATTCCATGTGAAGAAAGATATTACAGAGTTAGAGGGGGACAAGAATGATTATAGACATGGAAAAATTCTTACATGAAGGCAGTGAAAATACTGTGATTGGTTTCTTTAGAAATGAGATGGAAAAAGAGAGGACATGGTAAAAAAGTATATAAAATAATGAATGATACCATGAAGGCAGAGGGAGAATTTCTGTTCTGTCAGTCTTGTAAGCCAAACAATAAGATGGCAGTCAATGAGAGAAGGTCCTGACTCCTCAACACAGTGGGGAGGAAGCGTGCCATGGCCCAGCTGGCAGCTAGGTCCCGCTCTACATTGTGCTGGACGGACCCACCAGCCGAGGGCTGGGGGCTCAGCAGCAGGGAGGATAAGGTAAAGAGCAGGAGGAGAGGCAGGGGCTCCAAGAGGATGGGCTTGCTTGGGAGGAGAGGGTAGGAGGAAGTCAGCCAGGAGCCCTGGGGGGAAGCAGCACCTCGAGGAGAGTGGGAGAGGCAGGGACTCCAGTCAACATCCAGGGGCCCCCAAATACCCACTTCCTCCCCACCAAAAAAACTGGGACCCTAGAACTGGCCCTGTTACAAACGTGCTTAGCATTAGCCTTGCTCTGCTTCCATTGAAGTCAATGGTAAAACTCTCTTTGGCTTCTCTGGGAACAGAGTTAACCCAGTGCTGAGCACTTTTGAAAATGACATAGACAACAGGGGCATCCAGGGTTATAATAGTCAATGCTAATAAAAATGTTGGCCTTAAATCAATCTCTGACTATCAGAGATTAGGATGAGACCTTCAGGGGAGGCACATTATCCCACACCTGGATACTGCAGGGTTTCTTCAACCTTCCTCTGAATCAGCGGGTGCCAGCCACTGTTGGATACAGGATATTGGGCTAGACTAGACCAGTGTTTCCCAAACTGCAGGGTGTGCCCGGGCTAAGGGGGCATGGAGAGACATTTGGGGGGGGGCGCACAGTGGGGTTGGGGCCAATCCCGATGGGGGGCGGGAAGGAAGTGCCTCACTTCCAGCTGCGCTCTGCCCCCAGACCAGCTCCGCTCCCAGTCCCGCTCCTCCCCCAACCCTGTTCAGCCCCCAGTCCTACTCTGCCTCCAGGCCCTGCTCTGCCCGCCCCTCAGTCCCTCTCCGCCCCCAGACCAGCTCTTCCTCTTGCCCCAGTTCCTCCCCCATCTCCTGCTTTACCTTCAGCCTCAAGCTCCACTGCTGAGGAAGTCTTGGCAGTAATGGAAGTGGGTCGCGGACAGATTCCATTAATGGCAAGGGGGGTACGACTGGAAAAGTTTGAGCCTCACGGGATTAGACTGACCTTGGGTCTGATCCCACATGGCAATTCCTATGTTCCTATACCAGATACACAGCTTCTATGGAAACAAGCAGCAATCCAACCCCCGTAAAACCGATTAGTTAGTTACAACATGACTCCAGTCTCAGTAACATTCACTTCTGAAAAACAGAATTTAAAAATCATTTCACTGTGTTCTTCTTCCATGTTCAGTGCAGTCATTCATTCCAGCTCTTTATCTCTAAGGTGCCTTTAATGGATCTTTCAGACACTAAAAATAACAATATTAGCTCATTGGCATATTTCTGGTCAATGAGTTGAATAATGCAGACCTTATGAAAATGTATATTTGCATCCCTTTCAGATCAGCTGCATAACACAATCCAATGAACATAAGTGTGTTGACCTAATTTCATTATTTTCAGTAGAGTGGAGTTGGAAATTATCAGGTCTTATAATGAATACCATCCAGGGGAGAAAAATGGCTGTAAATTTATTGTCTTAATTGAAAACACCTAAAATGATGAGATGCTTGTCCTCATAGATAATGTATGTTCTGTGTTAATGCAGAATAAAGATAGCCGGCTATGTTTTCAAAAGAGGCAGTATGCAATGAGTGTTAATCATTCCTTTAAGCATATTACAACATCCTTCCCAGGAAAAGGGGTAGGGTATGATAGCTTTATGGTCACATCAGAATAGCCTAAATGTTTCTTGCAGAGCTAATATAGAATAGAAGAGTAAATGAGAAAGTAAGATATAGCTGCTACAAGAATAGGCCCATAATAATATGCTGTCATTGAAATAGTATTTAGAGAACTACAACAATTTGCAGTTAAATAATCCATTTATCAGCAGTGGGGAACAAAGATTATTCATGCATGACAGCAAATTCCCTCCCATATAACAGCATCTTTCCTTGGCCAAAGAGGGCCAGATGGACTTATTTCAGAGCCCATCAATTCTGTTCCTAGCTCAGGATCAGGGGTTAATGTGAAGTTCTCCTTTCCCACCCCAATCACCCCCATGGAGTCATAGATTTTTAAGGGCAGCATGGATGATTGTGATCATGTAGTCTGACCTTCTGTATAAGACAGGCCACAGGACTTTCCTGAATTAATTCCTGCTTGAACTAGAGCATATCTCTTAGAAAAACAAAACCTATTCTCCTTTTCCACTAGTCTCCACATAGGGAACCCAGAAACTAAAGACATGCCTCTCTTTCTCTGGTATTCTTAAAAACCATGGTCAAAAATTTGGCCTCAGTTATACCTGAGTCTGAGAAAATCCATTCACTTCAGTGGTTTTATTCCACATTTATACTGCTGTAAGGAAAGGCAGAATTTGGCCCTAAATGTACAGGGAGTTACCGGCACAGATTCCTCCAGGACTGAGTTGAGCATACTTTGTTTGGCACCAGATTGTCCCTGAATTCTGACTTAGGCACCCTGGGACAGAGTGAATCTGCACTGTCCTCTTACCCGGGGCTGATATACTGAATAATCTACTATTTAGGGTAAAATCCTGGCCCCACTGAAGTCAAGGGTAAAACTCCCATTGACTGCACTGGGGCCAGGATTTCACCTTTGCTGTGCCTTTTGGGGAGACCTTCTGTATTAAGTCTGACAACATCCAAATGCAACAGCCAAGGGCAGGGAATCGACAAGATGGAGAAGGGAATGGGTGGAGCCTTGGACACATTCCCCCAGTGCAGCAAGAGTCATAATTTGCTGCTGGTTTAGGCTAGAGGGAATCAGGGAGGTAATTTATGCCTCAGAAGGGTGTCTTAGAAGCACAGTGCCTTCCAGGTCTGTTTTTGGGGTGGTGCAGATTACACATCATCCTTTGCTCAAGGCTGTGCTGAAAGGCATAATCTGTCCCCACATATTTTATTTTCTGACATTTAGTTGGATTATTTCTACAGCTGTGCAAGAAATAAATTAAACTTGTGAGAGTATGATATGGTTCACATCTGCAAATTCAAAACAATTTAATTCAAACTCTACAATATAGCTCTAGCTATATCTATATATACTGCAAGCTTATTTTTATCTTGATGGGGATTTAATGAAGGAATTAGAAATGTCTCCAAACAGGAAGTGATAGTGGAAATGTTGACAGACCTTTCACTGCTGTAGCCCATTGCAATAAACTAAAATGATACATATCACTGAGAAGATCCTGAGAAACCAACAAAAGTTAGCAGGCTACATCTCTAAAAAGATAGGAGGATCCTACATATTGGAAAACAAAACAACAAAAAATAAACCAACAAAAAGGCAAACTAGTATATTTCCAAAAACTAATGTGGATATTTAGAATCAGCTTTACAAAAGTGTGTGTGAGGGTTGAGAAAGTTAGTTATTTTCAGACAGTGGATTAAGAGGCTGAATCTGAAGGTAAAAAATTTAATGCCTATGTCACAGTTCAGGGCATCTGCACCTGTATTTCCCCTCCATGGTCCAGCAAGGGCACCTGCTCTAGGCTCCTAGCTCCCCAGCCATCACCTCTCTTGAGCAAAGACCTGCATCTCTCTTCTTCCTGACCAGGGTTTTTCCAGACTTCACAGTCCCCTGCCCACACTGTGAGCACCCCAGCAAGTCAGACTGCTTAAGCAGGCCTGCTTTGCTTTCTCTTCAAAGGCTATAAACAGCATAATTGTCCACAGCTATAAGTTACCACACAGCTTTGGGTGGTGGTACTTCTTTGGAGGTGTTACAACCTGAGTGGATTTGCCTCATTCCCTCCCCCAATCATGGTCTTAGTTCCTGAAGGCCTGTGGTCACCTTCCCCCATGAACTGCATACAATCCCTGGCCCACAATGATACATAAACTTAACACAGTAAGATCTCCCAGAGATATTGTGGA
This sequence comes from Emys orbicularis, assembly GCF_028017835.1. Lineage (NCBI taxonomy): Eukaryota > Metazoa > Chordata > Testudines > Emydidae > Emys > Emys orbicularis. The sequence goes on from NC_088684.1 coordinate 248,288,476, forward strand.
AATTGCCATATCTGTCACAGCATACTCTTAATTAATTTTGAGCTCTCTTCAGCAGGAATGATTTGAAACACATCAGGCCAAGAGAACTGAACTGGAATAAATAATATAATTTTAGATGAATGTGCAGGAAACGCAAGTCTCATGTAACTATGTGCACTAAATCAATATGTAAGAGAAGAAAAGATCAGCATGAATAGGGAACAATGAATCTGTGTTAGAGTACAGCATGTCTTCTGTGCCAGATGATCCATGTTGTATCTAAAAGAGAAAAACAGAAGAAAGAAAAACTGCTGAACGGGAGATGGAAAATTAGTTTGAAGCAACAAGTACTTTCTCTGCTTAAAAGAAAACTCAAACCATTTTTCTCAGTACAGGTCAATAATGTCCGCAGGGTAAGAAGCAAAGCTTTCCAGGAACAAACTGTGAAATGGATTTGAAAATAAAATTTTCAACACAATTAATATTTCTGAGCTTATTATGAAAAAACTCCCTCTGACCTAAATCAACAAGTGCTGTTACTCCAGCACATAAGGGTGATGGCAGCTAACAGAATACCAATTCTAGTGTCGCAACTCAGTACCTCTCTAATTCTTTCTCATGACTAGTAAGAAGAGAGAGAAGGAAAGAGACTTCTCCACAAGTGGAGAATTAATAGCACGTATACACTATATATATATATTTTAACACCCTCAGGTCACTGTCCTATGGAAGGTCCTATGGAAAACAATGATCCTAAGCATGAACTCATTGGGTCATATCCTCAGCTCCAGCCATGCTGTGCTTGGTACCTGAACTGATCCATTGGCCCTGGTGTAATTTAAAGCAACCTCAGATCTGTTCTAAATTCTGCCAGTTTCAACATGCTCCTGTTGTACCCTCCAGAGATTGCTGGAATGCAGCAGAACTGTTCATGCCCAACTTCTGATCTTGACATGCTCCCTATGTTGCAGAGGCCTGGAAAGGTATGACATACAAAGGGAAGCTGCCACCAATAGTAGGTTCAAGAGATTTTAAAAGTAGTTGTCATTTATTTTCAAGTATGTCTTACCATTTTGTCATGGTCTTTTTACGTTAGAAGTTCTTCATTGAACAAAATAGATGGAAATTTCTGGAAAATAAAATGACCACCTCTTTTTCTGCTAACAATAGAGCAATAGCTTGCAGCTAGAGAATACAACTGAAAAATATTTGCTTGGTGTCATTTGAAGAAATAAACCAAAAATGGTTAAGACCAAACTAAGGTGAAGAATCATCTCAGGAATCACACAACTGGTGCAAATTATGGAGATGGTACATAGGTGAAATACCTTTACAATAAGACTTGGACATTAAACTGGCAATGGACTGGTCATGAGTAAAGAGCAAATCTACCTGGTAAGTTATTAGTTTACTTAGTAGGACTGCCTCCATGAGTTAGGTGAGCTAGATTTATCCCTTGATCTATTTAATGTAAGTCTAACACACAATATCTTTCAATGGATACAAGTATTTATAAATACAGACACAGGGTTAGCTCCTGAGGTGTGGTTGATCATCCCAGAGTGCAGGTCAGGGAAGGTTGCTCCTTTTATTCTGTTGCTGCCTCTGTTCAACTCTGGTCCTACTTTGCCAAGTTAGAGGAGCCCAAGCAAATAGCCACAAAGAGCTGAAACCATCGCTAAGAACTGATGCACCACAGGGGCATTTCAGCCACACTCCCTTTCCTCAAGCCACTCCCACTTTTCCCTGCTACACCAGCAACAAGAATGAGGAGGAGCATCAAAGCCCCTATGGCAGCTCTGTGCCACTGGAGATCAGATTTACTTCAGTGTGATCCTCCTTGGGCCAGATAAGACAGTTTTAGGGTCAGTTTGCCCCAGCAATATAGTGCAAAACATCTGCACAGCACTGAAAAATCTGATTCAAAATATTCAGCTCTCCCAGATTACTCAATGGGACTTATCAGCTACCATGTTCAGTAAAGATCCCTAATATTACCGGTAAGAATCCTTTTGTCACACATGGTGATATTTTGCCATGTTTTGTGCTGGCCTGCTTTCACTCTATATGCAAGTAGGTGCTACATTACTTTACAAAATGGAGATACTAACATATTTTGGACCAATGATTATTTTAAATGCTGCTGACCCAGGATTTTAGGCTGTTCAGAAATGGAAACCTGGGATGCCAAGTCATGGCATTGCCTGATAAATAAAAATGTCCATCTATTAAGACAAATACCTTCAACTGGTGGACATGAAATGTTTTTTATTATATAAGAATCTTTTATGGTAGATGAGTAAAATATCAATCTTATGTTATTGCTTGCAATAGTTAGTGTTTGTCAAGATTTAAAATGTTTGCTTTCTGACATGTTAAAATTATTCCAACACTTTGGAGAATGTGCTGTTCCTTACCCTTCACCAACACAACAGCTGCTAGAAATGTTAAAAAATAGATTTTTCATCTTATTATCATATGAAATGTCTCCAGGAATCTTTAAAAAATGAGATGATTCATATTCTTAATGGGTGAAGTTCTTTTAATAATTAATACATTTGTTTCAAGTCTGTAGTTAACAGAACAATTCCCATGAACATATCAAAGAAAACACCCAGAAGCTTCAGCCTTTACTTTTAATTCTTTACTACTGATTTCCAGGGTGCCTTATTTATTATTAATGTTTTCAGTGTAATAATACCATACAAACCTAACCAATAAGATACAATTAGTTGATACTTCCTGTCCCTAAAAAAGTTTAGGAGTGTTTATTGACTACATTTTATAATACTTCGGAGTAGTGAGTGAGTTACATCGATGGGAGATACATTTTAGTGTAGAGGCTTACAGAGTTAAGTCAGTGTAAGCTACCTTACATCAACCTAACTCTGTAGTGTAGACCAGGCACAAAAGTGTCGTGAAGGGACAAACAGGAGTCCAGCAGGGAAGGCAGAAAAGAGTGACAGTGTCAATAAAAGGTTGGCTGGAGCAAGTCTAACCAGAGTCCCTCAAAAAAGCCAACCAACCAACCAAACAAACAAAAATCAAACAAAAACACACTGTGACACTGGTAGACCAGGTGCTAGCTCTTGCCAAGGCTGTAGGCATCAGCTTGGCACTGACAAATTCCTGGCTGGAAACCACACCAGCTCAATTGTATGTTAGTATTGTTCAAGATAGCAGTTAGATTTGTAAAGATGTGTTTAGTTTCTATAGAATACTTGTAAGTTGCTTGCTGCATGCATTAATCTTACTTGTAATGTCTATATCCCATGTTATAAGGTAATATGTAAGACAGGGGTCGGCAACCTCTGGCACGTGGCTCGCCAGGGTAAGCACCCTAGCGGGCCGGGCCAATTTGTTTACCTGCCGCGTCCACAGGTTCGGCCAATCGCTGCTCCCACTGGCCGCGGTTCACCGCTCCAAGACAATGGGGGCTGCGGGAAACGTCACGGGCCGAGGGATGTGCTGGCTGTGGCTTCCCGCCGCCCCCATTGGCCTGGAGTGGCGAACCGCGGCCAGTGGGAGCTGCGATCGGCCAAACCTGCGGACGCGGCAGGTAAACAAACTGGCCCGGCCCGCCAGGGTGCTTACCCTGGCGAGCCACGTGCCAGAGGTTGCCGACCTCTGTGATAGACTTTGGCAGACAGTCTTGGGTGAGCAAAGTGCTAGGTACATTATATATGACACACCATTTGGCAGGTACTGTTTCCTGTGGTTACATTTTTTATCTCTGCTGCACTAAAAATATTCCAGAGGAGGTCGGACAGATGCTATAATGGCCTGATAGTACTTAGCTTTATTAATAATATCCTCATCTGGAGATACTATACATGAAATATGATTTTAGACTAAGAAACATTAAGAAAAAAGGGGTTGAAATTTAATTTTAAAAGTGCCATATAACAATATTAAAGGGAAAATATCTTAACTGAGAAATTCATTATGCTAAATAACACCAAAGTAGATGATGTTGTAACCCAGATACTTTATACTGTAGCATTTGATTTTTAAGTCTAAAAATAAGTAGAGAAACAGGTGAAGAAGAAACACGTATTTGTGTCTCTGCACAAGTGTGGTAAGTTATCATGAATCTAGGAGACTCAACCTTAATTTTTACAGCAACACCTCCATTATTTGTCAGACCAGTCTAGGCCCTGAACCTGCATGACATCCATGTGATTAATCCTGTCCTCCAGTCCCCCATCAGTTGTGTCCCCACTCAAGCCGCCTCAATTCAGCCCCCCTCAGTTCAGCCAGACATGTCTTCTGGCTTTTTCCATTCACAATACAAGCATGCTTTAGGCTTTTTCTTTTTAACCCTCCACCCTTCTTGCCATTCCAACTACTGCCACATCTCCCTTTCATCTCTAAACTCACTGAATGTGTTGTTTACAACTGATGTCTGGAGTTCTATGCTAGACCTTCTCCAATCCAGATTTTGCCCCTTGCATTCCATAGAACAATCTCTCACCAAAGTCTCTGAGCACCCGTTTCTAGCCATAGCTCAGAAACAGTACTCATCCCCCTTGGCCAGTCAGCCACCATTGATCATGCTTTTCTTTAAATCCTGTCCCCCTTCAGCTACTGTAACTCTTTCCTTTCTTTGTTCTCCTAATAGCTTCTTCAGCATGTTCTTCAGCATGTTCTTCAGCTGATCCTCCTCATCCCCCTCCAACTTTCTGTGGAGATTTCATAGAGCTCCATCCTCGATCCCCCTCTCTTCTTCTTCTACACCTGTGTCTTTGGATAATCTGATCCACAAACAAAAATTTATATGCCATCTCTATGCTGACAATTCACAGATCTGCCTCTGTTCTCCAAACCCATCTCCTGATGGCTACACTAAAATCATGGCCTGTATTTCTGACATCTCCTCATGAATTTCCAGCTATAAATTTAAGCTCATCTTGGATAAAACAGAGCTTCTACTCTTTCATCCCAAATCTTCCCACTTCCTCATTTTTCAATCACTGTAGAAAACATCACCATCCTGCGAGTCACTCAGGCCTGTAACCTGGGGGTCACTCAGCTCTCTCTCTAGGTCCTTACATCTAGGTTATATATAATCCTGCTGGTTCTTTCTGCATAATATCTCTAAGAGAAGGAATTTCCTATCCATCCACATAGCTGAAACTCCGTATCTCCCAACATTTCCTGTAGCTAAAGTAGTATGGGTCCTGCCTCTAAGGGGTGGGAGGCCCAGGGTGGAGTGTCAGATGCTGCTCCTAGTGTGTGGAAGGCCCTAGGCAGGGATCAGGTGGCGCCGCCAGGGGCTGGGAGACCTGGGGGGCAGTTGCTGAGTGAGCCTACCCCACATTCACCCCACAGTGGCAGCTCCTGCAGCTTCTGTCCCACTGGGCTTGACTCCTTGCCCTAGGCATTGCAACCTGGCCCTGGCATATGGGGTCACAGTACCACTCAGCTTTGTCCTGTCAGTACTGTGACCCCAGGCACAAGCGGCCAGGTCACAATAGCTGGAACGGAGAGCTGAGTCCAGCCAGCCCCACAGAACAGGAGCCACTGGGGCAGCGGGTTTTGGGGGTCAAGGCAGCACAATCCTGTGAAGCCAAGGACTGTTGTGAGGTATAAAGCACCAATCCAGCTCTCATCAGCCTTGTGGTCTTCTTCACAAATAGGCCTTCACATCCTATCCTTACCCCATCTATCATCTCCCATTCACAATCAACATGTTGACTACTGATTCCTACTGGCCAATGATGCAGCTTTCATCACCCACTTGTTAATTCTTCAAACAAGCACCTGTATGATTCCTCCCCTGCTGCCCCTCATTCTTGGGAGGAGCTCCCTGTAAACATCCACAAAGCTACCTTGTTGTCCTCCTTCAAACCCCACCTTAAAACTCTCCTTTGCCCTGCTGCCTATAAAAGACTTGACAACAGTTAGGTAGCTGGTGAACTGGGATCACAGCTTATCATGCTGACCAATATTCTCTCCCTCATTGGTCTGGCTGTTCTCTTTTGACTTAGACTGCAAACTCTTTGAGACAGGAACCATCTTTTTGTTCTGTATTTGGACAGCACCTAGCACAAAGGGGTCCTGCTCCATGACTGGGGCTCCTAGGTACTACTTAATAGAAACAAATAATATTAATTTTACTGCACTCTACTGGTGCCCTCTCACTTTTATTGGTGAGGAGAACCTGAAGCAAAGGCACTGGGAAAAGTAAGAACCCATTACTCTTTCTTTACATGTTTTCCTCTCAAATGCCCCTCATGTTTGTCCCAGTTCCCATTGCTCCACATAAACCTCATTTTTGTTGTTGAGTAAGCATGAAAATAGGGCCAGCTCTGGCTTTTTGGCCGCCCCAAGCAAAAAAAAAAAAAAAAAAACGGGGCGGCCAGAACGGCAAAGCAAAAAAAAAAAAAAAAAAAACCTGCGGCGCGGCCGGAGCGCGGGTGCAGGGGGACCAGCTGGGGGGGGGGTGGGCGGGAGAGAGAGAGAAGGGGGCGGCCAGGAATACAGCAGGGGCGCTGCCACGCAGCCCCTCCCGCTGCACCGCCTCCTGCCGCCTGCCGCGAGGGCTCCGCTCCGGTCGGCGGGGAGGGAAGGAAGAGGACTGCCCTGCAGGGCGCTCTGGTTCTCCGTGCCGCTGCCCCCTACAGGGCGGCCGGAGTGGAACAAGAACCAAAAAAAAAAGCGGCCGTGCCGCCCTAGGATTGGGCAGAATGCCGCCTCCAACAATCTGCCGCCCCAAGCACCAGCTTGCTCAGCTGGTGCCTGGAGCAGGCCCTGCATGAAAAAGGGAGGTTACAGAAGGCGTCATTTACAGTGAAGTAAGGAATTACAGTGAAGTAAGGAATTACAGCAATTCAATTTTCCTAATTGAATCATTTCTGTGTGTCCCTCATTTGGGGGCTTTATCCCACAATGCGTCCCACACTCAGGCCTTGGCAGGGTGAGAGCAGACTAGCCAACTCTCACAAATTTATTGCGAGAGATGTGATTTCTAAGTAAAATTAAGCCTCACTCATGATCTCGTGATAGACCTCTCAAAGCTCAGGATTTTTTTTCAGCTCCGGCTGTCAGCCACAGGCAGCTGCTTCCCTGCCAACCTGGGAAGTGGGAGTGTTACCCCAGAATTTCACAGTCCTGCATGTACCCCAGAATGTGACAGTACTGCAGTCAGCAATTTTGTATGTTGAGCCATGGCCAGCTGAAAATCAAAATCACATAGCTAGGAAAATCTTTAGGCCTTGAGAGGCAAGGCCAAATAACTGCATGTCTGCAATTTTGCTATCAGAATGGGAGGATGGGATAAGAAGTGAATGTATTGTAAGAATAGAAGGAGGGTTTAGATGGTCGACCTTGGGCTGGAGCGCCCCAGACACCTTTGATATGTAAGTTTTATTATTGTTATGACTAGAAATGTTTTGATGATAAGAGATAATGAGTAGTTTTGCTGAAAGTAGGAGAATTAGTGACCCATTAGGGATTACTATGGTGACCCACTAGGAGTCACAATAGGTTATGTGCTTTGAAATTAGCTATAAAAGAGTAGGCGAAATAATTTGCTTTGGAGCAATTCGAGGAAGTTTTCTTTGAGCATGGATTTTGAGCATGGATCTGGCATCTAAGCTCTCCAGCAGTCAGAGGGAAGGGAGATGTGTCCCACCCCCCCACAGCCTGGCCACGGATCCCTTTAAACCATTTCTTAACTTTAGGTAAATATAAATGTTTTGAAATGCTCTAAACCTACGCTGACAGCATATGTATGTGTGTGTGCTTAAGATTTAATAAAAAAAGACTCTAGCTTGTGCCATGATATGTCAGACTGCTGAGCTGTGCCCCCATTGATTTATTACTGACACTGCCTGGAGAGAAACAGTTAAGTTACCACTGTTTTGGGTTCTGAAAACCCTGGGTAACAGGGGACCCCACTGCAGCCCCCCTGCCCCAAGCTTGGGGAGGGTGAAGAACCCTAAGAGGAATAGAGATGAGGCTGGAAGGGCTGAACTGTGGCCTGGGTGCTGCAGGGGGACTGAAGTGAGAAGGGTGGGGGCTGGTAGGATGCAGGGGCTGTACTGATGGTGAGTACTGAGCAGATGGGGTGAGTGCTGAGAGGATGAACTGAGGATGGTGGGGTCTATGGAGTAGGGAGGCTGAATTGAGGGGGCTTAAGTGGGGACACAACTGATGGGGGACTGGAGGACAGGATTAATTGCTGGGCAAGAATCGAGCAGATGTGGAGGTGAGAGCTCCTGGAGCAGAGTCCAAAGTTACCTTATCCAGTACCTGTGCGAGAATGGGAAACACTAATTGTCACATGCATATACCCTGGGGGTGGGCAGAGGGAGTTCAAAAACCCAGAGACTGACCTAAAAAACACAATATAATCTTTGTAAAAAATCTCATGGTTTTGGGGGGGCAGTTTTATGATTTTGGGGGAGCTGACTCATGATTTTTCATCTGATATTGGCAATACTGGGGGCTGCTCCAACTCTCCGGCTGGAAGTCAATGGCCAGGCTCTCACTTGACTTTCATGAGAGCTGGATCCAGCCCCTGCTGTCCATTCCTTCCTCGCCGCTCTGTACCCACTAGGTCGCCCTGCCTCCCAGCACACAGAGGCTTCCTGATTCCGGGGGGTGGGGGGAGGAGAGAATTTCATGTATTGCCTCCAGTACAGAATTCAGCCAGCACGGGGCGGACAAAGGGGCGGAGGTGAGTGTCAGCCTGGCGCGGACAATCCCAGGGAGGTGCCAGGCACGGAACTCGGGACAATGGGGCCCGCGCGCCCCGGGTTCGCGCCAGGGCAACGCTCCCGAATGCCGGAGCCGGGGGCGGGGAGGAGGATGTAGGTGACGGAGGCTCCGCCCTGCTCGGGGCCGGTCTCCCCGGCGGAGGAGCCTACGTTCGGCATTGTGACGCTGGCGGGGCTGGAACACCTGCGGCGGCAGCAGCTCAGCAGGCCCCGGCGCTGGCTGTGGGGGGCGCCCCGGCGAAGAGGGGCCGCGCGGGGAGCGGGGCGCGCAGAGCCCTCTGCGTCCAGCACGGGGCGGCCGCGCCCTCCGCATCCCCGGACAAGGTGAGCGCAGCCGGGGAGGCCCTGGGGGCGAGGGGGAGGGGAAGTGCGGCTTCTCGGTGCTGGGCCTGGCTGGAAGAGCAGGTTTCTTCTCAGGCAGCTGGTGCCCGGGCCGAGGCGCCTAAGGGCCGGGCAGGGATGCGGGGTGGGCATGCTGGGCAGGCACCACGTCTCCCTCGGGTGGGATCCCTCGCCTCTCTTGCTGGGGGAGGGGTGGGCATGGGGCACTGATGCGCCCCAGGTGGGGGTGTAGAGTCAGATGTGGCTGAGGCTGGATTGTGACTCCTAATGGGTTTTGCCTGTGCAAAATTTCCAGGTTACAAAATGGCACCTGTCCCCCTCCATTCCCCCCCACCCCACCCCCCTTTACCATTCGGGTACATCCCTGGGTTCATATGCAGTTTATCCATGTCTCTCTGGCTCCTTCCCCTCCCCGCACTCATCCCCTCCAGCCACTGGTCTTGGGGGAAATGGGCAGACATGGCAACAGGGGGAAATGTCCAGTTAAAACTATTACAAATCCTTCTCTGTGTTGCCACCGACCCCACAGATTAAAATGGGAAGAAATTTAAAAATCAAATGAACTTTTTACTGTTTTTTTCTGTGTGTTCACTTTTTGCATTTTCCTGAGCTTGGATGAAGAAAATGCAATGGCTGTTTTCCCCCAGGTTGATAGTGGGTTTTCCTTTTTTTCTATTTTTGTGCATATTGCTCTGTTTGGGCTGCAGACCAGGTAGTGAAATGGCTACAGCCCAACAAAACTGGTTCCACTGGGATTTTAAAAAGCATGAAAATATTTCTAATGAAGCGTTAATATTGTAAAAAGCTTAGTTTTACAAATCATAGATTTGTCTGCTGTGTCCTTTAAATTAGCATGTGAACAGCATGCATATAGTACCTTGGTGTGTTTTTTTTAAAGTGCACGATTTAGTCTTACTGTAAACTGACAGGGTCCCTTCAATGAGCATGTGAGCAGCATGCTATTTAACTCATTGATATACTGACACAGGTATTTATTTATGTCAATATATATTGTAAGTGTATTTATATATGTAAATGAAATAAGTGTTCTGTTCTGAACTCTCTCATTTAGTGCTAATAGTCTCAGTCTCTCATTCTGATCCAGCAGAGATTATGGTTCTATTTGGTTTCAATGGATTAGGACCTGATTTATGTCCGTGAAACTGAAATCAGAATCTGGCCTTTAGTTTCCAGAACATTTTTATCTCCTACGGTTCTCTGGATGTATTGGAAAGGGGAAGGCTGAATCTTTAGTAGCTGAAATGCCTTGTTGATATGTCATCTTTGGTAGTCATGTGCAGCCCCTGCTGTTCTGTTTCCCCTTGTTTACCTCTGTTATCTTCTCCCAGGTCTTGGTTTCTTGGTGGATGTGGGGTGTGTTGAAAGTGTGAAGCTGTATGTACAAATTATGGGCTGAAAAGGCCCAGGTACCAAGTTTTTTTTTCCTCCAGGGCAGGCTTCTCTGAAGTGAGCTTAGTTCCCTGGTTCTGCCTGCAGGGGCAGTCAGCTGTTGGTATCAGATGAAAGCTACATCTCCCAGAGCTGTTTGATCACTTTCTCACAACATCAGGCCAAGCAAACTGTGTGTTGGATTCTTGAATCCTTAACTCAGACCTTGTGTAATGCCAATCTTTCCCCCAATGTTTCCTATTGGTGGTAGCAATGGTGAGGGCTCTTGTATAGGCAAGGCACTGGCAGCTCCACTGTTTTTTTTATCACTTTGTTGTATAGATTATGACCCTGTATACTGAATTTCCCTGTATAGGCATTAATATGTGAATTTTAACAGATATAGTTACACCATCATAACCCATTGTGTGGACACTTGTATCCTGGTACGATTGCTTTTTTTCAATTTTAGCTTATGGCATTGAGGAAAAGGTTTAAGCTAAACCAAAGAAAGCCACTGTTAACTGTATTGGCATAACAAGTAAAAAATTTCCAGGTAGACAAGCCGTATGTGAAGGCAATGTGATGGTTAAAATGCTGCCAACACCTTGTCTACATTAGAGCTGCACAAGTTTTCTATTACTGCACTATTGGGTGATGGCTTTTAGTGAAACTGATCTATTGCATTAGTTCTCAACATGGGGATTGCACCCTCCACTGGGGATGGTCTAGGGAGGGAACAGGTCTAGGGTGGTCATTTATGGCTAGATGGGAGAAAGATTGGGTCCAGAAACTATTTTTTCTTTGAAATATAGGGTCATGTTATGGAAAAGAGTAAAAAATATTGGTCTAGTGTAGACTCTGAGCCCAGGCTGCTGAAGTCAATGGGAGTTTTGCCTGAGTAAAGACTGTGGGGTGGGGATCTATGTTACTTTAAAAACAAGCTTTTCCTCCTTCCTTTTAAAGCTAACTATATTGTACTGCTATCTATACATTATATGTGCTTCACAGTCCCAACCCTGAACTGTTCTGATGAATTCCCAAGTAATACTACCAAAAAAGTTTGAATAATTGCACATACTTTTTACCCTCTAACCTAGTGTTGAAAGCTGTTGTTTAAGTTGGCAGGAAAACTTACTACTCCATCAGTCAGTCTTCAAAACAAAAAGTCAGGAAATGGCAACAAAGTGTCATTTATATTTTCTTAAATGCCTCCTCCATCAGCATAGCAGTAAAACAGTTGGTTGTTCAAAATGTTTTGCCACTGTTTAATTTGTGTAGTATTTTCAAGGTTAAACTTTGCAGAATTATGCAAAAGCATTATAAATAAGGAAAAACTGGAAGCCAAGAACATTGGAAACCTTCTTACTTTTCTACACTGCCTAGTAATTGTGATTTCACAACAATTGTTTTGTGGCTGTTACTAGCTGTGGTAAAGTGAGTCTCTTATGCAATCAGTTACTGTAGATCTTGGGAATTATCTGTTACAGGTCATTATAAGAACATTCAAGTCACTCTTGCCCGTACCTTCAGTAGAGATGACTCCTGTAGTGGAGCTAATTACAGACCCCATTGGTGTTTCATTGAAAACTATAGTACAAAGGTTGACTTTCAAGCACAACCAGTCTGTGTTGGTCTGGAGTGTTGACTCCAAGGTGAAACAGGATCATTGTATATTGCTGATGCTGTGCAAGGTAAAACCATATGGTTAATCAGACCTCATGGATCAGAGTGCAAGCTGAGCAGCTGAAGGGGTTCAGAGAGGAATATTCCCCCTCCCTCCCCCATGTACAGCAATAGTATTATGCATCTTGCTTCGTGGACGAGTGGGGGTAGGAATTTAAATTAGATATGTTGAGTAGTAAGCACTGCTGGAAATAGGATATCTGACCAGTTGAGCCTTGATCTGATCTATTATAGCAATATCTATCTTTTTTTGACATACCAGATAATGGAAGAGACTTGCCAACTCAGTTTGTGAATAAGCTCACTTTCTAATAGAACAATGTTCTAGAAAAGTAAAAACTTCATTATATAAAATATTATTCTAGTATGGTTAAAGCTGAGATATAGCAAAGAATTGCCAAAACTATTATGATAGTCTAAACGAAGGCAGGTGCTCTGCATAAAGAAAATACCATAATAATATTTGATTACTTTATAATTTATTCTACTTGGCATAGATTTTGTTTTGCTTAATTTTAGAGTGCTAAAATGTATTATTAAAGAATGTTATATAGCCATTTCAGAGAAATTAAAGAGGTTCTTAAATGTACTTAATTGAAGGACTGAGCTTTATTCCCAGCTCCGTCATAGACGTGCACAATGAAGTTGGACAAGACACTGAATTTTTTGTTCTCAGTATACCCATCTCCAAAATGGATACTTACCTACCTCCATCCCAGGGTCATGTTAGGCTTTCATGTATATTTTAGAAGTGCTTTGAACTCTTCAAATGAAAGGTGCTGTAAAAGGGCAAAGGGATATTACATACTGAGTTTTTGTGCAGGGACTATTTCACTTGCAGCAATTGCAAAGTTAATATCATTTTAGACTGAAATATCAATTTAATGTGCTGTATTAACCTATTTGTATGGTGTACATTATGCTCTGTGAAAGTTAATTATTACCTAGAAAAGACGATTGTTTGCACATGATTCTGTTGCCAATTGAATATGCCTGCACTTACGTTTGAAATACTTTGTTACACTAGAGAGTGTGATGTCTACATATAACACTCTTATCGGTGTTACTGAGATAAACCACTGTTTCCAGGGATGTGTAATTCTGCTGTAAAAAAGTTCCATGCCTTGGAACATGGAATTTTAGGTTTTGGAAAAAAAGACAACACTTTAAAATGTTTAAATTTAAATTTGTGAGTAAAAAATAAACTTAAGAATTCTGAAGCACTCTTTTGCAATCTTATAATTGTTATTGTAACTCACAATTTGTCAGGCATACAGCACATAGTACAGCATAATCAGATTTGGCATTTGTGGGGTGAACACTGGAGTACCTGAGAGATTGCATCAGCACAACCTTGGTTACAATCATTTGTATTTAAAGAAGAATTTTGACACTTGAAGTGGACCTTGCAGTTGTGCAGGGACCAAAAATGTCTATGAAAATTGAAAAATAGAGATCACCTTGACATAGTGCCAAATTTCCACTTCCCCCTGCAGTCCAACACACACGATCTCCAACGTTTCCCAGTTCTGCCGACCAAAAAAATGGGGCGCTTCTGTTTAGGAATTAAACTCTTCTTCTTACAGACATAATCTAGGAGTAATACGCAGTTGGGTTGACATTTGCTACAGAGAAACACATAGCGTTTAAGTGTGAATTAAAATTTATTTATTGGGGTGGGAAGGGGAAGGGTGGCACCAAGCAGTAGCAATGGTAGATGGTGTACCCTAAAGGATAGAGCGTCCACAGAGGAAATAGACCCCTGGTTACTACATTCAGTAAGGGCTTGTTTACACAAGGAAATTGATTAGAATAAGCTGTTCTTCAGTAAGTATTCTGGACTAGTTCCCTGTGTGGACACTCTATTCTGGATTAAGGCATATCATTCCTCAGTAATTAGTGCACTTTCAATTATTCAAACAGGAATTAATTAAAAGAAGTTCTATGGCCTGTGTAATGCAGGAAGTCAGATTAGGTGGTCACAGGGGTTCCTTCTAGCTTTATGAGCTATACATCTATGAATTCTGGAATGAAGTGACTTTTATAGCTTATTCCACAATAGCAATTACAATCAATTTCCCTGTGTAGACAAGCCCTTACTGAGGATTTAAAGCTGAATGAAAGAGGGACTGATGCTTTTAGTAATACAAAAGATAGTCCTCAAGCACATACATTGTTAATGGTAAAAACAATGAGGAGTCCTTGTGGCACGTTACTGACTTAACACATTTATTTGGGCATAAGCTTTCATGGGCTAAAACCCACTTCATCAGATGCATGGATGAAAAATACAGTAAGCAGTATATATATCAGAGCACATGAAAAGATGGGAGTTGCCTTATCAAGTGGGGGGTCAGTGCTAACAAAGCCAATTTGATTAAGGTGGAAGTGGCCTGTTCTCAACAGTTGACAAGAAGGGGTGAATATCAAGAGAGGGAAAATTACTTTTGTAGTGCTAACGAGGCCAATGCAATCAAGTTAGTGAATACTAAACCTAGTAGTAAGCATATGCAGCTCAGGATCATAGACAGTGCCATAGAATTCCAGTGAGTAAACTTAAGTGATCCAGACTTCTTCAAATTCCCTAGAGTCCAGGTTTTGAATTACATGTCTCACCAATCTAATGTATGTTTGGTCATTTGCACTTATCACTGTGATATTTGTCCTTCCCACAACTCAAGTATCCCAGGAAAAGAAGAAGGGAGCACAGTATTAGGGCTTCCCTAAAATTGCTTAGTCACAAAATGGATCAGCTCAGCCTTTTACTACTTCAGAGACAAAAGGGGAAAACTTTAACAACAAAACTAGATGTGACAGATAATCAATTCAAAGGTGTAGAAAATCAACCAAAAAAATTTGGGAGGGTGGGGTGGAATTTATATGAGATACATGAAATTTTGCCACTTGTGCCTCAAAAGCTTGAGGTGGGGGGGGAACTAGAAATGGTGGAAAATTATATGCAAAATAATAAATATATATCCCAGTAATACCTAGAGTGGAAGAGGGAAGTGGTCCCAGTGGGCTTCACGGGGAAGTTCTTGTCCCCAGTACTGGGTATGGATGAGGAGAAAATTCCTATAATGTATAGAGCAGTTCTACAAAATCTCCCTGAGACCCCTCTATTCTGAGATGATTGTGGTATTTCTAAGACATAACAGAATAAGACGTATTTGTAAAAGCAGCCAGGAAAAAAAGGGTCTATTTTGGATAAGAGCGACTGTTATTTCCTGATCCTAGCTCCTGAACTCATTTCCCTCCTTCAGCTTTACTTCTAATGAAGCAACATCTCTCTCTCTCTCTCTTTTTTTTTTTTTTAAAAGGAAGCAGTTGCAATCTTTTTTTCCTGCAAAGCTGAGGGTAAACTGTAATATGGGGTTTAGTTATGCATCTCTGTTTCTGATAAGCATAGACCAAAGGTGGTCAGAAGAGGAAGAAAAGGAGCCAATTTCAGCAATTAGGCACTAATCCTTCATACACTTGCATGCAAAATAAGCACATGGATGAGTAGTCTCATTAACTTGAACTTTTTATGTGCTTAAAGCTGAGCATGGGTGTGTATGCAGGACCAGGGCCTTAGGTACTATGGTGATAGGTACTGTAGGAAAGCCCAAGAGAGAACACTGAAATGCTGGTTTGCATATAAATATAACAGCTAAGAATTCTAGATCAATTCTAGCTGATTTTTGTTATATATTGTTTGAGGAATAATTTCTCATGTATAGAATCTTTCCTTAAATTAAATTCTGTATGAAGTATAAATGAAAAATGTTGTGCTGCTTCTTCTGAAGAACAGGAACATTTGGTAAACCTTTCAAGACAGCATGATTCCATTTTTTTCTTTATAGCAGTAAAAACTCTTACTATTTGGATGTTATTGCCAGCAAAATATAGTCTCTCCCTTAGTGGCCTTCCTCTGAGACATGATATAATACAGTACCCCTCATGAAAGTTAAAGTTGGCAGGCTAAACAGTTCAAGACTATTCTGACATGTCAGATATCCAAAGTAAATTGAATGGGTTATTTATTTATTGTTTTCCTTTCCCAATAGTGAACGAAATGTGTAATGCTAAAGGGGAAAAAACTTTGCATGGAAATACAGGTCTTATGGCAATGTTTTTATATAGGGTGTAAAAGTATTGTTTAAGATCCCAAATCATTAGGAGATGTGGAGATTTAAAAATTTAGTTCTCAGTCCTGCAAGATGATCCACACTGGCTTCAGTGGGCTCTGCATGGGCCGATGGTTCTTCCCACAGGGATCAGATTGCAGGATTGGGTCGTTGTATTTTGAAACAGTCATTCATTCTGTACGTACATAGCAAGCTGAGCTCATGGTTCTGTTTTTCTTCTTACAATGGTTGATTTACATCACTAATACAAGCCAAACAGGCAGCTCTGTATTCCTTACGCTGCTTGGGAAAATAACAAAATAGAACCAACAAGACATGTGTCAGTTATCCACTGACCTGTTGGTTATGCAAGTTCATGGGCAGACTGAAGGGAATGCACTCTGTCCTTTCTACATCCCCACCACCCCCACTTGCAGTGAGGATCCTCTTGACTGCAGAAGCCATAATTATTTGATTTTTATGGAAACATGCTTTCAGGGCATTGTGGAGGGGAATGCCAGGGACACATAGCTGGTGCAGAGGCACAGAACCTCCACGTAGACAGCCCTGGTTTCCCAATGGAACAATCAGGGACAAATCTCCATGAGAGGAACCTTGCAGAGTTTCCTCCCCTTTAGCTCCTCCTGCAGGGAAGGAGTCCATAATTCTTATGTATCTTAAAAATAGAACTTGCTTAAAGCTAGTATTTTATTACTAGTACTACAGTGCTGCTTGTTTTGTTACAAAATAGTGTACTTGCAAGATTGACACTATTTCTACTTAGAACAGGTACAATTAATTTCTCTTTGCTATGCAGCTGGCTAAAAATGTGTCTAGATAATTGATTATTTAAAATGCAGATAAGGAAGGACTAAAGTAATATGATAATTGGTTTAAAATGCAGATGAGGAGGGAGTTCAATGGGAGTGGAAGATCCTTAGTGCTTGCAGGGTCATATCAGATCAGGAACCATGAGTGTATGATAAACGAGAGGCTGGTGGAGAGGTTAAGTATTACCAGGAGTGTGAATTCATCTCCTGTTTTCACACAGTACCTTAAGATAAAGGCTGGATTCTTCTCCACATTTCATGCTGTCCACATATGTTATTTCTAGGTACTTCCCAAGAGAACATGTCATTTGATGTATTAATCTTAGTTCTTTTTATATCACTGTAGTGTGTCCCCTTTGAATAACTAAATTTATCTGCAGGTTGACATCTATAGTGACTTCATAGGGTTTTCTTCTCATTACCATTTCCTGATTCTAGGAATCTCTGCCTGGGTGGATTGTGTATTTTAAAACACTTGGATTACAGATGGGCCTTGCATTGAATTGTAAAAGTATAGTGAGACTTTGTCTTAATCAAATTCCCTTTGGTAATTCATTATCCAGATGAGCTCTTCAACCAAGATCTCTTTATCTGCAGCTCCCATGCACTCTTGGTTTTGTTAGCTGAATTGACCCACCAAGTCAGTTGTTCTCCTCTGGTACATGGATGAAGAGGAAGCCCCTGCTGTAGCTGGGTCCTGAACTGTTGCTCGCTTTGAAGACCATGACCATGATCTTGAATTGGCATTGGAAGTGAAATGGGACCCAGTGAAGGGTGCATAATGTAGGAGTGATGGGTTCATGGTGATTCATTCCACCGTGAAGTTGGGCCTCTCTGTTCTGCAGAAGCTGGAGCCTCTGTGCTACTTCCACTGGATAGTACAAATGCAGTGAATTGTAATTTGTCCAGGAGGTGATGAAATGGATCATTTTGCTCAGTTCCTTATCTGAAAGGAAAGAAGGAATTCTGATGATCTGACAGGAAGAAAACAGATCCATTCACAAGAATTCTGATGATCTGACAGGAAGAAAACAGATCCATTCACAAGGATACAACTTTCATTCTAAAACTTTATTTATTTATTTTTAAAGCCTGCAGCACATGTTTCCTATCAGTTTTATTCTGAACTCTTTACTGGGGACCCACTGCACTAAGGGCCAAACACAGCCCCATCCTCACCCCCATCAGTTGTCGAGGCCTCCTGTGCTGCAACATCATTATAGCGGTACTGGTGCATACTGGAAGCAGAAGGTCTACTTGTGAGGGATAGGTGGGCTGGTGAGGAACACCTTTGTGTGGATCCTCCTGTTCAACCCCTGCAGAACAGGGCTGTGTAAAGGCTCCCCTGTAGGTTACTTGCAGCCATTGACTGGAATAATCTCTGCAGAATAGCTCCATACCTACAACACGAATGGGGATAGGAATTAGAATGGGGAATGGAAGTTTTATTTTTCCATAGGTACATATCCACTTTACTTAGCCAGATGCTGGGGTCTGGATTTGCCCCTTACTGCATACAAATAACTTTTTAAATATGCACTTCTGCTTTACATGAAGATATCAAATTAAGCAAATTATGTCCTGCTTGATGTCAAAATACGGATTGTTGGGTGTCAAATCTAGATAATGCAGAGAAGCCAGCAATATATTTTTTTCTTATTAATGATGTTCAGATATTAACGTACTCACTTTTCTGAAAGTTGAGATTAACTTGATTTATTTGGTGTATGCTAGCTGCCAGATGCTGGGACTGGACTAACTTGATGGATTGCCCTGTTCTGTTAATTGCCTTTTGAAGCACCTGGCATTGACCAATGTTGGAAGACAGGATACTGGGCTAGATGGAACATTGTTCTGACTGCATATGGCCATTTTTATGTTCTTATGTTATTTCTCAATATAATTGTAAATGGGGAATCCTCATTGAATGGGTTCGCTTCTTGTGCGTCCTGCAGGGATCTGTTCTGGTCCTATGCTATCTAACATTTTTATCAATGACCTGGAAGAAAACAAAACCACCCCAGATAAAGTTTGCAGATGACACAGAGATTGGGTAAATGGTAAGTAATGAAGAGGACAGGTCCCTGATACAAAGCAATATGAATCGCTTGGTAGGCTGGATGGAATCAAACAATGTGTTTCAGTATGGCCAAATGTAAAGTCAGAGATGTAGGAACAAACAATCCAGACCAGCCTTACAGGATGGGGAACTCTCTCCAGGGAAGCAGACACTTGGAAAAATACTTGGGGGTTATGGTGGATAATCAGCTAAGTCTGAGCTCCCAGTGCAGTGGTGTGGCTAAAAGGGCTAATCCGCCCTCTTGGACACTCATATTGACACTCATGGGGTTTCATCAACAGGGCTGGAACCTTTAGATCCACCGCACAGACCTCTGCCACTTGAGCAAGCACAGTAACTGATAGCAGCAGTAGATTGCCATCCTTTACGTGGATGAGCATTCCAGGGGGATGAGACACACTTTGCCAGTGGGTTTCACAGATATTTGCTGATAGCAGAAGCATGGTGAGACTCAAAAATCTTGGGTTCAGCCTCTGGAGGAGAGTGCGTTCTAGTGGGCACAGACTCTTTTTGCCCAGTCCCCACCAACCTGTCCTTGTCCCAATCCCGTCTCTTTCTCACCCCTGGATCTTTGTCCCAGTCCCAATAGCCACTCCTCAGACTACTGATTCCAGTCTCCTTGACCAGCCAGTCCTAGTCTTCCCCACCGGGCTTGCTGTCCCAGTCTGAATCTCCCCACAACCAGGCCCAGTCTCTTTGCCCAGCCAGTTTTATTTTCCTCCTCCCAGCTTCTTGTCTAATCTCTCTCTCTCTCTCCCTCCCCCCCCCCCCCACATGCTCCAAGTCTTAGGCCTGGTCCACACTAACCCCCCACTTCAAACTAAGGTATGCAAATTCAGCTACGTTAATAACGTAGCTGAATTCGAAGTACCTTAGTTCGAACTTACCGCGGGTCCAGACGCGGCAGGCAGGCTCCCCCGTCGATGCCGCGTACTCCTCTCGCCGAGCTGGAGTACCGGCGTCGACGGCGAGCACTTCCGGGATCGATTTATCGCGTCTAGACAAGACGCGATAAATCGATCCCAGAAGATCGATTGCTTACGGCCGGACCAGGAAGTAAGTGTAGACCTGCCCTTAGTCTTCCTCCCTGGGCTCCTCATCCAATCTGTCTGCTCTCACCAGCTCCCTGTCTCCTTGTTTCAGTCTCTTCATCCAGCCAGTCCCAGTCTCCCCCCTTTCTCCAGTGCCTTGTCCAATCTGTGTCTCTCCCCGCACCTCCCAGTCGACTGGCTCCCATTCCCAGGCTTTCAGGCCTTCCCAGGCAGTTTCTCTCTCCCCTTCCCCTTCGGTTCCCAGTTTCACCAAACTCCTGTTATCAGCCTACTCCTTGCCCTCAGAACCGGTTTTTGTCCCCTCTGTATTTGAATCAAATGGCTTTTTCTTCAACACTGCCTGGTTGCCAGCAAGGGGGTCACTGAGAGCACAGAAGAGACAGACTCTCTAATCTCGCCTCTGGTGCCTAATCCCACCCCAACCCAGAGCAGCCATTACAGAGGAAGTCTGGCTTCACTCTTGTATAACTGAGCTGGAGGGAGCATGCTCAGTCACTCTGTGGGGATCGTGTATTCATAGTCTAGTCACACACAGGAGCTATGAGAGGCTTGACAGTGCTCAGTGGAGATGGAATCTCAGATTTTAGCTGCTAAATCTAAGAAGGCTCTACTCAGCATGTGCCAGGTTTTCCCCCCAAAGGCTCATAACTTGGCCAAATGTGGGCAGATTTTCACAGGGATAGCAAAAGGCACATCACCCACACATGCCACCTCCTGCAATATTTCTAAAGTATAGAGGTGCTAGATCACCAGAATTCTTTAATGTGTGTAAAACTGTGTTTTTCACTACCCACCTTCTGGGAAACTGAACTAGCTGAACTATTTTGACTGAAATTTTTCAGAAATATTCAGCCTGAGGCAGACCCTGGCACATAAAACTTCAGCCTGAATGGTAAAAGCTTGGCAAAGTTATAGGCCCACTGAAAACAGTGTCTTTTAATGGGAAGAGTCGGGTATCTACATGAATAGGTTGTGCTACCAGCACTGTCTATAAAACATACGTAGGACGGATTACAAGCATTTTACAGGACAAAATTAGAATTCCAAAATGACCTGGACAAATTGAAGAATTTGGTCTGAAATCAACAAGATGAAATTCAATAAAGACAAGTGCAAAGTAATTCACATAGGAAGGAAAAATCAAATGGACAGCTACAAAATCGGGAATAACAGACTAGGTGGTAGTACTGCTGAAAAGGATCTGGGTGTTACAGTGGATTGACAACAAATGTGATGCCGTTGCAAAAAAGACTAATATTATTTTGAGGTGTATTAACAAGAATGTGGTATGTAAGGCACAGGAGGTAATTGTTCCACTTTATTCAGCACTGTGAGGCCTCGGAGTACGGTGTCCAATTCTGGCACCATGATTTAGGAAAGATGTAGAGAAATTGGAAAGAGTCCAAAGAGGAAAGTGACAAAAAATGATAAAAAGCTTTTAAAAAACAACCCTGAACTATGAGGAAAAGATTAAAAAAACTGGGCATCTCTAGTCTTGAGAAAAGAAGACTGGGCAGAACCTGATAAGTCTTGAAATGTGTTAAGTAGGGATGTAAAAGGTTAACCGGTAAGCATTAGTCTTACCAGTTAACCCACCTTAACCGTCAACCCCGGGCCGGCCGGCCGGAGTGGCCCCAGCGGCCCTGCTCCGGTCGGAGCGGTCCCAGCCCCAGCCGCTTCATCGGTTAACCGTTTAAACAACATATTTTTAATCATTTAAATGGTTAACTTTTAAAATAGTATTTACATCCCTAGCGTTAAGTGCTATTATAAAGAGGGCAATGATCAATTGTTCTGCATGTCCATTGAAAGTAGGACAAGAAGTAATGGATTTACTCTGCATCAATGGAAATTTAGGTTAGATATTAGGAAAAACTTTCTAACCATGAGGGTAGTTAAGCTCTGGAATAGGCTTCCAAGGGAGGTTGTGGAATCCCCATCACTGGAGGTTTTTAAGAACAAGTTAGACAAACATCTGTGACGTACGGTCTAGGTTTTCTTGGTCCTGCCTCCAGCACAGGAGGCTGGACTTGGTGACTTCTCAAGGTTCCTTACATTTTTATCATTCTGTGTGATCCCCATTGACTTGAATGAGAGTTCCATGTGTGTACATGAGTGCAGCATTTGGTCCGTAGCTTGTGAAATATTTTGGGACAATATGGAAAGAAGGATGCTGTAAACATAATACTTAACATGTATATATGGTTGGATATCTACTTTAAGAGCTTATTTCAGTTTTATTTTAAATTCAATTTTAGTGGTCATATATTTATTTATTTATTTATATTTTTTTTTAGTTCTAGGTGTCCGAAGAAAATAAAGAAACATGGATGGCCATAAGTAGTAAGTAATTTTATATTTTTAACCTGTCGCACTAATAAAATTAGAAGACATATGCTGAAGTATTGCTGTCTATACTTACCACACTTTTTATGTTTTGTCATCCAATCTTTGGCATAAAATCCCCAGTAAGGACAGATTGGAAAAAGAAACCGACTGCCATGTGATCAAGTAATGGAAAAACCAATATGTTAGTTATTAATCTTCTGTTTTACAAACAGAGTTGAATTTATCCACATCATTTAACTTTATGACTAAAGTAGATACTTCTTTAGTTATAATTGTTGTTAGGTTTTGTTAAATGATAGTAAAATTTAAACATATGTTCATGATTATTCACCGTATAAAAACCCAGGTTGACAATTTACAGTACTGAATAAAGTTGTTCACAAAAACAGTGTCCTGTAGTACAGAGGCTTTTTCTGTTCAGTTATCCTATGTACAGAATATACGGGCAACACTCAATTCCTCATATAAGGTACACTTTAAAAATTATGATCAAATCTCATGCATAAACAGGAGTAATTTTTTTCTCAAAGTTCAATTTAAAAATGTAGTTTTCTCATTGTCCTTAAGAAATTGATAAGGGGTTATATTCCCCTGATTTCTTCAAAATTTGGCTATTATCTAAGAATTCTCTAAAGCCATAATTCTTATTAAATAAATTTTCCTTTTTGTTATATGACATTTGTAGCCCAACTGTGCACCCATTGAATTCCCCTTGACTTCAAAGGAAGTAGGAATGTAAGCTGAAACACTGGGGCCTTGATCCTATGTTTTGATCTGCCCAGGTACTGCCTCATTGACTTTAGTGAGACACAATAGTCTGCCTGTTCTGACCACAGTGCAGGTCTGAGACTTGAGATATTGCAAAACATGAATTATAAACTTTCATTTCCCATTAAGTCCTTTTAATAAAATATATGTTTTGAAAACGTTTGTTTTCATGAGTGTGTGGATGTGTTTAATTTAATTTTACATTTTTCCTTGAAGTGATTTTGATATCATTTCTGTTTTGAATAGTTTTAAAGGACATTGTCACTTTTGTTATAGATAAAAGCTGACTTACTTTGAGAATTAAGACCCTGGTTCTCTAAAGAGATCTGTCTGGAAAATTCTTAACTTCATGATGGGGATTCTTTGGATCCTCTCTTTAATAATAGGATTAAAACTTTAATTGATATTTGCTGCATCTTAAAATATACTACACATTTCACCTGACTTAATGTGCTATCCCTTGTTAATATGTATGCAATTAGTTTACAAAGAGTTGCACATGAAATTGGATTTGGCATGTTTTTGCATATAGTGGGTATTTTGTGCTGCAGCAAAAAAGTAACTGAAAACCTTATTTTTACTTTGGGATCTGCAATCAAATCTTAGAAGTCAGTGTTTAGGTTGAATAAGATGCTTGAATTTCTCTACTGTAAATATTTTTGTGAGAGACAAAAAAAGTGCTTTGTGTTATATACATTTTAAAAAACAATTGAATCAAATAATATAGTTATGTCATACAATTAAATTTCCTAGGGAGTATAAACCCTATCTGGCTATGAACCATGTAGGGGCATAACTAAGCCTTCATGTTTTATTTTATTTTTTAACAAGTATTCAATCTCTTTAAATTCTTCTAGAATAATAATTTGACATAATTTTAATATTAGCAAACCCATTTCTTTTAAACATTTGCAAAATTAATGCAGTTTTTCAGTTATTTACGGGTTAGGGATTCCATTTTCACAGAAGTTAATAATTAACTGTTCATCAGACATATCAGTGTTATATTGAGAAGCTAAATTTTCTGTGCCTCATATGGTTAAAGGAATTGTAGGAGGATGCAATTTCTATTTCGTCTACAACTTCAATAAGTTTAGAAAAGAGATGCAGAATCATCCCCCAATGGAAAATAATCTGGGAAAAGTGTACATGTTGCATACAATCCAGCATCATCCATTTTTCCTGCTTCTAGACTTTGTACTGTATAGAATTGGAGTGTCAGACTTTGTCTTGTGCTTGGCAGATTGAGCAGGATGGGGTACTGTTGCTTGCTTTTCTACACATTGAGTTGCAATCTGTTTACATACAAGATTGACATTCAGGGTGAAATCCTGGACCTATTGAAGACAATGGCAGTTTTCTACTGCAGCCCTTGAGTGGGGCCAGGATTTCACCTTAAATATCTCCCAATATATGAATCAAAAAACCATTACAGAACAAGTAAATAAAAATGCAAACTGAGACATTATCATATCTGCGATAAATCACTCTATAATACTGAAGAATTCTTCACTACTAAATACACCTCTACCCCGATATAACGCTGTCCTCGGGAGCCAAAAAATCTTACCGCGTTATAGGTGAAACCGCGTTATATTGAACTTGCTTTGATCCGCTGGAGTGTGCAGTCCCGCCCCCGTGGAGCACTGCTTTACCGCGTTATATCCGAATTCGTGTTATATCGGGTCGCGTTATGTCGGGGTAGAGGTGTATTGATAATGGGCAACACTACCAATTTACGACATTCAAATTGGAAGTGGTTTAAATGCTTCCAAAAATAAGACTGGAAACATTCATGAATATATTGTCATGCTAATATTTCTTTTGGCTAAAAGGAATTAGAGAATTTGCTGCATATTTGATAGTGATGAGCATTAATGACAACTTCAGGTTTAGGATTTGACCATTGCAAAGTGCAGAAATGTTCAAGTCTAGGGTTTTTATTCATAACCACAAGTATTTGTTCATAATTAGTAGTTTTATATAGTTTCACAGATAAAGAATATATATATCCTTTTTCCTCTTTTTCTTGATACTCCTTAAAAATCTAATAAAATGTTTGTAAGTTTTTTCAAAAGCCTCATTCTTTTTATTTAATCAAGCATTGTAATTTTGTTTCTTAAATGTTTCAGCAGTTATTCAAGGGAATTTTATGACCAGTATGCTCAAAGCCAGGAAAAATCTGTGGTCAATAAAATGCAGCAGAAATATTGGAAAACAAAACAAACCCTTATTAAAGTCACAGGAAAGAAGGAAGATGAACATGTTGTGGCTTCAGATGCAGACCTGGATGCAAAACTAGAGGTTTGTAATGAATTTACAATAGACATTAATGACTGAAATCTCTCTGAAAATCTGATAATGGGATCAAGTCTGTGTGTTTGTATGTACATATGTATGTGTACCATACTTTGTATTTATGGGTCTAATCTCATGTGCAGGTTGTGTGTGGGGTGGGGGTGGGAGTACTGCACTCTTTGATATCCACTGCAGTTAAATGTGTTTTGTTGTTGTTGTTTTTTTTAAACCAACAAACCAGCCAACCTCACCTCAGCAGTATTTTGCTTACTAAATAAGATTTTATAGTTTTCACTATGCAAAACAGTAGAGCACTGGAAAAGTGTTCAAATGTTGCTGCTGAATTAGCAGAATATTGAAAGAAAAGATGTTTATGGAGGCCCTATAAAATATCATCATTGTGGTGATTGGTGGTAAAAGTTCTCAGCAATGGAATGGGGAAGCTAAACAAATAATTTTTCACCTGCTCTCAAAATATTGGGGTGAAATCCTGGTCCCCACTGAAGTCAATGGGAATTTTTCTATTGCTTTAGTGGGACACGGTTTTACCCTAAGGTTGCTAAAACTTGGAAAATTATTTTATACCTATTTGTTCCTCCCGTAACTTTAATTTGGATAAATTCTTTATTCAAATTGTTGTGTAGGGCTTATGCCACAGAACATCTGTAGATAGAATGATCATAGTCTGTCAAGCCTTTTGAATGCTGGTTGAAAATTGCTATGTAAATATAAGATATTCACTGGCTTTTTACAATTATTTTTTTTCCCCGTCAACAAGACGACAAAAAACTTTTGTTCTTGTTCTGCCTCCTCCCCATGAAAATGAGTCATACAAGTGGACTCCTCCCATCAGCTGAGTTTGCAGCTCAGAGCTTGTGGCTGAAGGGGGATTAAAAACCCTAAACAAAAGGCACTTGATATCTCTGCTGCGTGGACTCTGGGGATGGTGGGGGAATGTTTCTAGGCATAAATAAGAGATCCCCAGGTGCTTAGTCTGGGTTAGCCCTAAAGGACTTGTAAAGCTTGCTGCTGATAGAAGCTTCTATTTCCTTTTGAAACTTAAGATTGTAACTCACCTGTGTATCTATGTTTACCTACTTCAAACTTGTAAATAACTCTCTCGTTTCCTTTTCCAGTTTAATAACTCTTTATATAGTGTATTATTGGGTTGGTTACATGCATAGTCTTTGTCGTGACTTGCCATTGACCCAGAGTAAGTGGCTGGTCCTTTGGGATTGGGAGTAACCTAAATATTACTGTGACTCTTGGTGTGATGGACCATCTATCACAAAGGTACGCTCACCTGGGTGGTGAGATAGATCGGAGTACCCAAAGAGACTGTCTGTGACTCCATGTTAAGGTAGTTGGAGTGCCTCAGGAATTTACATTTGTTAATTGGTTGGTGAAATCTAAGTATAGTGCTCACAACCAATTTGGGGTTTCTGCCCTGGTTCCTAACAGTCTGCCCTGAGGTTGGTTCTCACGCTCTTGGCAGCATTACGTGGTTTGTGGAGTAACTTTCAAAAAATAATTTTTGTTTACTCTTCTTCTAAAAATTGTAGTGTGTGTCATACAAATAACCTAAATGCATAAATACTAACACGTTTTTAAAGTAATACTGCACTGCATGCTCCAGAAATCCTCTTATACAAAACGCACAGTGTACATCTTTCTTCCAATTTTTTGTGTAGCTGGGAAAGAAAGAAAAAGGGTTTCCAACATGTAATAAATAAGGCAGAGTATCTAGTTACATATTAACATGCTATATATTGTTATATAGGTATAAAACTTGTTCCTTTTTAAAGAATTTATCTTACAGCTTTCTTTAGAATATCCTGTTGTTTTGAAAATGACATTTTTCTCTGTTGACTTTTATCCTTCCCAGTTCATCACCCAATTTTCACTTGAAGTCAGTATGTTTGCTTTGAAAATTAATATATAAAATCTCTGTGTTCCGGACAGTTGTTGGGAATGGGTGTATCTTTCTGAATAGTACTTTAGTTCACGGCATTCTGAAAATATTTATCCTGTGATGTTGCATTTATATGGTGAACGTTGTTTATCGTGGTTTATAAGCCAACAGTGGTGATGTAAAAGCCATTCAGTGGGGTCCATGTACAAACAATTTTTTATGTGCTTGTCCCTGAGCTCAGCCCTCTTATTGATGCTGCAGCAACAGTCGTGTTGGGAAACAGGGAAATGATTGTTTGCTAAATAGAAAAAGGCAAGCACATTTTTACCTAAATAACTTTGTAACTGCAAATAGTGCTGACTATTTGATAGACGAGCCCAGCACAAATGTATAGTAGGCCAGGCTGAAGTTTTGATTAGGTATGATGAATTGTGTGCTGAGTGCCTCTTACAATATCTTTATATAATGCCTACCATAGTGGGGACCATATCTCAGTTGGGTCCTGAAGGTGCTCTCATAAAAGAAATAATAATAATAAATAATAATTGAAGCTATGAAATTAGTGTCTCTGAGGTGCGACTACACTGGAACAGAAACAAAACTGATCAGGTTGAACATTCTTTGTAATCAACGGCCTGGCCTATTGATTTATAAACTAAAGCCCCAATCCTGCAAAGGGATCTGCAGGGATCGATACTTATGCCAGTAGAGAGTCCCACTGAAGTCAGTAAGATTCCACCACCCATAGACCCCTTTTCAAGACTGTGGCCTTATATTGAAAAGCTAATAGGCATTGTGTTATCTCATATACTCCAATTAAGGTGCTCTGTGTGTACATATACTTTTTTTCTTCCAAAATAGAGTTTTATACAACTTCATGACTAGTGCATAGATTTAAAAATGTCAGTAAAGAAACATAAGAAATAAACATATTCTTGGTGAACTGTCACTTTATTTTGCAAAAACAAAGATAATTGTTTTGTTCTGTTTTTTTCTTGTTTCCTTTGTATCTTGTTGA
Organism: Emys orbicularis; assembly: GCF_028017835.1. Classification (NCBI taxonomy): domain Eukaryota; kingdom Metazoa; phylum Chordata; order Testudines; family Emydidae; genus Emys; species Emys orbicularis. The sequence continues at coordinate 248,317,011 of NC_088684.1, forward strand.
TCTGTTTATAGTTTCAGTAAACAATTTGAACGTAAGAAAAGGCTATCGAAGGAAAATCTTACATTCAAGTATGAGGGTATTAGAAGCAACACATTTTAAAAGGAAATAATGATATATTTTTTTAATTTAAAAGTAATGCAGGTTTGTTTTAGAACAAATACTTTTTTGTTTTTGTTTTTTCTTTAGACTGTTTCTTGCATGTTTTATAATTAGCTTGTTTTATGTATAATTTCAGCTGTTCCACTCGATTCAGAGAACATGTATGGAGTTGCTTAAAGCAATTGAACTCTATCAAAAACGAATTTGTTGTAAGTATAACTAACTACAGCAGTTAAGCAGGGAGCTGAGTCTGCAATATGGAAGTAACTAATATGTGACAAAGTGAAGCTGATCATGGGATAAATGCTACTCTCTTCATCCTAGTTAAATTTGAAGCTAACCCTTCCATTATAAACCCAGTTTTGAAACTAACCTCCTAATTTGGCCAAAGTTCCTTCAATTCTCCTGAAATTGTACATGTGTGATACTAGGCCAGGATAGACAGGAGTACATATAGGAGATAGGAAAGCATTCAAGAATCAAGGCCTAACTACTTGACTTACCCAAATTTAGAAGTGGCTTATGTTAGAAACTCCAAATTTGGTTTTCTTGGTGAGGAGTGTGTCTTTTGAGGGATAGATGTGAATTTAGTGTGCATTAGGAGCAATGGAGGTTTTAACACAACACAGCCATGACATTGAATTGATAGTCAAACTGGCCCTGACATGTGGACAGCTACAGTGAGTGGCAGATCAGAGAACCACATGTGGGGGAAGGTGGGTTATGGTCTGAGGCAGAAAATAAGCTAACGGGGGACTAGTCAGGGGGAGAGCCACATTGGTGTTGGGGGGGGGGGGGCTGGTTCTATTCGGTAGAGTGTTGTAGGTACTTTCCCATTCCACTCCCCACCTCCACCTGCCCCCCAAGAAAAAAGCCCATGAAAAGTCTCAAGATGTAAAGGAAAAGTGTGATTACACAGTAGTTTAATATATCCGAGTTAGTGTTCCATGGTAGCAGTGATGACCCAAGTGAAGTCTTTTGTGTGACGATTATATAGGGAGGAACATACTCGATTAGAATGCAGTGTGGGCATAGAGTGGATTTGGTTAACAAGGGGCCCTTGCTGACATCTAGAAATATAATTTGTATAACAATATTTCAATTACAGTAATGACTATGTCTCTCTTCCTTCACGTGTCACTTGTTTTACTCTGCATGACCTGACATGCGGATGGCCAAGAGGCTGACAGACAGGGAGCTATGTGTGGAGAGTTCTAATTGGCGGGGTGGAGGGGGGCAGGAAAAAGTGCTTGCTGCAGGGGACAGCTTGTCTGGAGGAGGTCCATGAGGTGAAAATGGCTGTGACCTTCCGGCATCGCAGAGATCTGGTTTAAGGCGACAACCAATTGTATCAGAGGGGTAGCCGTGTTCGTCTGAATCTGTAAAAAGCAACAGAGGGTCCTGTGGCACCTGGCACCTTTAAGACTAACAGAAGTATTGGGAGCATAAGCTTTCGTGGGTAAGAACCTCACTTGGGTTCTTACCCACGAAAACCAATTGTAGTTTACTTACTTCCACTCCAGAAGTATCCAGCATTCTACCATGTAACACTCCCACTTCCAATCCCCCAGAAAATTCAACAGGAGAGACCTTTAAACTATGCAGCTTTTGAAATACCAGTAGAATCATAAAGTGAGCAGACCATCCAGCAATTAACTTAAAAAGAAAATCACGCATTTATCCTGAAGAATTAAATCTCCAACTAAATAATACAATAATAGAAAAGGGGAGAGAGATTTTAAGGGGCCAGCTGGTGTAAATCAACATTGGCTTCAATAGAGCTATGCTATTTTATATCAACTGAGGATCTGGCTCCATGAGCTTTTAAAAAAAAAAAAAACTATCAAGGGAAATAATATTGTCAGGTCACAGTAGGCTCCTTCATATGATCTCACCAAGGTAATATCTTTATTCAAGCAATAAATAGCACATTCGCTTGTTGCCTTTCAGCCCAGAGATGATTTTGCGGTTCTTATTACACTACACCAAACTCACTGACAGGTGTGTTCAAGTGAATCTGAGCTTTTGTTTCATAAATCCAGGAACTGCATGAAGGTTAATTAGAAAAAACTTTTTTTGTGCTGTGCTGCTTGGATCTGAAGTGACTTGTGAGCCTATTTTTGCTGTTCACATTTTTAAACAGTTAAAACCTGTTACATTGCATATATATGACCGTTCATTCCTTTTTCATTAGTTTTGTCTCAGGAAGAAAATGAATTGGGGAAATTTCTTCGATCACAGGGTTCTCAGGATAAAACCAGAGCAGGAAAAATGATGCAGGCCACAGGAAAGGCCCTCTGCTTTTCTTCTCAGCAAAGGTATGTCAGCTTCAGCGTGTAAGGGAAATGTTACTCCATGGCTTCATTCATGTTGGACCAAATTCTGTGCGCTGACATTTTTTCAGTGTCCTCAATGACTGGCTTGAAACACTCCATTTTGAGCTGAACAATGTGGCTGCTTGTCTCAAAATGAAGCATCACATGCTGAACATTGGGAGGTTGATATGTTCATCTTAGGTTGTAATTTGACTGTTAGCACAGCTAGTAACAGCCACAGGTGGGATCTTCAAAAGCATATAAGTCTTTTAGGAGCACAGATCCCACTGACTATGCTCCTAAGTAGCCTAGATATTTTTGAAAATCCCTCTCTTTAGCTAATTATCTGACATGCATCCAATTATGGAAACCCTTGCATGTGGCAAACTAGGTTCTTTTAGAATGCCAGTAAATGTGCCTTAACCTCTCACCAAAGCCCCAGTGCCCCATAAGTAATCCTGTATCATATGAAAACTTTTTTATATATATATAAATATTCAGAGCCAGAATCAACATTTTGGTCTTTTTTTAGCCAACATAAAGAGAGAACCACATACGTCCTTCCCTTGCCCAGACGGCCAGTTCTCCCCTCCACCTCTGTGACCCACCCTCCTCATAACAAGTCACTACTTCACTTTATTGTGTCATCAGCCTCTGGCCATCTCAGTAACGGAAGATCAGCCAGATGTAGTAGCTCCCTGGCTGTGCCAGCCCTACACTAACTAGACATTCCCCTATCCCAGGGAAATCCCCAGATAGCTACTTAAACCAGCTTTAAAATCTGCTTTATGCCACTTAATAGGCTGTTGAATGTGTCTCGGTGAAGCTGCTGCTGGCTACAGGCAGGGGAAAGCAGCAGCTGGAGGTAGGAAGGGCAAGTTAGTAGTGGGTAGAATTTTTTGAGAGCCTGTTAAGGGGAGGAAGTGGGTGTGAGTGGGGGAGCTGATATCCCCAGCTGCCTCTCCATAATGCTGGGTCTGAGAGTATGGCAGAAAATGCCTTAAAACTTCATAAAAATAAACAGAACTATTCAAATTCCTTTGAAAACTCAGATAATTTATCTGCTTGACTGATGACTTCAGTGTTACCTGCTCATAGCAGGGCTACATTCTTAACCCTACCATTAACCTAATGTGCAGTTTAACATTACAATCCTGGTATATCTGTGGTATGTGACTAGTAACAGGTGCTTTATCAAAGGTTTTGTGACTGTTAAATGTAATTCCCATTTGCTAATTTCACTTGTCTAAACCTTTTAATTGACACACACACACACACACTGATAAATTTTGCAGTTAATCAAAAATACAGTGAAAAAGATTCCTCTGTTACTGATTTGAGAAGCTGAAAGTAATTGTGAAAATCATGACACCTATGCAGAAAGCATACACAACATAGACGTAAAGATATCCTCGTCACTTATGACCATAAATGAGTCTTTGGACGATCTCACATGTTGTAGTCATTTCAGTGAATTTCTTTTAGACTGACTTGTCCATTCCATACTTTTTAGAAATGGCTCAGGGTTGTGTATATTTGTTTGATTGCTATTTTTTTTTTTAAAGAAACAACTATTATCTTTATGGATCAGTTCAAAATATATGTTTTTGGGTTGTTTTTTTAAAGGTTGGCATTACGTACTCCTTTGTGCAGACTATACCAAGAAGTGGAGACTTTTAGATATAGGGCTATATCAGATACATGGCTGACCGTAAACCGAATGGAACAGTATCGGACTGAATACCGAGGAGCACTACTTTGGATGAAAGATGTCTCTCAAGAGCTGGATCCGGATCTTTACAAGCAGATGGAGAAGTTTAGGAAGGTATGATGTTTCCTGTGGTTTGCTGGAGGGGGAAGCATGATAAATGGTAGTGAAGCATGATTTTGATTCCTGTGAGGAAGACATTCAACAGCACTGAGGATGCAATTAATCAAAACTGATCTTTTCCATGTGACAGAATACCCATTAATTTGATATGGAATATTATATCTTTCACAGATGATGAGGCTAAGGGGGAGAGAAAGTGGCAAGAAATCACAGTTCTTAACTACCTGGTTCTGATTAGAATACATTTTTGTATTTTATATAATATATATTTTAAAATGTTTAACTGAGGGGAAACACCTGAATGATTAAGAGAAGGAGATATGTCTGCACTCAACAGGGGTGGAGAAGATTGATGATGCTACTAGAAAGTACGAAATTTCTGTATAGACTAATAAAAATACCATAATATTTGTTGCTGAGTTGAACTGTTTGGGCTTGGTTAAAGGCCAAGATTTTCAAAAGTGACTAGTGATTTCTTTAGGTGTCTCATTTTTTTTTTCAGTACTCAATTTGGGAAACCTCAAAGAGGATTGATTTTTCAGAAAGTGCTCAGCACTCAACCTTCAAAAATCAGGCCATTTTAAGGTATTTCAGGTTTGGCACCCAAAAACTAAGATACTCCATCACTATTCACTCTCGAAAAGCTTAGCCCAAAGATACCACACCTCAAGGTAGCAACGTAGGAGTTACTTAGGCTATGTCTGTGCTACAGAGTCTATGTCAGCATTGCTGAGCCTAGTGTAGACTCAGGCCCAGATTTTTAAAGGTATTTAGACATTGCTCTGTTCAGTGTTGCAATGCCTAAGTCTTATTTTCAAAAGGGATTCAGGCACTGAGGAGCCTAAATCCCATTAACAGTCACCACTGTGTGCAGCAGCAGCTAAATACCTTTAAAAATCTGGGCCTCAGTGTATGCATATAGAAATTCTTCAGTCAGTGTAGAAACACCACCTTTCAGAACGATGTTAGCTGTGCCAACAAAAGCACTCTTCTGTTGGCATAGCCGCATCTACACTGGGGGTTTTGTTGGCGTAGCTATGTCAGTCAGGGATGTTTTTTTTTCTTTTTCACAGCGCTGACCAACATAGCTATGCCAATATAAGTTTTAAGTGTAGACCATACTGATCTCCTTTGGCTCCAATTCATTCTTAGGAGGCCTTTACAGTCGTAGCTATAGGACTAGTGGCTGTTCTCCCTACAGAATGTAGTAGAACTAGTAGTATGCTTGCTGTTCTGAATCTGGATTGGAGTGAGAGGGCAGAATCCTGGATCGCAGGCAAAGACCTACACTCTGAATAAATACATTTATAATGTTAACAGAAATGGCATAATATTGTAGGTCATTGGCTTGAGATCTAGAAGTTACTTTGGTACATATCTGCCCTAAAGAAAGTTGTTGTGTGAAAGAGAACTTGCTCTCCTTGAAGCCTTAAATGAACTGTCCGTTTCCTTGAACTGGAAATATTTTGAGATGAAGTAAATGTTTTCATATGATTATACTGCACAATATATTTTGTTTTGTTTGGGGGGAAGGGGTTAAAACTTGAATCAAACAGTGATAGGAAAGAATTGCCATGTCTAGTTCATATTAATATTTGTGAATGCAAGCTGTGACAATAGCAGTGGGGTGGGAGGGATAAAATTCCCAAATCTTGACATAATTTTTCTTTAATGCGTCAGTATAGGATATGCCTGCAAATCTCAGGGCACCCAACTTGTATTTTATTGTGCCTGTTGGGAAATTTTTATAATGGCAGGTTCTTGCAGGCAAAATAATCAGTCTGGTCCCAGCCTCGGCCAGTTGCATATGTATAACAGTTGATTTAGTGGAAATGCACTATAAAAGGAGTGTTTGAATAAAGAATTGAAAATAGTATTGGTAATGGTCATTCAAACCTGATTTATGCTCTTGTGAAACAAGTGATGTGGAAGATCTACATTATCAAAAAGATAGAGTAGTTAAGATAATGAGGGTTTTTATGGGAAACTAGTTAAAATCTTGTCCATGAAATTTAAGTCTTCTCAGGATGCTATGCCTCAAAGTTGGCAATGAAGATTTCTAAAAGTTGCTATGAATGATTTGTCTTAGAGCTTTTAGGAGCTTTTGCATCCTGTTTACAATACCACCCCGGGAGCCAAGTATTTTGAAACGTGTATAATTCTGTAAGCAGTTTTGTCTGTTGCAGTTACATCAACAGTTATTTCTTTAACTGTTTACCAAAGTTCTGTTGCTTTGCTGCAAAGGAGAAGGTTAAAAACTATTAGGCTAAAATCTCTAATTTCTCCCTGTCCCTCCCATCCCCAGCTATTATTTAACATTAAACTTTTCAAACCACATTGGAATGCCAAGTACAAAAAGCTCTACATTTTATAGCCAACAAAATATATGTATCCTATTTTTGGATAAAGCAATGCCTGTGATATTGACTACCCCTATAGTTCCCCCTCACACTGAACAACTGCTGCTGCTTCTTCGAGTGATTGTTCATGTCCATTCCAAGCAGGTGTGTGCGCGCCGCGTGCACGCCAGCCGGAAGATTTTACTATAGCAGCGTCCGTAGGGTCGGCTTCGGCGCCCCCTGGAGTGGCGCCTTCATGGCGCTGTATATAGGGGCCAGCCAACCCCCCACCCCCTCAGTTCCTTCTTACCGCCGGTGACGGCTAGCTGGAACTTCGCTTGCTCTTCAGCAATCGTAGCAGTATTCCGTCGTTGTTGTAAATAGTTAGTTAGTTTGTTGTTTAGTGTTAGCTTAGTTAGTTATTAGTTGGGGGGTTTTCCCCAAGTTTTCGTCGCCCCGCTGGGGCATGCCCGGGTCCCCAGGGTTCAAACTCTGCCGAGACTGTGGGAAATTCATGCCAAAGAGTGACCTGCACTCTTCGTGCTTGCGGTGCCTAGGGGAGAGCCACCAAAGAGACAGGTGCAGTATCTGCAGGGCTTTTCGCCCCAGGACTCTCAAAGATAGAGAGCAGAGACTTAAAGTCCTCCTAATGGAGGCGGCCCTGCGGCCGCAATCAGATCCCGGGCCTACTGAGATGGCACCGAGCACTTCATCCTCGGTGCGCAGTGCTCCGGCACCGGAGATAAGTCGTGAGGCCAAGGCCACCAAACCCCGGCATCAGAAAGAGTCGGCGCACAAGAAACCATCCTCGATGAGACACCGTTCCCCATCGCCAGTACCGGTTAAAAGGAACAGGCCGGTGAGGGATCATTCTCCACACCAGGACTCTAAAGGGCCGGCGCCGTCCACGTCTACTACAGGACAATTCGCGCCACAGACCCATCTGGCCATCCCGTTGACTCCCGCCCCGGAGAGGGTACGGTCGAGTCCGGAAAAGCCTCGATCCCCGGACATGATGGAGGAAGTGCGCCTCCCATCGACGCCGGAGGCGTTCGAGGCCGCCTCAGACCTCTTGAGCCTCCCGGTGCCGGCGTCGCCGCACCAGTGCAGAGAACCTCTGGCTACCGCTTGGGCCCATTATCAATCTAGGGGCAAACCGGCAATGCTCTCGCCGCGCTCCCCGCGCCGCACCGGTGCAGACAGCACCCTCTACGGCGACAGTGGGTACCGCGCCTCCTATGTCCTCCTACTCAGAAACTTCGGACTCGGAGGCGGACTCATATTGCTCTAACAGATCGAGAAGTAGGCAATCGTCCTCGCGTACGAGTGCCCAACTGTACCCACCGCAGTGGCAGCAGCAGCAGTGGCAACCGCCCCCCCAGTGGCCGTTCTGGACGCCGTGGGCCTACCACCAGTCAGTGGGTCAGGCGCACGGACCCTGCTCACGAGCCACATCTGTCTCTTCAACGTCGGCGGTACCGCCGCTAATGCCACCACCACCAGCACCGCCGTCTGACAGGAGTGTGCCACAAAGGGACACGGCACCGCCTAGCCAAACAATGGCACAGACGGGGACCTTGCTCCCAACACCGCAGGCACCGTCCAGCGCGCCTCGTCGCTCGGTGTCAACCCCGGTACCGGCCGCGGTGCCGCATCCCGAGTCTGCACCGGCCGCGCAGCCTGAGTACCGTGTGCCGCAGGCCCTCGTAGAGGGAGAGGGGGTAGATGAAGGCCTTCTTCAAGGGATCTCTTCCTCCTCATCTCCGGATGAGGCAGTAGCGGGAACTTCAGCGGCACCGGCCCTGGAGGACAATAGGATCCTCCAACAACTGCTTACTCGAGCAGCCCAAAGCCTCTCGATCCAGACTGAGGAGATCGAGGTGGACACGGATGCGGTGATTGATATCCTGACCCCGTCAGGCCCATCCAGGGTAGCCCTACCTCTCATAAAGACCATTACGGACACAACCCGCACCTTGTGGCAAACCCCTGCCTCATTGGCCCCTACGGCCAAAAGGACTGAGAGGTGATATTTCGTTCCAACCAAGGGCTATGACCATCTTTATACACACCCTCCCCCGGACTCCCTACTGGTTGATGCAGCCAACCAGAGGGAATGCCAAGGTTTTCAGGGGGCTACGCCTAAAAATAGAGAGGCCAAAAAGTTGGACCTGTTCGGGCGCAAGGTGTATTCAACGGGGGGCCTGCAGTTGCGCATTGCCAATCAGCAAGCCATAGTGAGCCGGTATGGACACAACACGTGCTCGGCTTTGTCTAGGTTCACGGACCTCCTTCCGCAGGAGTCACGAACTGAGTTTTCAGCCCTGGTTGAGGAGGGGAGATTGATTACCCGGGCTTCCCTCCAGGCGGCCCTGGACGCGGCCGATTCAGCTTCACGCACGTTGGCGACTGGTCTGGTCATGAGGCGTGGAACCTGGCTTCAAGTTTCCGGCCTCCCTCACGAGGTCCAACAAACAATCCAGGACCTCCCCTTCGAAGGGCCCACGCTCTTCTCAGAGAAGACTGATAAGAGGCTTCATAGCCTAAAGGACTCACGGACCACTCTCCGTTCACTAGGCCTACACACCCCTGTCACTCAGCGTAGGCAGTTTAGGCCACCGCAGGCCCCTCGGCCATACCAGCCTCAAAATCGAGGGGATGCCTTGCGCAGAAGGCCAAGGACGGGCAGGAGGAGGCAACAACAGCAGCCCTTCGGCCAGTCATCTGCCCAACCAAGGCCTACACAGGGGCCTAGACCACCATTTTGATGGCTTGGTCGAGGACGACCTCCCAGTCAGAACCCTGGATCCGTCCAACCTTACCTTCTCGTCACGTCTGTCCCCCTTTTATCGTGCATGGGCCCGGATCACATCGGACGCATGGGTGCTTCGCACGGTAAAGGAGGGATATTCTATCCAGTTCTCCCCCCTCCCCGTCCCTCTTCAGGGACCCCTCTCACGAGCAACTTCTACTTCAAGAAGTTCAGTCCCTCCTCACATCAGGGGCAGTAGAGGAGGTTCCTCAGGAGCTACGGGGCAAGGGCTTCTATTCTCGATATTTCCTAATACCGAAAGTAAAAGGGGGCCTCAGACCTATTCTGGACTTGCGGCGTCTCAACAAGTTTGTGAAGAAGCTCAAGTTCCGCATGGTCTCCCTGTCTTCCATCATTCCTTCCATGGATACAGGAGACTGGTATGTCGCCCTCGACTTAAAGGACGCATACTTTCATATTGCGATAATCCCTCAGCACAGGCGTTACATCAGGTTTCTTGTGGGCAACGCTCATCTACAGTTTACGGTTCTGCCCTTTGGTCTGTCAGCAGCCCCAAGGGTCTTCACGAAGTGCATGGCAGTCGTGGCTGCCTTCCTACGCAAGCACGGGATCCAGGTGTTTCCCTACCTGGACGATTGGCTCATCAAGGGCAGGTCCAGGGCGCAAGTGGAGGCTCAGGTGGTCTTTACCAGGCAAACCTTCCTCGCGCTTGGCCTCTTACTCAATGAGGCCAAGTCCACACTATCTCCAACCCAAAAAATCAAATTCATAGGGGCAGTTCTGGACTCGACACACGCCAGGGCATATCTCCCAGAGGCCAGATTTCGGACTATATCCAACATTATTCTCGGCCCCCACCACCACAGCAAGAAGCTGCCTCAAATTACTAGGGCACATGGCAGCATGTACCTACGTGGTGAGACACGCCAGACTCAGACTGCGCCCACTCCAGTCTTGGTTGGCAGGGGTTTATCGGCCAGTCAGGGACTCCCTAGAATCAGTGGTGACGTTACCTCGGCCGGTGTTGGACTCCCTTCAATGGTGGCTTGACCCGCGGGTGGTCTGCGCAGGAGTTCCTTTCCTCGACCCCGAGCCCTCCCTCTCCCTGGTAACGGACGCATTGGATCGGGGATGGGGTGCACATCTGGGCGACCTCAGAACCCAAGGCCTTTGGTCACAAGAGGATCTTTCGCTGCACATCAATGTCAGGGAATTACGAGCTGTGCGCCTCGCATGCATAGCCTTCAAATCCCAGCTGGCAGGCAGGTGCGTTTCTGTCCTCACGGACAATACTCCAACGATGTTCTATATCAACAAACAGGGTGGTGCTCGCTCCTCTCCCCTTTGCCGGGAGGCCCTCGCATTATGGGACTTTTGCGTACAGAACGTAATTCACCTGACAGCATCCTACCTCCCGGGGACGCACAACGGGCTCGTGGATGCACTCAGCCGCTCGTTCCAGGGTCACGAGTGGTCTATCCGCTGGGATATAGTTCTTTCAATTTTCCGACTCTGGGGTCATCCCCAGGTGGACCTGTTTGCCTCCAGCAAGAACAGGAAGTGTCATCAATTCTGCTCCCTCAGGGGACGCAGTCCGGGGTCCCTAACAAACGCCTTTCTCCTCTCTTGGACAGACGGGCTATTTTACGCCTTTCCCATGATGCACAGAGTAATCCTCAAGGCCCGCAGAGATCACGCTCGGCTCATCCTGATAGCGCCTGCGTGGCCGCCCCAGCACTGGTACACATCTCTCCTGCACGTGTCTATGCGGGTGCCACTCAGGTTGCCCCTACTACCGGACTTGATCACACAGGATCACGGTCGCCTGCTTCACCCGAACCTGGAGTCGCTCCACCTTACAGCCTGGATGCTCCATGGCTAAACCCCGTGGAGTTGCAATGCTCTCATCAGGTCAGGCAGGTCCTTCTGGGTAGCAGGAAGCCCTCAACAAGGACCACGTACTTGGCCAAGTGGAAGCGCTTCTCCCTCTGGGCCACACAACGGGGCCAGGCTCCCTTGCTCGCCCCGGTCCCTCTCATATTGGACTATTTGCTACATCTGAGACACCTGGGACTGACTCTCTCGTCGGTTCGAGTACACCTTGCTGCAATCTCGGCGTTCCACCCGGGAGAGGCAGGTACCTCAGTGTTTGCGAACCCACTCGTTGGACGGTTCCTTAAGGGCCTTGACAGACTGTTCCCGCACATCCGTCAACCTGTCCTTGCTTGGGACCTCAATTTGGTCCTGTCCGTCCTCACAGGGCCCCCCTTCGAGCCGCTGGCTTCGTGCTCGCTGTTATATCTTTCATATAAGTTCGTGTTCTTGGTGGCTATCACATCAGCCCGGAGAGTGTCAGAACTCAGAGCTCTAACATCTGAACCCCCGTACACCGTCTTCCACAAGGACAAGGTCCAACTCAGGCCACACCCAGCGTTCCTGCCTAAGGTGGTTTCCCCATTTCACATGGGTCAAGACATTTTTCTCCCGGTATTTTATCCGAAACCACACTCCTCTGCGAGGGAGCGTAGGCTGCATTCCCTCGATGTTCGCAGGGCTCTCGCTTTCTATATCGAAAGGACAAGATCCTTCAGAAAGTCAACCCAACTTTTCGTCGCTGAGGCCGACAGGATGAAAGGGCTCCCGGTCACGTCACAGCGAATTTCGGCTTGGATCAGAACCTGCATCCGGGAGTGCTACAGTCGGGCCAATATACCAGCCCCGCCTATCACGGCCCACTCCACAAGAGAGCAGGCCTCTTCCACTGCGTTCCTGGCCCAAGTCCCGACGCAGGAAATTTGTAGAGCGGCCACCTGGTCCTCAATCCACACCTTTACGGCGCACTACGCCATCACACACCAGACCAGAGATGATGCTGCCTTTGGCCTTGCAGTCCTCCAGTCTGCAGTGACCTCCAACCCCACCGCCTAGCTTCGGGCTTGTGAGTCACCTGCTTGGAATGGACATGAACAATCACTCGAAGAAGAAAAAACAGTTACTCACCTTCTCGTAACTGTTGTTCTTTGAGATGTGTTGTTCATGTCCATTCCAATACCCACCCTCCTACCCCTCTGTCGGAGTATCGGCAAGAAGGAACTGAGGGGGTGGGGGGTCGGCTGGCCCCTATATACAGCACCATGAAGGCGCCACTCCAGGGGGCGCCGAAGCCGACCCTACGGACGCTTAGTAAAATCTTCCGGCTGGCGTTCACGCGGCGCGCACGCACCTGCTTGGAATGGACATGAACAACACATCTCGAAGAACAACAGTTACGAGAAGGTGAGTAACCGTTTTATCAGCCTGGTCGTGTATTCAAAGGTTGTTAGCCCTCTTATAGAAATTTTTTGTTGTTGTCTCCTCTAACATTGGGGAACACTTGGATTGCTTTATGCCTAAAGATTTTTGTAGATAGATTTTATTTAACAAGTTATGGTGGTGCTCATGCTACTCCATGGACAGTTTAAGTAGTGTTCAGATACTGTAGTTCTCAACAGTAGAAGTAGCTGAGTTGTTTTTGTTCTCCTCTTGCTTGCAAATCTAAATTGTGCCATAATGTGGCAGTATTCTACTGTATTTTTTTAGATGAAGTTGGGATTTATATAATTACAACTGAGAAATCATGTGGTAGTTTTGTGTTCAGTAAAAGACTTTTTGCACTTTGGAAAAACAAAATCTGTAAATATAAAGTGCCAACTTAGAGGAAAAATAAAGTGTTTGGTTTGGGTGTTGCATATTCAGTGATGCAAGTAGTTAGTGAGGTTGAGTTCAAATTCTTGGAGGGTTATTTTAAAAAAAAATTTTAAAGTGCTGTTCAGACTTTTGATTGCAAAAAGACCACGGTATTTATTTTAACAGTAATCTTTTTTTGTTTTAGCTTTTTAAGTAAACATTTGTGGTTTTAATTTCTCTTAGGCTTGGTCTACACTTACCCCCCAAGTCGAAGTAAGGTACGCAAATTCAGCTACGTGAATAACGTAGCTGAATTCGACATACCTTACTTCGAACTTACCGCGGTTCAGACGCGGTCCACACGCGGCAGGCAGGCTCCCCCGTCGACTTCGCGGTACTCCTCTCGTCTAGCTGGAGTACCGCAGTCGACGGGGATCACTTCCTGGTTCGATTTATCGCGTCCACACCAGACGCGATAAATCGAACTCGGAACTTCGATCCGCAGCCGTCGAACTACCCGGTAAGTGTAGACTAGCCCTTAGTTAATATGTGAAGAAATCTGCCTTTGGCAGTATTTATATCACTTGATCATATGAATGTTTGTTGGAATATATATGCTTTCCTAATGAGATTGTAAATATAATACATATACCCTTGTAAATCTGGTAGCTTTTTTTCAGAGACTAAAGTAAATTCATATAGACGAGTTTCTGATATCCTTCCTCAAAAAAACCCAGGATTTACACACTAAAAGACCAGCAGTCCAAACAGTATTGTTAGAGTTGATAACATTGGAGTTAAACCACTAGCATTTTTTTGTAGCTCTCTTTCAAAACAGCAGAGATACTTGGGGCACACGTTTACCTTTGGTGTGTGCAGGGGCAACAGCATGAGCATGCTGAGCCCCACAAAGTCTCCACACTCAAGTGGACCTAGTGTGGCTTTCCATTGATAACATGAAATATGATCTTTTTTTATTGTTTATAAAACGATTGCATTCCTTATTATGTCAAACCAGAGAAGGAGTAAGTCATTCACTTTTTCCTGCACACTTCAACAAATATTATGCGCCTCTGACCCTTTTTCAATTAACAGATTACATGGACACACTAAGGTGGCTCTACGTGTAATGTAATCAGCTACCTGGTGTTCCATCTTACACTGAGAAGATCCAAAGTTACCTGCTCTTGAGTTTGTTACCTCATGCTGACCCTTATGTGACTATAAGGGAAACGTTATGTGTCACAGGGCTGGATGTACGTTGTGCATCCATTTACATAGCAAATGACTCCTTTCTGTACCTCTTTCTTCATCTTCCATTGTTATTCTCCACCCCACTTCCCCTCATTCCTGGGATTTGGACTGCACCATTCCAGAGTAGTGGGTTTTTCAAAGTTGCCGGATTGGGACCTGTCAGTGAAGCTGAGCCACCATCAGCTAGAGTTGTAAGGTACGGGTGGGGGGTGTTGGCCCATTATCTCATCTTTCCCCTTCAGCTTCAGGCAGACACTTTACCCAGCAACTTTAGTCCCAATTGAACAAGCATGGGAAAAAATAAATTTAAGGTGGAAGAAGTGGTGCAGGGGCTCAGTCTGCAGTCCAGCTTTGTAGTCTTCCCTTATGGGATTCCTCTGCCTGGAGTACATTGCAAGTCCTGCACCTGTGTGGTGCTCAGATGCTATGGTGATAGGTGCCATTATAAGCGCCTAGAACCCTAGATTGATAGCTCTATCCAACCTGAGGGAGAGGAAGCTGGGCTGTGAAGGTGAGGCTGCATACAGGCTCAGTTTTTGGGCCCAGTGGAAACTGATGTCAGGTCTATGAATGGGTCAGAATCTCCTCAGACAGGAACCAGAAAACAGTAGGAGACACACCTTTCCTACATATCCTAGACCTTAGGCCTCTAAGATCTCCAGAGTTGTCACAGAGTCAATGCAATGCTCTGGAACTACTCCGTATGAAGCCAGCCAGGACTCTGGGGGAGCATGCCTCCTTCTCTGAGCATGCTGTCTCCAGGGCAAGAAGCTTACACAGTTTCGACCTTCCTGGGTCTGACATTCAGCATCTCCTTCCACACTGTGTGCTTCCCGCAACGAGTCTGCCCAGGTGGGGCTCCTGGGGAAGCCAGAGGGCTCTGCCCCACAGCCAGATGTGACTCTCAGCCAGCCAGTAAAACAGAAGGTTTATTAGTTGACAGGAACACAGCGTAGGCCAGGGCTCTGGCCCTCCACCTACGCCCCAAGCCAGCCGAAACTGACTTGCTTCCAGCTGCCTGGCCCCTGCCCTGCCCATTGCTCCTCCTCCAGCCTTTGTCTCGCTTCCCGGGCCAAGAGTCCAAAGGTCGCATCCCCCTCCTGGATCTCAGGTTATGAAGGGGCGGCCATAGCATCCGTGCAGGCAGCTGAAGCAGCCCCCGCGAAAGTCACACATCCTTATTCCCACCACCTAGACATTGGTGCAATACACAGGGAAACTGAGGCACACAGCATTCATGCAAAACAGTAAGACTCACATAGGCTCACATACAACATAACAAGGGAAAATCCCCACTATGTCACACGTATTTGTATCTGATTAGGATCCTCATTCTTGCATGCAAGGAGGCCCTGGGGTGTGTCGGACATTAAGCCATGAATGCCAGATTTTATAATTGACAAAGGAGAAAGATACTTTATTCACCTAAAAATAAAAATGTAAGTCCCAGAGGGGCTCCCAGGAATATTTTGAATACCAGGTACAGTTTCACACATTTTAGATAATTTTAGAACACTGCAGATCAAAGAATTCATGCTAAGATAACAAAACCCTGCTGGTGCTTATGTGGACTTCTGCAGTAGCATAACTGGCCAGAGACAAGTTCTGTATTGTGTTTAAAAATGGAACCCAGACACATCTCCAAAGCCACTTCCCCACCAACCCAGTCATAAATTTCCATTGGCCAGAGACACAAAGAGGTAAGCAAGAAACATTCATAAAAACAACCATGTACGTTTTGTGTTTTCCACTTTAAAAAAATATATGGTTTGTCATGTTCCATCTGTTGGTTCTCATTTCACTGTTACATTCCTTCTACAGGTACCTTCATCTTGTCTTTCTGCTTTCTTTTTCCTGTGTCCCTCAATTTCTTTCCTTCTTTCCTCCTTCCTTCCAGCCCTCTTTTTCACATTCCCAAACATCAGATCCCTTTTCCACCTACCCCTCCATTCTCTTGGTGCTCCCTCTCAAACTCTTCTTTCCTCTATTTCCCCCTCCACCTGATCCTTAACACTCTCTGAGTGAGGGGGAGAGCATCACCTTTTCCCCAACACCTTTGCTATCTTTTCTTGTCCTGTTGGGGTCTGGGAAGTGGGTGAGCGCAAGCCCGCCCACAGCTAACGTCCCCTCCCCCAGCCTAAGGAGATGAGCCACTGAACCCGGGACTCACTTTCTTGTGGCTTGTTTCCTCTCTTTCTCCTGGGTAGGGGTTTCTCAGCATTTCAAGGGGTGTGGAGGAGCCTGCAGTAGCCACACCACAGGGTCTCTTAGGGCTTGTCTATACTTACCGCGCTGGTTCGGCGGCAGGCAATTGAACTTCTGGGTTCGATTTATCGCGTTTTGTCTGGACGCGATAAATCGAACCCAGAAGTGCTCGCCGTCGACTCCGGTAATCCTGCTCGGCACGAGGAGTACGCGGAGTCGACGGGGGAGCCTGCCTGCCGCGTCTGGACCGCGGTAAGTTCGAACTAAGGTACGTCGACTTCAGCTATGTTATTCACGTAGCTGAAGTTGCGTACCTTAGTTCGAATTGGGGGGTTAGTGTAGATCAGGCCTTAGAGGGGTCTGAGCCTCTACTGTCAGCTACAACATGGTGCTACTTTATGGCTCGAGGAAAGCAGAGGTGCTTGGTCCATTGTATCTGTGGTCTGATTGAGAAAGATAGCTCAGCATGGCTGCCCTGCTCCACTCATTCGGTGGGCAGGAGTCTGGGAGGCTTTTGCCCAAATTAAGTGAGTTGGCATGTATGTAGAATAAACTACTGTCAAGAAAATGGCTAAATGACAGGTACGAGTGTCCTCTCCTTCTCTGCTCCAGAAATTTAACGCTAGATTGAATGTGTGTAGAAAATCCTGCTTGGATTACTGCATTCTTTCAGCAGAGTGTTGCTATGTTGGTCACGGATCACACCTCTTCATGTCCCTGCCCAATATAGCTATGACAGTGGACGTCTAGTATGGGCCTCGGCTACGTTTACCTGCTTTAGCAGTCCTACAGAAGCCTGCACTTAACTGGCTCGTGTTGCTAAGGATTAAAGGAGGGATATGGATTTCACTAAAGAAGAGACATGCCAAAATCTCCTGAATCCACCATGCAAGGGTAAAAATCCTAACCAGTTGTTTGGACAGTTTAATCAGGCTAGTACTCTACATGCAGTTATGAGAAACTTTTAAATTGCTGTTAAATTCTTTACTTTGGATCAGTTCCTCTGACAGATTTTCCTAGTTGTATCAAGTATAAAAAATGCTATGGACTCCCCAACGGGTGTTTTACAGATTCTATTAAGGTTGGCAAGGAAACAAAGTGCAGTGCATAAATAAATAAAAATCTAACACTATCCAAAGGGATGAAGAAGGTTGTTCATAAATATTCTGGGGATGGGAATGGTCAAGAATCACTGGAAAGAGAGTAGGCCCATTAGCAACTGAAGAGTGAGATAAAATATTAACTACCACCCTAAAATGGATGATTTCCTAAAGTCCTGTTTTAAACATTTTTAAGAAGAAAAAAATATGAAAGTGATGTGCATAATCAGGGAGGAATGAAGACCTAAATAAAGCTGTAGATTGAAAGCAAAGAAGGGAATACTTGAAAGAAAACTACATTTTTATATAGAATAATAATAATCAGGTATGGATAGTGTACGTCTGAAGGTGCAAGGGAATGTGTTAGTGACTGTACTAAATAGCTATTTGTAACCTTTGGAACATCATGCGGAACTGAGGAAGTACCAAAGGAACAGGATGGGAAGAAAACCAGATATGATACCAATCTTTGAAATAAGAGCAGTCTTAGAAAAAATTGCTGTATTGTAAACCTAATTTTGCTCCCTGGTAAAATGAGAAGAAAATCTGTAAGCATTTAGAGGATAACAGAATGAAGAGTACTAAACAATACAGATTTATAAATAACATATCTTGAAAGAGCAATATTTTTAATCAAATTACTAAATTAGTAGAAAAAGAATTGCATTAAATGTAATAAATCTGGGCTTTAGTTAAGTATTGGCTTGATACAGTGCCTTGTGGAGTCTTACTGAACAAAAATGAATTCAAATTGGCTAGGATAGCAAGCACTCTCAGGAGTTTTGAAAACTGGCTGAAGGACCATAAACACAGTTACAGGGAATCATGGAAAATAAAGATGGAAGATACCTATTAGATCAAATAAACTATCTCTGCCAAGGCAAGATTGTGCTTTTATAATGAATTTTCCTAGTATTTTGTCCAGTGTGGTAAAAAGAACTCGAGGATGATACTCACTGAGGTGCTACAGGGATGGATGTTTCCCTTGTTTTATTCACAGCTTTTAGATACCCAGAAAAGGGAGCACTAATGTTAATTACATTTGCAAATGATATTCAATTGGGAGGTGTTTTGACTTTCTGTGCAGCAAAGTGTGCTGAATCTGTTAAAGAAAACTGCCGGCATAGGCCTGTTGAATGGGCAATACACTTTCAGCTGCCATAATTACTAACAATGCTGTGTGTGTACGTTAACCATGATATTAATTGGTTACCAGCACTGGTAAAAGCTGCAACGTAGACAGCATCTAGCTGCGTTCGGTATTAGTTGAAGTTTCCAAGTGGTCTTCCAGCCTTAGGCTATGTCTACCCTTAAAACGCTACAGCTGCAGCGCTGTAGATATATCCCTGTAGCACTTCAGTGTAGTCATTTACTACAGAGCTGGGAGGGGTTCTTCCATTGCTGCAGGTAATCCACCTCCCCCAAGAGGTGGTTGTGACACACTGTACCTCAGAGTAGCACCATTTAACCACCATATTCATTGTCATATATGGTTGTGAAATTTCATACAAGGCATGCCGGGTAAGATACCAAATGCATTTTTGCTATATTTATTTATATGAATTATGTGAGTTTGCTGCATGATTGTTGTTGAAATATGTTGTGAGTTTGGGGAACTAGCAGTGGGCGACTCCCAGTGAGAACAAAGGAGGTAACCCACACCTAGACAACCGTTAAACGACCATTGACCAGCAGGAGAATTGTAAACAAAAGATGTGCAGCTCAATGAGAGACATTTGCGCAAGCACCACACAATCAGAATTGCGCAACTCTCTGACTTAGTTGCGCAAGCACCACACAATGGAGCTTGCTCAACTCTCCTATTTAGCAAGGCCCATCAGGACATGCCTGGGCCAGTATCTCTCCAGGGACATGGATTAAGAGTATAAAATAAGGGCCAGTGGCATCATGAGACCACCTATGTCCTCCCCCACTTATTCTGAAAGCAGCAAGAACTCTGGGAAGACAAGGACTTGAATGAGGAGACTGGTCCCAAGCAGAGAAAGAAATTCAGCCTATGTATTAGGCTTCTTTGTTTTGGTTTTCACCAAGAAGGTTGGTGGCGATTGGATGTCTAACATAGTGAATGCCAGTGAAAATGAGGTAGGATCCGAGTCTAAAATAGGGAAAGAACAAGTTAAAAATTACTTAGACAAGTTAGATGTCTTCAAATCACCAGGGCCTGATTAAATGCATCCTAGAATACTCAAGGAGCTGACTGAGGAGATATCTGAGCCATTAGCAATTATCTTTGAAAAGTCATGGAAGACTGGAGACATTCCAGAAGACTGGAAAAGGGCAAATATAACACCCATCTATAAAAAGGGAAATAAGGACAACCCGGGGAATTACAGACCAGTCAGCTTAACTTCTGTACCCAGAAAGATAATGGAGCAAATAATTAAGCAATCAATTTGCAAACACCTAGAAAATGATAAGGTGATAAATAACAGTCAGCATGGATTTGTCAAGAACAAATCATGTCAAACCAACCTGATAGCTTTCTTGACAGGGTAACAAGCCTTGTGGATAGGGGGAAGCGGTAGATGTGGTATATCTTGACTTTAGTAAGGCTTTTGATACTGTCTTGCATGACCTTCTCATAAACAAACTAGGGAAATACAACCTAGATGGAGCTACTATAAGGTGGGTGCATAACTGGTTGGAAAATTGTTCCCAGAGAGTAATCATCAGTGGTTCACAGTCATGCTGGAAGGGCAAAACGAGTGGGGTCCCGCAGGGATCGGTTCTGGGTCTGGTTCTGTTCAATATCTTCATCAATGATTTAGATAATGTCATAGAGAGTACACTTATAAAATTTGCGGATGATACCAAGCTAGGAGGGGTTGCAAGTGCTTTGGAGGATAGGATTAAATTCAAAATGATCTCGACAAACTGGAGAAATGATCTGAAGTAAATAGGATGAAATTCAATGAGGACAAATGCAAAGTACTCCACTTAGGAAGGAACAATCTGTTACACACATACAAAATGGGGAAATGACGGCCTAGGAAGGAGTACTGTGGAAAGGGATCTGGGGATCATAGTGGATCGATCACAAGCTAAATATGAAAACAACAAGGAGTCCAGTGGCACCTTAAAGACTAACAGTCTTTAGTCTTTAAGGTGCCACCGGACTCCTTGTTGTTTTTGTGGATATAGACTAACATGGCTACCCCCGATACTTGAAGTGTAACGCTGTTGCAAAAAAAGCAAACATCATTCTGGGATGTATTAGCAGGAGTATTGTAAGCAAGATACGAGAAGTAATTCTTCCGCTCTACTCCGTGCTGATTAGGCCTCAACTGGAGTATTGTGTCCAGTTCTGGGCACCACATTTCAGGAAAGATGTGGGCAAATTCGAGAAAGTCCAGAGAAAAGCAACAAAAATGATTAAAAGTCTAGAAAACATGACCTATAAGGGAACATTGAAAAAATAGGGTTTGTTTAATCTGGAGAAGAGAAGACTGAGAGGGGACATGATAATAATTTTCAAGTACGTAGAAGGTATTACAAGGAGAAGGGAGAAAAATTTGTTGCTCTTAACCTCTGAGGTTAGGACAAGAAGCAATGGGCTTCAATTGCAGCAATGGCGGTTTAGATTGGCCATTAGGAAAAACTTCCTGTCAGAGTGATTAAGCAGTGGAATAATTTGCCTAGGGAGGTTGTGGAATCTCCATCATTGGGGATTTTTAAGAGCAGGTTGGACAAACACCTGTCAGGGATGGTCTAGATAATACTTAGTCCTGCCTTGAGTGCAGGGGACTGGACTAGATGACCTCTCGAGGTCCCTTCCAGTTCTATGATTCTGTGATTAAGAACTGTAACCTACCTGTAACATCGAGTGGGGTGAGAAAAGCTGTTTGATTCAACTCTTACTTAGCCTAAAAGTTTAGGATTTAGAATGCATGTTTACTTTTTATTTTCTTAAGGGAACTATCTCTGACCTTTATACCTACTACTTATAACCACTTATAATCTATCTTTCTGTAGTTCACAAACTTATTTGAATGATTTATCCTTACCAGTGAGTTTGTCTAAAGTGCTTGGGAAATCTGCTCAGATTACAAAGGCTGGTGCATATCCACTTTCCTTTGACAAAGTGGCAAACTAATTAATAAGCGTGCACTGTTCAAGAGAAGGTCTTGAGCAGTGTAAGACTATATATTTCTGGGGTGCAAGGCTGGGGGCTTGGGAGATTTGCTGGTGTTACCCTGCGTATAGTTCATGAGTGCCTTGGAGAGTATTCATGCAATTTTGCTGGGTGTGACGCTGCATACTGGTGGCTGAGTGATAACAATGGCTGGAGGGGTTTGCTGCTTGTCACTGGCAAAGCCTTGTGAGGGACAACCAAGGCAGGAGAGCTAAGGGGGCACAGTGATCCCAGAGTTCCAGGGGGTACCTGGAGATCCCGTCAGAGTGGTAGCTAGGTTGAGGGAAGACTTTTTCTGTCAACCTAGTGCTATCTACGCTGGGTGTTAGGTCAGTTTAACTGTGTGTCTCGGGAGGGAGGGTGGTGGATTTTTCACACCCCCGAGCAATGTAGCTAAACCCATGTAATTTTTCAGTGTAGACTAGCCCTTAATCCAGGGGTGGGAAACTACGACCCGCAGGCCACATCCGGCCCATCAGACCTTTCAATCCGGCCCTCGAGCTCCTATCAGGGGCTTGCCCCGCTCTGCACAGCTCCCAGGAAGCAGCCTGCATGACCCCCCTCTGGCTCCTACGTAGTATGAGGAGGCGCGGCAGGCGGCTGTGCGCACTGCCCCATCCGCAGGTGCCACCCCCGCAGCTCCCATTGGCCATGGTTCCCAGCCAATGGGAGCTGCGGGGCGGTGCCTACGGACGGGGTAGCGCACACAGCAGCCTGGCCACGCCTCCGCGCCATGTAGGAGCCAGAGGGGTGACATGCTTCCGGGAGCTGCTTCTGGTAAGCGCGGCCCAGAGCCTGCACCCTTGAGCTCCCTCCGCCCCCCAATCCCCTGCCCCAGCCCTTAGTCCCCTACCGCCCTCCAAACCCCTCGCTCCCAGCTCGGAGCACCCTCCTGTTGACAGCAGGGGGTGTTACTACCCCTGAAATGGATCTTCACTGGCTACCGGTGGAGCAGATGACTGTCATACTAGTGAAAAAGGTCCACAATAATTATCTGCATTACACAGCAGTTTATTGAGAAGGAATTACACAAACGGTAAAGGGTTATATTAAGCACATAACTCCTATTTTAGACATTAAGAGCTATACATTTCTCTTAACGAGTCTCTTTTTCACAAACATACACAAACAGGCCCTGCGCTAGTCTCACGCAGTTCCTGCTTGGCAAACAGAGAAGGTGGTTACCAATTTTATAGACGGCTTCTTCCCTCCTGGTCTGTTCTTCTCAGCCCTCTGGTCTGTCTCGGATTCCCTCAAGGCAAGGCCTTGGTTGCCTTGACACCCCTCTGGTTCACAGTCCTACTCGAGCCCACGGAGCAGAGTTTTGGCTACTCTGTCTAGCAGCGTTGCTGCTTCAAGCGTCAATTAAGGAATCCCAACCACAGTAATTTACTTTGCTTGATTCTTATACTCTTTTCCCTCAAAGGAGTCACATGTCTTACAAGCATGCCCAGTGGGCGTGTGGTTACTAATTTTTACCCAATTAGTATTTTAGAAGTGGCTGGGGGTGGTGGTGGTACCGAACGAAGATCACCCCATGTTTATTCACTCATCAGTCATTCACTCTGACTCTCTGCGTGGTGTCCTTGCTGTAAGGTCACTACAACCAGGTTGACCTGTGTTCCGTGCTGTAACTTTATACATGTGATAGTTCAATATTGATTGTAAACGCAGACGTTGCCAGTTCTTTATCAAATTTGCTTCTGCTTAAAGGGAACCTGCTTCCAGGATCCTCTGCAGCCATTCAGCCATGTTTAAGTCATGTCAAGTTATGCTCTCACCATTCATTCAGTATGGCCACACCAATTTGGCTCCATCCCAACACCACCTGCACCCCAAACTCCTCATTCCCAGTCCCACCCCAGAGCCCACACCCCCTGCCCCAGCTTGGAGCCCCCTCCCTCTCCATGAACTCCTCATTTCTGGCCCCAGTCCAGAGCCCTCACCCCCTCCCGCACCCCAAGCCCCAATTTTGTGAGCATTCATGGCCCCCCATACAATTTCCATACCCCCGATGTGGCCCTCAGGCCAAAAAATGTGCCCACCCCGGGCTTAATCCAATGTAGAGAAACTAGAGGCTTGTCTGCACAGTGTGGCAAAGCATGCCAGAGGGATGTGACTTGTAAAGCACACTAAGTGTCCCATGTAGACCCTGCTGTTGTACTCTAAAAGGTACCTAGTTTGCTTTAGCATAGTTCTGTTGGAGACTAAGTACCCCTTTTAGAGTGCATCAGCAGGTCTATAAGGGGAAATTAGCATGCAGCATGTTACAGTGCTTTCTGATCACACCCCTCAAGTACACTTTACCAGCATTATGTAGACAAGCTGTTAGAGTAGTGTGGCTTGAAGGTGACAAAGATATGGGAGTTAACAAATGAGAAGCCGGCCAAAGATTGAAAGAAGATGGGTGCTACCGGGGAACACTGAAATAGAGCAAGCTGTGGTCGTGGTAGATCTCAGAGATAAGAGTTCTCAAAGTGATATAATGTCAAACAATGCTATTTTTGTTATTGTTTGACTGCATGTGTAACAGACATCATATGACAGAGTATGGAGATAATTCACCTGTCTCTACCACTACCACTTCAAAAAGCTCTTTAAAAGAATAAGCAGGCTGTTTGCAAACTTGGATTACAATAAGATTAAAATTAGGTATTGACACGGATATGTCAGGTTTCATGGTGGTAGAGTGTGATGCTAAGAATAATATCTTCTTTTGATGTGGGCTTTGAAATCCTACAATATACATGGTTGTAGTTGGAGCTGTTTAATGTATGATCCTGTTTATGTGAAATGTTTATCTGGTGATCAGTCTTGGAACATGCGCAGGGTTTTGTTGTTTTTAAAGTCATTTTGTCAACACTCCTCTTCCTAAAGAATCATGGTCTTCATTCTCCATTGCGGTGGGGGAGGGTTTCCTACTGGCAGATGGAGTTTCAGTACAGAGAGGGTCTTCTCTGGTCAGTTTTTCCTCCAAAGTCCAATCCAGTGACATTAAATGGACAGGCCCATACAAGACTGAATTTTAGGGTATGTCTACACTATGAAATTAGGTCGAATTAATAGAAGCCGGTTTTATAGAAATCGGTTGTATACAGCCGATTGTGTGTGTCCCCACATAAAATGCTCTAAGTGCTCTAGTCGGCGGACCGCGTCCACAGTACCGAGACTAGCGTCGACTTCCGGAGCATTGCACTATGGGTAGCTATCCCACAGTTCCCGCAGTCTCCGCCGCCCATTGGAATTCTGGGTTGAGATCCCAATGCCCGAATGATGCAAAACAGTGTCGCGGGGGGTTCTGGGTACATGTCGTCAGGCCCCTCCCCCTCCGTCAGAGCAACGGCAGACAATAGATTCGCGCCTTTTTACCTGGGTTACCTGTGCAGACAACATACCACGGCAAGCATGGAGCCCGCTCAGCTCAGCTCACCGTCACCATATGTCATCTGGGTGCCGGCAGACGTGGGACTGAATTGCTACACAGCAGCAGCAGCTAACTGCCTTTTGGCGGTAGACGGTGCAGCATGACTGGTAGCCTTCATCGGCGATCTGGGTGCTGGCAGCCGTAGGGCTGCATTGCACCAGCCCTTGCCTTTTGCCAGTAGATGGTTTATTACGACTGGTAACCGTCGTCATCGTACTGCAGTGGCTGTCGATCATGGGCACCTGGGCAGACATGTTCAGTCCAGCAGTGGCTGGAACTCCGTATGTCCCCCAGTCCCCCATCCCCCCAGTCATATTCTGCTGCCTTCACAATGATGATGATGGCTATCAGTCGTAGTATGCCATTTTCTGCCAAGCGCCCTGTTGGATCATCGCACATTAGCAGAGTCTTCCCTGAGCAGCAGATCGTGCAATAGGCCTGAAGGCTACTGCCAAGCGCCCAGTATTTGCTGCCAAGCACCCAGAAGATGCCGAGGGCTATCAGTCATGCTGCACCGTCGTCTTAAGATGTAAAAAATAGATTTGTTCTGTATTCATTTGCTTCCCCCCTCCCTCCGTGAAATCAACGGCCTGCTAAACCCAGGCTTTTGAGTTCAATCTTTGGGGGGGCCATTCTATGTGACAGTTGTTTGTGTTTCTCCCTGATGCACAGCCACCTTTGTTGATTTTAATTCCCTGTACCTGTACACCATGTCGTCACTCGCCCCTCCCTCCCTCCCTCCTTCCCCTGGTCCGTCAGATACTAGTTTCGCGCCTTTTTTCAGACCAGACGCCATAGCTAGCACTGGGATCATGGAGCCCGCTCAGATCACCGCGGCAATTATGAGCACTATGAACACCACGTGCATTGTCCTGGAGTATATGCAGAGCCAGGACATGCCAAAGCAAAACCAGGACCAGCCGAGGAGGCGATTGCAGCGCGGCCACGAGAGTGATGAGGAAATGGACATGGACATAGACCTCTCACAAGGCACAGGCCCCAGCAATTTGGAAATCATGGTGTTCCTGGGGCAGGTTGATGCCGTGGAACGCCGATTCTGGGCCCGGGAAACAAGCACAGACTGGTGGGACCGCATCGTGCTGCAGGTGTGGGACGATTCTCAGTGGCTGCGAAACTTTCGCATGCGTAAGGGCACTTTCATGGAACTTTGTGACTTGCTTTCCCCTGCCCTGAAGCGCCAGAATACCAGGATGAGAGCAGCCCTCACAGTTGAGAAGCGAGTGGCGATAGCCCTGTGGAAGCTTGCAACGCCAGACAGCTACCGGTCAGTCGGGAATCAATTTGGAGTGGGCAAATCTACTGTGGGGGCTGCTGTGATCCAAGTTGCCAGGGCAATGAGAGACCTGGTGATATCAAGGGTAGTGACTCTGGGAAACGTGCAGGCCATAGCGGATGGCTTTGCTGCAATGGGATTCCCAAACTGTAGTGGGGCCATAGACGGAACCCATATCCCTATCTTGGCATCGGAGCACCAAGCCACCGAGTACATAAACCGCAAGGGGTACTTTTCAATGCTGCTGCAAGCCCTGGTGGATCACAAGGGACGTTTCACCAACCTCAACGTGGGCTGGCCGGGAAGGGTACATGATGCTCGCGTCTTCAGGCACTCTGCTCTGTTTCGAAAGCTGGAGGAAGGGACTTTCTTCCCGGACCAGAAAATAACCATTGGGGATGTTGAAATGCCTATCGTGATCCTTGGGGACCCAGCCTACCCCTTAATGCCATGGCTCATGAAGCCGTACACAGGCAGCCTGGACAGTAGTCAGGACCTGTTCAACTACAGGCTGAGCAAGTGCCGAATGGTGGTGGAATGTGCATTTGGGCGTTTAAAAGCGCGCTGGCGCAGCTTACTGACTCGCTCAGACCTTAGCGAAAAGAATATCCCCATTGTTATTGCTGCTTGTTGTGCGCTCCACAGTATCTGTGAGAGTAAGGGGGAGACATTTATGGCGGGGTGGGAGGTTGAGGCAAATCGCCTGGCCGCTGATTACGCGCAGCCAGACACCAGGGCGGTTAGAGGAGCACAGCATGGCGCGGTGCGCATCAGAGAAGCTTTGAAAACGAGTTTTGTGACTGGCCAGGCTATGGTGTGAAACTTCTGTTTGTTTCTCCTTGAAGAACCCTCCGCCCCTCCCCCCCCCCCCGGTTAACTCTACTTCCCTGTAAACCAACCACCCTACCCTCCCCCCTTCGAGCACCACTTGCAGAGGCAATAAAGTCATTGTTACTTCACATTCATGCATTCTTTATTAATTCATCACACAACTAGGGGGATAATTGCAAAGGTAGCCCGGGATGGGTGGGGGAGGAGGGAAGGAAAAGGACACACTGCAGTTTAAAACTTTAACTCTTATTGAAGGCAAGCCTTCTGATGCTAGGGCAATCATCTGGGGTGGAGTGACTGGGTGGCCGGAGGCCCCCCCCACCGTGTTCTTGGGCGTCTGGGTGAGGAGGCTATGGAACTTGGGGAGGAGGGCTGTTGGTTACACAGGGGCTGTAGCGGCGGTCTCTGCTCCTGCTGCCTTTCCTGCAGCTCAACCATACGCTGGAGCATATCAGTTTGATGCTCCAGCAGCCGGAGCATCGACTCTTGCCTTCTGTCTGCAAGCTGATGCCACCTATCATCTTCAGCCCGCAACTTGCTCTGTTCATCCCGCGATTCAGCACGCCACCTCTCCTCTCGTTCATATTGGGCTTTTCTATAATCAGTCATTGACTGCCTCCACGCATTCTGCTGTGCTCTGTCAGCGTGGGAGGACATCTGTAGTTCTGTAAACATGTCATCACGTGTCCTTCGCTTTCTCTTTCTAATCTTCACTAGCCTCTGTGAAGGAGAAACATTTGCAGCTGGTGGAGGAGAAGGGAGAGGTGGTTAAAAAAGACACATTTTAGAGAACAATGGGTACACTCTTTCATGTTAAATTTTGCTGTTCACATTACACAGCACATGTGCTTTCGTTACAAGGTCGCATTTTTCCTCTTATATTGAGGTCCTGCCGGTTTGGTGTGAGAGATCACTCACGCAGTGCCAGGCCACAGATTTCAGCTTGCAGGCAGCCATGGTAAGACACAGTCTTTTGGCTTTTTTAACCTTCTTAACATGTGGGAATGGTTTCAAACAGTAGTGCTCTCATTTTCCATACCAAGCACCCGTTGGGTTGGCCATTTAAAATGGGTTTGCAATGTAAAAGGAGGGGCTGCGGTTTCAGGGTTAACATGCAGCACAAACCCAACTAATTCCCCTCCCCCACACCCAATTCTCTGGGATGATCACTTCACCCCTCCCCCCACCGCGTGGCTAACAGCGGGGAATATTTCTGTTCAGCAGAGCAGGAACGGGCACCTCTGAATGTCCCCTTAATAAAATTGCCCCATTTCAACCAGGTGAACGTGAATGATATCACTCTCCTGAGGATAACAAAGAGCGATCAGGAATGGATGTTGTCTGCATGCCAGCAAACACCGGGACCATACGCTGCCATGCTTTGTTATGCAATGATTCCAGACTACGTGCTACTGGCCTGGCGCGGTAAAGTGTCCTACCATGGCGGACGGGATAAGGCAGCCCTCCCCAGAAACCTTTTGCAAAGGCTTTGGGAGTACATGAAGGAGAGCTTTCTGGAGATGTCCCTGGAGGATTTCCGCTCCATCCCCATACACGTTAACAGACTTTTCCAGTAGCTGTACTGGCCGCGATTGCCAGGGCAAATTAATAATTAATCATTAAACACGCTTGCTTTTAAACCATGTGTAATATTTACAAAGGTACACTCACCAGAGGTCCCCTGTGTGCCCTCAGGGTCTTCGGTGAGTTCGGGGGTTACTGGTTCCAGGTCCAGGGTGGCAAACATATCCTGGCTGTTGGGGAAATCGGTTTCTCCGCTTCCTTGCGGCTGTGAGCTATCTACATTTCCTCCATCCTCCTCTTCCGAACCCTCTTCCCTGTGTGTTTCTCCAGTGAGGGAGTCATAGCACACGGTTGGGGTAGTGGTGGCTGCACCCCCTAGAATGGCATGCAGCTCTGCGTAGAAGCGGCATGTTTGCGGCTCAGCCCCGGACCTTCCGTTTGCTTCTCTGGCTTTGTGGTAGGCTTGCCTTAGCTCCTTAATGTTCACGCGGCACTGCTGCGCGTCCCTGTTATGGCCTCTTTCCTTCATGGCCTTGGAGACCTTTTCTAATATTTTGCCATTTCGTTTACTGCTTCGGAGTTCGGCCAGCACTGATTCATCTCCCCATATAGCGAGCAGATCCCGTACCTCCCGTTCTGTCCATGCTGGAGCTCTTTTGCGATCCTGGGACTCCATCACGGTTACCTGTGCTGATGAGCTCTGCGTGGTCACCTGTGCTCTCCACGCTGAGCAAACAGGAAATGAAATTCAAACATTCGCGGGGCTTTTCCTGTCTACCTGGCCAGTGCATCTGAGTTGAGAGTGCTGTCCAGAGCGGTCACAATGAAGCACTGTGGGATAGCTCCCGGAGGCCAATAATGTCGAATTCCGTCCACACTACCCCAATTCCGACCCCCTAAGGCCGATTTTATCGCTAATCCCCTCGTCGGAGGTGGAGTAAAGAAACCGGTTTAAAGGGCCCTTTAAGTCGAAAGAAAGGGCTTCGTCGTGTGAACGTGTCCAGGCTTAATTCGATTTAACGCGGCTAAAGTCGACCTAAACTCGTAGTGTAGACCAGGCCTTAGAAGATATACTCATCTTGACAGTGTGACTTGAAACAGAAATGTTCCTAGTGACACAAACATTTATATTCTATAGAAATTTAAATTACTGTAGCAGGACTATTGTAGCACGTATTTGTAAAATCATTCCAGATAGCATGATAAAATCAATAGCTACCTGCAGCTATTTAATGTATATTAAATGGCATGAAGGAGTACATCATTGCTGTTAGTAGGTTAAAAGCCAAATAACAATGTATGATAGAGATGCCCTTTGAAAGCATAATAAAAGGATGCTATTTAAAAATAGAAGCAAGCTTCTTGGAACAGATTACATCAGTTTTAAGATGTATTGCTTGCAGACTATAGTAGCTTCCACAGATTGAAGAATGCCCTTGAGAGATTCCTCGTCATCTGTTCAATTATTTTTAAGAAGTTAAAGTCTGAAATGAGATTGGGGAAATGGCTGTAAAATTAAATAAAAGGCTTAGAAACTGCTACAGATATGAAATATTTTTGAATGACCTCGAATTACTAGCTGAGACATGAAAAAGTAGATTAAGTTTAGCTGTTCACTTAACATTAATATAAATTTGAGATCACATAAGGGCAAGCGGACAAAAGATTTTAATGATGGCCATCCAATAAATAGCTTCAAATAACTATGTACAACTTTTTCTGTTTCACCATGACACAGCAAATGAATCTAAAAACACATTAGCAATTGCCTTAAACCAACAGAATATATAGAGTCCAATTTTAATTTACTTTTGTTTTGATTATGCTTTGCTTTATTTTAAAGCAACAATATCAAGTAATTTAGATGCCAAATTTAGATTTTGATGGTTTTTCTCATGTAAATCTAGTAATCTTCGAAAAGTTATCATGAGATTTTTAAAAGTGCAATGAAACACACCTGAATGAAAAAAAAAGAAAAAAAAATTTACCTTGCCATATTTGCATCCAAAAGGGAAAACCAGAAGGTGAAACCAGGAAAAAAATGCCTAGTTTATTTCCATTGTCCACATCAAGGCTTGGATCCTGCAAGTTGAGCTCGGTGGGCGGACACCGAGACCTATGTGGATCATCCTGCAAAATCAGAGCCCAAATGAAGGACAAAAAGTAAACAAAGAAGAGAAGGTGTGGAAGTAAATTAGATTTGAAAACTCCTTCAGTTTTAATAATCTGAGGAGGTTAGTAGTACAGCCAAAATATCTTTTAAAAATATAATGGATTTTAAAAAATGAATTACAGATGGATCTGAACTGTGAAAATTCTGCAGGAGAGAAGAGTAAACAGGAAGGGGAGTACAGCTGCTGGGAAAATGTTGTTTACATAAGAGGACCAAGATTTTCTGTGGTAACCACTGCCCAGAAATTTTCTCTTATCCCTTCCTACAGTGCCTGGGCATATCCATAATGTGGTCCATCTGCTTCACTTTGTAAATGCTTTGCTGTACCGTCATATAATATAGCTTTGGTATAATTTAATTACAAAAATATAATATGGTATACTTTGATCTGTCTTCCTCATTGCGTGAGACTATTAAAAACTAAACTGAATGAACACTAAAATATATACTGTACTGATGAGAGAAACGATACTGTGATCTAACATGCCATTTTCCATCTTTGAATCTTATTTTTTCCCCTTGGCTTGGATGTACCTGTGCAGATTCCAGTTGTCACTTATAGATTTTTCTTCTGGGGTGGAAGAGAAAACAGTTTCAGCAGCACTGCGGCAAGATGTATAAAGAACCTTCCTGAAATTGCACATATCCTGAAAACTGTTTTATAATTAAGTTATTTTGAAGGAAATGGAAATATAATTATTGGTTCATTAAACAATAACCAGGAAACTCTAAGCCATCATTTTTTTTTCTATTAAATATCAGCTTTGGTCAGGTTTAAATTATATATTTCAGATGTTTATCACTGAGATGGGTTGAGGGGAGGTACAGTTGTGAGGCTGATATGCAAGAGACATAACATTGCATGTGAATTATAATTATTAATGAATAACCTCTCATATTTTGTTCTAAAAAGGTTTCAGTCGACAGCTGAATTGTTGGTGTTTCTTTTTGAAGCTTACCTGTGTCCAAACTCTCTTCTGCATAAATATCGTAACTAATGTGGCTTTCTGCTAGGGAGCCTCAGGGCCCTGGGAGACTTCTCACCTCATGATATGCAATACTCAGTCACAACTTGGTCATTGTGCTGACCTTTGTAAAAGTTGTTCCAGTGGAGTGCAGGGGTCAGAAATCCAGCTGCTGGAAGCATATCTAATTTACGGCAGCTCCTGGACTGCTCCTTGGGCCACAGTGCTGCCCAGAATCTCTGCAGTACTATGTGTGGTAGCCCCAACTGATACATCCCTCCTGCCCCCAGCCCTGGAATGGCTCCTACCTCAGGTTTTCAGAGTTTTTTTTGGAAAACAGGTTTATGGTATTATGCCTTGTAGGGATTGTCCTCCCCCAGGGAGAACCAGGGCTTCTAGAGCACTTTTATACCATTCCTTTATGCAGCTTAAGGATTGTCCCATAGCCTGTAAAAATTTAATTTGACTGCAAAGGTATTTAAAATTATTATTTTCCCTAGACTTCAAATGTAAGATTGCATTTTGAAAGTTTAAATGACAAAAAATCACAATCTTGCTTTTTTTTTTCTTTATGGTCCAGCTGCTTACCCTTAAAATAGAATTTATACAACAGGATCAACAAGAGTCCCCATATATCAAAGCACTTATGAATGTCACTGTATTATATTTTGTTATCATGCATACATAGACATGCATATTCAATTTTAAATGTTCTTAGAGACTGTCAACTTGGATTAACAAAATTCAAAATGGTGGATTTTTCTTAACCATAGCATATGTATTTTGCAAAAACATACAACTTTTGCAAAATCACTAAATAAAAAGAGCAGAATATACTGCAAGTTATTTTTGTTTGTGAAATTCGACATAGTTTTTCTCTGTCGATTTTTTTCAAATCAGTGATAACTCTCTGAGGTGTTTTGAATCATCCAGGCCAGATTTTTAAATAAAGAGGTCAGAGTACAAAAATGTGCCCACATATGGGGTTTAGATGACTACCAATCCAAGCATGCAGTTGGGGTAATCTCTGCACAAATGTAGACCTGCAGATGTGTGCTCATTTTTGTGCTCTGATCTTGAGCTCTTAATGTAAAATCTTGCTCACAACAGTCAAATAATGCTAGTTGAGTATTTTCCTCTTATTTGCAAGCTAATGGTCTCATCTTGCTCAGAACAGTAGAAGAATTACTTGCTGAATGTTTTGCTTCCTATGACAGTGGTCGAAGTTGACTGCTATTGTGTTAACTTTTTTTGCATGCTACAATAGCACATATGCTGAACTTGACTAATACTGAAACTTGTTTTTACGAGAAGAGTTTTCTGAGGTGTACATCTAGGGTTCTTAAAGCGGAAAGATCTGACATTCTGGCAACAAAGATAGAAACAAAATATATTAGTTGACTTTTCTTCATCTAGATAGTCATTTAATGATTGCTTGCTTGTTTATAGTTGTCATATTAATCCAATCTATAAAAAAGTGAATAAATTCCTGATAGAAACCTTTAAATTAAAACTGCTTGAGGAAAATGGTTTGTGTTCTGTTGGTTGATTATCAAAGAACACAAGAGCAATGACACTGTATTGTGTTTTAACCTTTCAGTGACCAAACTGATTCCATGCAAAGTTTTATCAGCAGAATGATATACATATATTACCTTAAAGCATTGCCTGTGACATGGTTAACAAGAACTCAGCGTGGTATAATAACTGTTAAATATCTTTGAACATCTGAGTGCTTTAGTTGCTAAAAGAATTAGAACAAAATATTTGAGGATGTGTGTATGCAATATACTGTTGTGTGCTGGGTGCAGCCTTGTTATGGGTTGAATAAAAACCCCATGGAAATTGGTAGGTGCAAACTCATTTTTAAAGTTAACATAACTGTAAAGATAAGCCCCAACCTAAGACAAAAGGAGTGTGTGACTTCTCTCAGGAGCTTTGGCTGACTATTTTGGGTAGGTCTGGGTGGGAAGGGAGGCAGCTGTGAAACCATGGTAGCTGACCCTGGAGGAAATCTGAGGAGATATTTTTGAAAAGAGTGCTCTTGGTATTGTGAGCAAAATAATCTGTTTCCTGCTATTTGATACCTTCTGCATTCAGAGACGCAGAACTTTGTACATTCTTTGTAAATAAACACAACTGCATTAAAGAAATACCTGACTACCATTAATTTCTACTCCCAACTGGAACACTTACAGGCTCTCAAACTTTGACTAGCCACTTGGATCAAAAATACAATACCCACATTCAATTGTGGGTATGAACAAGCTATCCAAGGGTTGCCACGGTGTAAAAGAGACATACTGTTCAGGTATTTTGTCAGAGGTAGGCACAGTCATCTAGGATAGGGCTGCATACTGTTTGGAGCTGATTGTTGACTGAATGATTGGGAAAGATGTGTGAGTGGTAGGGAGGAGGGGACAAGAAGTTAGTAGCTGATATGTAAAGAGCACAAGAATAGATATCAGAATAGACCTGGAGCCTGAACCTACCAAGAAGTCTCTGGATATTTTGAGCCAAAGCAGTATGTAGCCCTTTTTTACTAACCTGATGTATAGCTATGCAAAAACATCCTGTAAAGGTGAGTTTTTAAACTGATTAAGTTAAAGTAGTGCAAAACCTGTGTGGACACTCTTATTTTGATTTAAGAGTGGTTTATCAATTTAGCTTAAGTATATCCCTTACTAATTTATGCTTAATCCCACATAAACCATTCTTAAACTGAACTAAGTCTCTACATGGGGTTTTGCATCAGATCATTTAAAATCAGATTTAAAAACTAATTTAAACTGCTGCAGTTTTTTTAATAGATCAGCCCTATGTAGGGTTACCATATTTAACAAATAAAAAAAGAGGACCCTCCACAGTGCCCTGGCCCCGCCCATTTCCCACCCCCAGCCCCGCCCCAACCCCGCCCTAACTCCGCCCCCTCCTCCCTCCCACTCCCAGCCACGCGAAAAGGGCTGCCTGAGCGCTACCGGCTTCACGGTTTGCCGGGCAGCCCCCAGACCCTGCGCCCCCGGCCGGCGCTTCCCCAGCGCAGCTGGAGCCCGTGAGGGGAAGCGCCCAGCCGAGGGCGCAGGGTCTGGAGGCTGCCCGGCAAACCGTGAAGCCGGTAGCGCTCAGGCTTCGGGCAGCCCCCATGCCTCCGGACCCTGCGCCCCCGGCCGGGCACTCCCCCTCCCGGGCTCCAGCGGCGCAGGGTCCGGAGGCATGGGGGCTGCCCGAAGCCCGTAGCGCTCGGCTCTTAAACAGAGCCGAAGAGTCAGGGGAGGAGCAGAGCCGCCGCGGCTGGAGGCTCTGCTCCTCCCCTGACTCTTCGGCTCTGTTTAAGAGCCGAGCTGCCCGAGCGCTACCGGCTTCGGGCAGCCCCCATGCCTCCGGACCCTGCGCCGCCGGAGCCCGGGAGGGGAAGTGCCCGGCCGGTGGCTGGGGTCCGGAGGCAAGGGGGCTGCCTGAAGCCCATAGCGCTCGGGCAACTCGGCTCTTAAACAGAGCCGAAGAGTCGGGAGGAGCAGAGCAGCCGCGGGAGGGGAAGTGCCCGGCCGGCATTTTCCCGGACATGTTCGGCTTTTTGGCAATTCCCCCCGGACGGGGGTTTGATTACCAAAAAGCCGGACATGTCCGGGAAAAACCGGACGTATGGTAACCCTACCCTATGAGTCCACCAAATATCTTCCACTGTTCCATTTCTTTAGAGTGTAACTTGCAGTTCCTTGTGGCTATGTGGACAACGTGTACCTTTTGATTCACCAAGTCTCATACATATGGTTTTACCGTATGAGATCATTCTGAATAAAGGCAAAGATTTTTGGTTTTGTTTCCAAAGGCTAAAGAGAAATAACCCACGTAAGTTGCAGCTTCTTAAAAGATGTCATGTTCACTGTTTTATAAATAGTGAATTGTGGCTGGAATTATGGAAAGTGTCCAGAATATGTATTTGAGAGTTTGCTATATATTCTTAATTGTTGGTGGAGTGATTGGGGTCATACCTTGGAATTACGATCTAGTGTTCTTTGTGTAGGTGGTATGAGATGTGTGACGGAAGGCTTCTAGTGTCTAGTTCTGGGATGGGTAATTTATTGAATCTCAGTCCAGAAATACATCTTTGATTAGCCTAGAGCAGGGGTGGCCAAACTACGGCCAGGGAGACGCATCTGGCCCTTCAGACGTTTTAATCTGGTCCTCGAGCTCCCGCCAGGGAGTGGGGTCTGGGTCTTGTCCCGCTCCAGTGCTTCAGCCGGGGAGCAGTGTTGGGGGCTTGATCTGCTCTGCGTGTGCCGTGGCTCCACACGGCTCCCGGAAGCAGCAGCATGTCCCCCCTCTGGCTCCGTACACTGCCCCTGACCCAAGCGCTGCCCCCGCAGCTCCCATTGGCCAGGAACCACAGCCAATGGGAGCCGCAGGGGTGGTGCCTGCGGACAGGGCAGCGAGCAGAGCCGCCTGGCTGCGCCGCCACATAGGAGATGGAGGGGGGACATGCTGCTTCCGGGAGCTGCTTGAGGTAAGCGCTGCCTGGAGCCTGCACCCCTGACCCCCTTCCCACGCCCCTGACCCACCCCGATCCCCCTCCTGCCCTCCAAACCCCTCGGTCCCAGCCCAGAGCACCCTTCTGCACCCCCAACCCCACATCCCCACCCCAGAGCCTGTACCCCCAGCTGGAGCCCTCACCCCAACCCCAGTTTCATGAGCATTCATGGCCCGCCATACAATTTCCATACCCCTGGCCTAGAGAGCATTTCTGTTTCTGTTCAGATGTACCTTTCTAATAGGCACGTGTGAGTATTCATCATATTAGGAGCAGCAGTGACCTCTAGATTTGAGGTTGCATAACAGTTTCCATTCTAAATCCCTACCCTCAGTTGCACAGACCTTTTTGAAACTTTCACCTTTGAAGGTCAAATTTTGCAGTCTTAGTATCTGCATGAGGATGTTTTTTACTACTTTGAGAAAATGGTTCATCCTTTTTTGTGTTTGGGGAGAGTGAATAAATATTATTTTTCTATTTATAAAAAAAATGATGTGCCTCTTATTGGATCAGCACAAGGT
Source organism: Emys orbicularis (assembly GCF_028017835.1). NCBI lineage: Eukaryota > Metazoa > Chordata > Testudines > Emydidae > Emys > Emys orbicularis. The sequence continues at coordinate 248,354,006 of NC_088684.1, forward strand.
AGAAAACTGAAATTTAGTATGGAGAAGACCATCATTTACAATAAATGCTTTTAACTGTTGCAGTGAAGTTTCATTTGGATTTGACAGACTTGTGCTCTTGGGAAATTTGTTTGCTGTGCATGTGCAGTACATTCTGCACAGCATTTTCTCTATGCTCATAAAGGGTGTACTTAAGGAAGGCTGCATTGCACATATTAGTATGTGGCTAACTTATTTGCATAGCGGAAAGCATGCTGAAAGTGCAAAAGGACTAGTACGAAGAGGACTGCTGTACAATTTATAAGGTTAAGGTTCATTTGAGCCAAATCAGAGATCAAAGAGAACCCAGGTCTTTAACTCGAGTGAGTTATTCAGAATCTGAAAGTTATGGGAAATGGAAACCAAGAGTTTGAATGCATTGTTAACAGTATTTAATCATGGAGTATAGTATGGCACAATCAGCTTGCCCCTAGAATACAGCTGTGACGAATAAGATTGTTCTTTACACACATCCGTACTGAACAATAGCAAATTTGTAAGCTATTGCTTTTTGACAAGGAATTTTGCCACTTCTGAGGATTTTATAAGTATGTAAAATACATTTACGGGTAAATTTGGTTTACCTCAGAATAGTAGGTCAAGTTAAGTGTTTAAGGTATTGGAAAACTTTAAGGATCATTATGAAACACTTTGTTTTGAAAATATAAAAAAAAAATCTATTCAGCAAAAGTGCTGGAATCTCCAAAGACCTGGTATGCTTGTAACCCCTCTCTTGCAACTGGATCTATCTGGGTGTACTGCACCCATGGAGAGGCCCCTTGAATTCTGTGCGTGTGTATGTATGTATGTAGAGTTCTGTTATCTGTGTCTTGCAAGTCATTTTTGTAAAAATTACAAAAAATTGAAAACATAAGCAACAATTAGGACTGTATCTAATGGGAACTATTGCAAGAATGATGTAGTATTGATCATCAGGATGGGTAGATAACTTGGACAAGGATTCAATTTACTGAGGAATTAAGTTGGCAAGGAGGAAAGTGTTGGTTTTTGTGAATAGAAAATTCCTAAGATGGCTCCATTGAGAAGCCTCATTCCATGAACACCATAAAATGTTTTAGCCTGTGTTCTAACACCTTAAAGTCGATGGACCTGCTCTGATTTAAAATGCCAGCACTACTCTTGCAGACCCACGTTTTTAGCAGAGTACCTCTTTCCTTTTTAAAAACGAGCTGTTCATTTTGACATGTAAGGTTTCAGAGTAGCAGCCGTGTTAGTCTGTATCCGCAAAAATAACAGGAGTACTTGTGGCACCTTAGAGACTAACAAATTTATTAGAGCATAAGCTTTCGTGGGCTACAACCCACTTCTTCGGATGCATATAGAGTGAAACATATATTGAGGAGATATATATACACACATACAGAGAGCATGAACAGGTGCGAGTTGTCTTACCAAGTCTGAGAGGCCAATTAAGTAAGAGAAACAAAACTTTTGAAGTGATAATCAAGATAGCCCAGTACAGACAGTTTGATAAGAAGCAAGTGTGAGAATACTTACAAGGGGAGATAGATTCAATGTTTGTAATGGCTCAGCCATTCCCAATCCCTATTTAGCCCTGAGTTGATTGTGTCTAGTTTGCATATCAATTCCAGCTCAGCAGTCTCTCGTTGGAGTCTGTTTTTGAAGTTTTTCTGTTTTAAGATAGCCACCCGCAGGTCTGTCATAGAATGGCCAGACAGGTTAAAGTGTTCTCCCACTGGTTTTTGAGTATTATGATTCCTGATGTCAGATTTGTGTCCATTAATTCTTTTGCGTAGAGACTGTCCGGTTTGGCCAATGTACATGGCAGAGGGGCATTGCTGGCACATGATGGCATATATCACATTGGTAGATGTGCAGGTGAATGAGCCCCTGATGGTATGGCTGATGTGATTAGGCCCTATGATGGTGTCACTTGAATAGATATGTGGGCAGAGTTGGCATCGGGCTTTGTTACAAGGATAGGTTCCTGGGTCAGTGTTTTTGTTCAGTGATGTGTGGTTGCTGGTGAGTATTTGCTTTAGGTTGGGGGGTTGTCTGTAAGCGAGGACAGGTCTGTCTCCCAAAATCTGTGAGAGTAAAGGATCATCTTTCAGGATAGGTTGTAGATCTCTGATGATGCACTGGAGAGGTTTTAGTTGGGGGCTGAAGGTGACAGCTAGTGGTGTTCTGTTATTTTCTTTGTTGGCCCTGTCTTGTAGGAGGTGACTTCTGGGTACTCGTCTGGCTCTGTCAATCTGTTTTTTCACTTCAGCAGGTGGGTATTGTAGTTTTAAGAATGCTTGATAGAGATCTTGTAGGTGCTTGTCTCTATCTGAGGGATTGGAGCAAATGCGGTTATATCTTAGAGCTTGGCTGTAGACAATGGATCGTGTGGTGTGTCCTGGATGGAAGCTGGAGGCATGTAGGTAAGTGTAGCGGTCAGTAGGTTTCCAGTACAGGGTGGTATTTATGTGACCATCGCTTATTAGCACAGTAGTGTCCAGGAAATGGACCGCTTGTGTGGATTGATCTAGGCTGAGGTTGATGGTGGGATGGAAATTATTGAAATCATGGTGGAATTCCTCAAGGGCTTCTTTTCCATGGGTCCAGATGATGAAGATGTCATCAATGTAGCGCAAGTAGAGTAGGGGCGTTAGGGGACGAGAGCTAAGGAAGCGTTGTTCTAAGTCAGCCATAAAAATGTTGGCATACTGTGGGGCCATGCGGGTACCCATAGCAGTGCCGCTGACTTGAAGGTATATATTGTCCCCAAATGTGAAATAGTTGTGGGTGAGGACAAAGTCACAGAGTTCAGCCAGAGATCAAGAAGAGGAGATACAGGAAAAGGAGAATAAAAATAAAAATGGAGGGGGGAAATAAAAGTATAGAGCAAGAGAAGACCAAAAGCAGCTTTTAGGTTACTTAACTTTATTCCTCCCTACACGTCACTGTGTTCTTCAGGAAGATGTTCCCCGTTAATATGAGAGTGACAGATGGTTCTAGTCAGACAATTCAATTTGTTGCTTTGAGTAGGGTATGTAACTAGATTAACAGGACTAGTTTTTAAAAAACGTACAGCAGGTAACTGATTCCCTTTTCTCCCTCTTCCATGTCAAGCCCTGAATACTTAAATCTTACAGATTAGTATTAGTGCAGTGCTCTTCTGTGTAAACCTGATCCTCTTTCACCAAACTGAGGTCTGTGAATGCTGCAGAAAATAGTTTGATCCTTAAGGACACGAACTGTCTAGTTGTATAGCAACATGTGTGGTCATCCCATGGCTTTGAAGGGATGTTTGCAGCATTGCCTCTTTGAAGAATTAGATGTGGAGATGGATTCTTTCTAGGGTTTTGGCAGCTCTTTTTCCTATACCTCAACCACTGTACTCAATAGACTTGCATTTGGGAGTAAGAAATGTTGTGCACAATCATTTCTGTGTTGGTTTTTCAAATTCATGATAACGCTGAGATAGGCATTTCTGAATAATTCATTTTTAAATAGAGAGGTCAGATGTCCATCCACAGAACTGTGCCCACATTGTCACTTTAGGTATTTACCCATCCAAGCACACAATTGTGGTCATCGCGTGCTCCAGTGTGGATCTGCAGATGTGTGCTCATCTTTGTTCTGAAACCTTGGACTCTTAATGTATAAATTTGATCCACAACATTCAAATAAAGCTGTCATTGAATTGAATTGAATATTTTCCTATTATTTGCAATGTATATGTTCTGCTTAAAAATTACAGATTTAATCCATGGAAGCTTTGACACTTTTAGAAATTTCCAAGTTTTTCTCCTGAGTTTCACCCAACCCATGTTGCTGCTAATAGATAGAACTGGTAGTGCTGCCAGTTGTTGTTGTTGCCTAACACTTCCCAATATGACTGTTTTCAATTGCTTATAAATTTAGGGTTACCATACGCCCGGTTTTTCCTGGACATGTCCGGCTTTTTGGTAATCAAACCCCCGTCCGGGAGGAATTGCCAAAAAGCCGAACATGTCCGGGAAAAATACCGCCGGCCGGGCACTTCCTCCCCCGCGGCTGCTGTGCTCCCTACCTTGACTCTTTGGCTCTGTTTAAGAGCCAAGCTGCCCGAGCGCTACCGGCTTCGGGCAGCCCCCATGCCTCCGGACCCTGAGCCGCCGACCGGGCACTTCCCCTCCCGGGCTCCGGGGGCACAGGGTCCAGAGGCATGGGGGCTGCCCGAAGCCGGTAGCGCTCGGGCAGCTCGGCTCTTAAACAGAGCCGAAGAGTCAGGGGAGGAGCACAGCAGCCGGAGCCCGGGAGGGGAAGTGCCCGGCCGGGGGCGCAGGGTCCGGAGGCATGGGGGCTGCCCGAAGCCCGAGCGTTACCGGCTTCACGGTTTGCCGGGCAGCCTCCAGACCCTGCACCCCCAGCTGGGCGCTTCCCCTCCCGGGCGCCAGCTGCGCTGGGGAAGCGCCGGCCGGGGGCGCAGGGTCTGGAGGCTGCCCAGCAAACCGTGAAGCCGGTAGCGCTCGGGCAGCCCTTTTCGCATGGCTGGGAGGGAGGAGGGGGAATGCGGGGCGCTCAGGGGAGGGGACGGAGTTAGGGCGGGGACTGGGAAAAGGGGCAGGGGTGGGAAAGGGGCGGGGCCAGGGCCCGTGGAGTGTCCTCTTTTTTTTTATTTTTTAAATATGGTAACCCTAATAAATTTGCCAAATGTTAACTGTCTGAGCTTAGATTTGCCATGCTGGGTGTCTCTAGGTGGAATTTTTTTATTTTATTTTTTTATTTTTTTGAAACAGAAGATGATTTCACAGAATTTCACAAACACAAATAATTTACAATGTATATTCAGTGATTTTGCAAAAGTTCATTTTTTATAGAATAAATACACCAAACTTAGGAAAAATCCATTTTGTATTTTGTTAATGCATGCCGAATGTCTAGGAAAACTTTATATATATGTGTGTGTGTGTGTGTGTGTGTGTGTATGTAAAATATATGTATGGTGTGTGTGTCAGATATAACATAATACAGTAACATTTCTAAATATTTTGGTATATAAGGATCTCTTGTTCCTTGTCACTCGAATGAGTTTGTATAAATGCAGTTATATAAATCCTATTTGTACGGGTAAGTAGCTGGACCGTACAAAATCTCAACCTTGCAACAATTTTTTGCCTTGAGCTTTCAGAACAAAAACTATCATAACATTAAATATCTGTGCAGAGTCAGCTCTACCACTTGATTTAATGCAGTAACTGGTAACAATAATAGGCTGTTGTCTTCTGTGTAGAGCTGTGGACAAGACCCTTGCCGCTGCTACAGTATTTTTGTTTGTTTTTTCTTTAAAGGTTTATGAATTGGCCAGATTTGGGCAGATCAGTAAAGGCACGTCTGTGACACCTTGACCCCTAGCCAAATTTCAAGTCCATGCTTAAAGCATGGTGGTGCTACAGATGATCAATGAAACAGTTGTAAGAATTTTTTTTAACATGGACAGAGCAACATATTTTCCCTTAATCTTATTTAGGAATTAGGGTTGTGCAGTAAAGAACGCTGTTGTCTGTACGATCCCTGCCTCGTTTGTTGCTGAATTTGGAAGGTGTGTAGTGATTGAGGCAGGGGATTTCAGGAAGAAGAATGGTGATTACTTGGTTAAGGGAGTTGAATGCCATCCCAGAGAACTGGATTCTGTTGCCGTCTCTGGCATGACATTCCTATGTAATGCTGGGCAAGTCACCTAAGTCAACCTTTTCAGAGATGATCGCTAATTGTATGTGCCTCGTTTTCTGGGTGCCAACTGAGAGACACCTGGATTTGCAGACATTTTGAATGCTCACAACTGCAACTGAAATTGGTTGGAGCTGTGCTTTGAACATACAAAGTGCTACAAAAATGGGAAGTACTCTTGAAAATAAGGGCCCTAGCTGTTTCAATTTGGGCACCCCAAATTAGTGGGCACTTCTGACAATTTTGGCCGTAATTTTTCTGTGCCTAAGACCTCCTGTGGTAAAATGGGGTTATAAACCCCTTCCTTTCACAGGAGTGCTGTGGAGATAAATTTGTTAATGTTTATGAAGTGCACAGATGTTATGGTGAGAGCACCCTAGAAATGCCCATGAGGAAATCAATAATTTTGTATGCAGTGCAGAATTTGGATGGTGTCCATTAATTAAGGCCCAGGGCATTGTGTTGAATGAGGACGATAAAGAGAAATATTGAATAACTAAATACCCATTCACTGAATTAGGCAAGAGTCCTGTGGGGGAAAAAGAAGTGATCATTTAATTACAGTATAATAATTCATACGCACAAGGGTTGGGAGAGGTGAATTAAAGTTCCATGGGCAACTTTAATGGCATTTCCTAACTTTTGAGTCATGGATTTTGCCGCCATAAAATTACATTGATTAAAAAAAAACAAAAAAAACCCCATGGTGTTAAAAGAATGTAAAAGAGATGACACTAACTTGTACCTGGAGTTATAGATCCAGAACTGCAGCTTCTGAAATGTTGTTAATGGTTATGTGCCACAGTCACCACGCCAACATGCAGGGAGTGTATAGAGGAAGGGACAATCCCTCATTCCCCTCCAGGCTTGCTTGTTTTCTCTTCTCATTGGTGGTGTATTTTATGCTGCTCTTTGTAATCAGGGTTTTACAACCCCTTTCACCTGGTCCTAGAGAGAGAGAGAGACAATATAATTTTGTCTTTTTAAATTCCTTTATTTGCAGGTCACACTGCAGCCGCTTCCTACATTCACTGTTCCGTAGCTTGGCCAGCCAGTTAGAACTGCTTGTGCTGACCCTGAGGATCAGTTCCTTCTTCCAGGGAAAGGAGCCTCTACAGGGCCGGGTCCGTAGTTGTTCCCTTGTACACAGAAGACCCATAGAAGTAAGCAGACCAACTAATTGGCTAAAAACTTGTAGTATACCAGTGGGTTTCTGCAAGATGTGCTTCCTGCTCAGCAGATCTTAAGGGTGAAATAGGCCATTGAGCTCTCCGTGCTTCCCTCCTTACAGAAGAATAAATAATAAGAGAGTGCCACCCAATCAATCACCTTTAAAGAGCCTGCCACCTCTACCATTGAAAGAACCCGGCTAGTAGCTTTGGAGGTTTTATGGAGCAATGAAACTAGGTCAAAGAGCTGTGGTCATTGGAGAAGGGACAGGACACTTGAAAAGATAGGAGTGCCTGAGCAAGCGACACGGGTAAACTTTTTTCAGCTGCCCTCAGCATCGCAGTCAAAGTCCTGACTGTTTATATGAACTGAACTTGTATATGTTATATAATGTGAAATAGACCTCTTTATTAATACAAGCAAACTTCAAATTCAGTAGTCTGTAAAAATAAAAAAAAAATCAGTGCAAAAATGTCTTGCCTCTTCTACTTCAGCACTAATTAAATGACTGATAAGTAATTAATTTCTTATTGCTAACAGCAACAGAATATATTACTGAGCATAGGGAGGTCCAGTAGAATAAATTTAATCTATATTGTATATCTGTTTTTTTAATACAGAGGAATATGTTAATCCTTCCATTGCTACTTTGATAGGTTCATTAAAAATCTTTTTAAAGAGATAAAATATGAAATGTATGAAAGGGAATTTGAAGGGAAACAACAAATGTTAGAGTAGTGGAGGTATATCACAGACAAGCCATTCCTTTTCTGATTTCACTGTGTGGTGTATGTCTGGCAGATCGAGGCTAATTGCCTTTTACAACTCAATTTTTGTTCCACCCATCATTGAAAATGGGTTTGAGCAATTGTATGTTGGATGGGAAGGAGAACAGGCGGCTAGCACTAATGCTGTATCCTTGCTGGAGTCAGAGAATTGTTCACATCTGCCGATTGTCTGTGGTTATGAAATAAACAGTTATGATCATCACTTAATCATAATTATACTGAAGTTACATTTCTTCTGAGCCAAGAACCTCAAGCTAGTAAAATTTTGCAAGCTTAGCACATGATTCTATATAAACTTGACAAGAGGAGCAAATTTATTTTTCACTGTAAACAAAATCCACAAAGAAGTTGACGCAACATGGTATGTGTCCATGATGCTAAGAGTTTCGTACTGCCAGGTCTGTACAAAGTCTTTAAAAAAAAAGTGTAATCATCTTCTCCCAGGACTTAAAAAATAAGCAGTGTCTGAACTCAAAAAATGCTCACTAGCATCTTTGCTTCCAATATTATATTACCATTTTAAAAATACAGATAGATAGCACTGCTAGCACAGCACTTCGTAATTTAACACAAACTTCCTTCCTTGCCCCAAATATCTTAACAGGATAAATAAAACAAGATATAGGAGGAGGGATTGGGGGGAGGGGTAGTTCAGTGGTTTGAGCATTGGCCTGCTAAACCCAAGGTTGTGAGTTCAATCCTTGAGGGGGCCATTTAGGGATCTGGGGCAAAAATCAGTACTTGGTCCTGCTAGTGAAGGCAGGGGGCTGGACTCAATGACCTTTCAAGGTCCCTTCCAGTTCTAGGAGATAGGATAGGATTGCTAGAAGAGGTGGGTTTGAAGGAGGAACTTGAAGAAGGGAAGACACAAGACGGTACCTAGCCAAGAGGACAGGAAGCCTGTTCCAGGTGTTGGTACAACATGGTACAAGGCAAAAGGTTATTGGATGAAAGGATTGGGAAGGCTGTTAGGAAAGGAGAAGACTGAAGGAGAAAATGAAAGCAAATGGGGGGGGGTAGCTATGTAGGGTGTTGTAAGTGAAGATGAGGCACCTGTCTATATTAGGAAAAGATAGTAAGATGGTGGAGGTATCAAGCAGGAGGGGGATGTGATTGGAGTTGTGTGAGAGGAAGATGGCTTTGGTGACTGGCAGCATTTTGGATAGCCTGGAGGAAAGAGAGAGAGAGACCAGAAGGAAGAGGTTACAGTAATTATTGGGGGGAGAATTCAGGAGTGGACAGAATTTTAGTAGTGGGGACAGTGAAGAAAGGGCAAAGTTTGGAGAGATTAGTGTCATGGTCCGGTATGTTGAGAGTGCTGAAGGAAGTGGAGAAAATTCACCATTTCCCCCTCCAGATAGTGGCTGTTAGACACAGCTCTGAAATAGGAGATGTGGGGTTGCTATCTCAATTTTTGGGAAGGAACATAGAGCTCATATCATACTGCTCAGCAGAGAGCCTGCCTCAGTTGTAGGCAGCTGGAAGGGAGCCTGCAGCACCAAGCTAATACAATTTGAGGCAATCCAGACAACACCCCACTTCTCATGTTGTTGTCCTTGGAGAGAGTGCAAAAAACAACCACAAAAATTAATTGAGGGCTGCGGAAAATGACTTCTAGTGAGAGTCTTATAGAATGCACATCAGAAGTAAGGCAGTGAGGGTGATTAACTAGGGGAACAAACTACCAAGGGAAGTGGTAGATTCTCCACTGATTGGTGTTTATAAAAAATAACAAGCAAACTGGATGCCTTTCTGGAAAGTATGCTTTAGTCAGACACAAGTTATTGGCTCAATACCGAGGTACCTGGGTGAAATTTAATGGCCAGTGTTATACAGAAGGTCAGACTAGATGATCTAATGGTCCTTTCTGGCCTTAGACTGTAAGAATCTTTCCAACACACTGCTTTCACCTGGAGACCCCATTGCTAGAGAGGTTTCATAGACCCCAAATACCACGGCAGGACATGGTGGACACCGGGTTGAAGAACTATGAACAGCTGATAATCAGTGGGAAAAATCACTGACAGATTTTAAGCCCAAGTGGTGGTCACATTTTCAAGGACATCTCTGTAATGAAAACAAAGCTAGAAATGTACTAATTAAATGAAAGCTGAGATAATCTTGCTCTTTATAAATTTCCCAGTAGTGAGTAGTAGGGGTGGGAAGGGAATGTCTTTAGGCTTCATGGACCCCAAAGACTCATGTCATCACAGGTCCATTTGTCTCATCTCCTTTAATATATTTACCTATTGTGCACTGTGAGGTATTTCAGGCACACTTTGGAGGGAGGGGTTCTATTAAAGAATACCAGAGTTGTTTACTACTAATAAAAATAAAACAAGCAGATCTACAAATACTTGTATGGAGTTCTTCAAGATTATGGTTCTTCTATGCACATTTTAATAAGAGCCTAATTGAAAGTCCACTGAAGTCTATGGGAGTTTTTCCATTGACTTGAGTGGGCTTTGAATCAGGCACTAAGTGACAAAAAAAAAAAAAATTCTGTGGGACAAATCCTCAGCTGGTACAAATGGTCATAGCTCATTTAAAGGGAATGAAGTTATAACAATTTAAACTAGCGTAAAATCTGCCCTAATAGGCTTAATCTGCCATTGATTTTTAGGCAGAACTCAAAAGTGGTGATTCCTGGATTTCAGAAGTCTGTTACCTATAAACACTTTGATCTGTTTAGTAAAGTGTTTTTTTTTAAATAGACAAATACACAAATAAAGTATATAGTAACTTCTGTTTCACTTTGCTTAGTATCCTAAAACTACAATACTATTTTAAAAGATGAATAAGAACTATTAATGTCATTAATTTAAAAAAAAAAAAAGAAATTTTTGTATTTTAAAACTTAACCCAACACAAACATATTATTGTTTCTCTACTAGTTGTTCTACTTTGCTATCCAGGTGAATAGGGTTTTTAAAGACCTACTTACTAATAGATTTCAAAAACAGAGCTCTTTCACCCACCCTTAAAAGCATTTCAAGTTGTTCTGTTCCATTTTGGTAAATTACACTATAATTATAAAAATACATGTTTAGATTCTGAGTCATGTACCCTTACAAAGAGATCAAGTTCCTTTATATATTGCTTCCTAACAATTCGGGGCTCTTCATTTTAATTTTAATTTATCATTTATGTAGTGCCAAAGGACAACATGGCTTTTACTTCTGTCTGTAAAGCTTTAGTAAAGTATGATCAGTTTTCAAATGAAAAAATAATTTAAAACCCTCTTGTTCTCTAGCACCTTGTGTACTGTAGAAGAGAGAGATTGATGGAACAAAACCAAGAAGCTTTCTTTTGTTCCTGGTAATATCATGGTCCTTAGAAACTGCAGTATACTATCTTTCATGTGCTATGTGCAAGTTCAGGACTACTCATTCTCATGTCCGAATGTAGTGTCCACATGAAATTTAATCCACACATCCCTTCCTTGCATGGTGCGCACACACACTTCCTTATGTTTTTGGCTTCTCTATTACCATTCAGATGGGGGAAGATGATATGACCTTTCCCATGAAAATTAGTGCACACAATGTGCAAAAAACCTGGAGTGTTAAGTAGATTTAGGGCCCCAGTCCTCCCTGCATTGAAATTGGGGTGAGTTTTACAATAGTAAATTCTTTATTGAGATAAAACTACTCAAAAACTACTAACTACCATAATGCATACTCAGTAACACTGCTGTAGTTTGAAGTTCCTCAGGATTTATATTAGACTGGTAGTTATTAAGGGGGTTATGTCTAGAGTGTTTTCAGTTTGATGTAGGCCCAATCCTTCAAATGCTTACTCATGTACTTAAATTACTAATCCTTGGGGCAGAACTTTAATTTAGTAATGTTTGGTTCCTAGGACATTGGGACCCAACCTGGTTGAGGCCTTCAGTAACTACCATAATATAAATGTTAAATAGTAGTAACGACGAGCATTACTGTTGAAATTCAATGGGAATAGTCACATATTAAAATTAAAAATGTGAATTACTGTCACAGGCTATTGTTTTTATGCATGAATTAGAATTAAGTTTCATTTACGCCTCTCATTTTGATAAAGGTGGATGGAAAAAATCTTGTTCTTGAATAAATAATGTCATTTGTGCGAAGGAAACTAGCTACAAGACTGAATTTAACCTCATACCAGCTGAAATACAATGAGATAGTGGAAACATCTAAAATTAGAGACAGTGCAAATGACAGAGTTCAGAACATATAGTTGTTGGGGAGTGGGGGGATTAAAATGGTAGCATAACTTTTTACATGTTTGTTTTCTTTAAAATGACTCAGTCACAGTATACGGTATAAGCATAGTTAGATATATATCAAAATCATGGGAATTTAATTTATGAACAGAGTTGGCCATCAGCTCACAAAATTCTTGATTTCAATTACGTTGAGAGAAATACAGCACTCAGGCGACCAGGGAGAGAAACTTTTCCCAATCATTTGTTCACGAGCAGTTAAGATTTCAGACCGGTTGTCTGACAGGAAAATGTGATTGTTCCAATTTCCAAGGTCTCATCTGGTTCTCAAGTAAATCAAACTGAAATGCTGTTGCTGCTGTGATGATTCAAATTAAATAGCACTTGTTTACATTCTGCTCATTCCGTTATGGATTGTGTGACATTGTTTCTCAGTTTTCTATAATTTATTGTGTCTCTGATACCTTTGCTTTATCTGGTAGTTTTAGTTTTATTGCTGCTTTAATACAAATTAAAATGCTACAACCTCCCGTGAGAACTTGGATTGATTGAGTAGGGAAATGTTATAGTTCAAATTCAAATAAAAAAATCTAATATTTAAGACCGATGGTAATATAAGTATAAAGTAGTGTATTCCAAATCTGTATTTTATAGGTTTCAGTGCAAGACTGTTAGAAGTAATACGTACATTCACTGTAGTAATATATCTGAATGTCGGGAATAGAAAATGATTTTTTTGTTCAGTGCTTGGCACTTTAGTAACTAAAAGACAAGGCAGTCAGAAGCTTTACAGATGGTGTTGGTGACATTGCCGGATTTGCTTGTATAGCAACCAGTTCTAATCTATGCTATGAAACTAAGCAACTGCTGAGCACTACATGCTGGGTACCTGCCTCTTTCACTGGGAAATGTTCAAGGCGTATTTGGATTAGTGTAATTTACTTATGTAGTCAATAGAATCCTTTGACCCCTATCAGAATTCTTAAAAATCTCATCAGGGCCACAATCTTCAATACATTCATGTGCTGAACTTTCAAGACGTGAGCAAAGTTAAATATATGCAGGGCTGCCCGGGGTGGGGAGCAAATAGGGCAATTTGCCCCAGGCCCCGGGCCCTGCAGGGGCCCCCACGAGAATATAGTATTCTATAGTATTGCAACTTTTTTTTTATGGAAGGGGCCCCCGAAATTGCTTTGCCCCAGGCCCCCTGAATCCTCTGGGTGGCCCTGAACATATGTGTAAGAGTTTGCAGGATAAGGGCCATGATGAAATGCGGTCATCAAAGTCATGGTGTATAGAGTAATCGCTGGGGAGGGAGACGATTAGGGTGTATTACATGAGCCCTTTATTTGAGAAGAGAACGCACGGTTCTGTCAGTGCCTAATGAATTATGAGGTATTAAGTAGATCAGGGGTTCTCAAACTTCATTGCACTGAGATCCCCTTCTGACAACAAAAATTACTACATGACCCCAAGAGGAGTGGCCAAAGCCTGAACCCATCCGAGCCCCAATGCCCCGGGTGGGAGGGGGGCGCAAAACCGAAGTCCAAGACCTGCCGCCCTGGGGGGGAACCTGTAGCCTGAGCTCTGCCGCCCAGGGCTGAAGCCGAAGCCTGAGCCCCACCGCCCAGGGCTGAAGCCCTTGGGCTTCAGTCCCATGCAGTGGGGCTCAGGCTTCGGCTTCAGCCCCAGACGGTGGGACTCAGGCTTTGGCCTCAGGCCCCAGCAAGTCTAACGCCAGCCCTGGCGACCCCATTGAAACGGGAACCCACAGTTTGAGAACTGCTGAAGTAGATTATGATTAAGTGTTAGTTTTATTATTAATTCCTAAAGCCACAAATATTCTTAAAAGATGTTTAATGTAATTTGGATTATAAATGCATGTATAGACAAACAAAAATAAGCAAAGACTCAAGCTGGTGTACTAGGCTGCATTTTCTCTCCTGAATATCCTGTACTGCTGTTGCAGAAAAAGAAGTCCCATTACTGACCAAACCTCCGGTAACTCAAAATACTAGATGAAATCAACTATTTAATAATTCTCAGAGGTGTCTTGTCTTCCTTGTTTGGCAGGAAAAGTGTATGGCATTTGGTAACACAGCAGTACATTAAGTATTTTAATAATCAGTATTGACACACAAAACATATGGTCTTGAATTACACATTGGGTCAAGTGGATGAAGTATTAGTCATCTTTGTTTTCTCTTTTGGAAGCTAAAAGATTTATAATCATAGATTCAGTTAGGATATAAGTATATAGTTTGACATGTACTATGTTACATAGAATCTTTAGAGGATATATCCTGAGACAGGCCCCTAGGTTACAGAGAACATACAATGGTTTAATCATATACCACTAAAAGGAAAAAAGCACACTTTCTGTGGTAATTTTCTAACCTTTCCTTCAGTTGGGAAAGTATTATTTTTAATAAATTGGAAACCTCGCATACATCCTAATTCCAGTCTGTTATATAAAACCCTTGTGCAGATTTACAATTCTGGAAATTAATAATTATGCATGCTGTCAGCAGGAATTATTCCTGTGGTCTGCCTTGTGTGTGACAGAATATTAAGAAATGAACATTCTTTGCACACTTGGGATATCACTATGCAAGGTCATAGTGGCATTCATTGTTTTCTTGCAAAACACAGGATCACAGCATATGGACTAGAGACCAGATTCTGATCTCAGGTGCACCAGTGTAAATCCAGAGTAACTCGTGTAACCCCATTGACATCAATGGAGCTGTTCTGGATATACAAGAGTGTAACTGAAACCAGAATTTGGTCCTAAGTCTCCAGTATATTTCCCAGAACCCCAGCACCTTTCCCATTCAAGTACCTTCATATAGCATTACTTGGTAGCAAAAGCTATAGATAATCTATGTTTAGACTTCCTTCTTTCATGTATTTATAACTTCTTCCAAAATTCTTCTTTTAAGGTTGCATTTTTAAGTGCTTGGTCTCAGTTGCTCTCTCTGTGTGTCTGTGGTGGGGGAGGGGAAATGGGAGAGTGAATTTTGAACAAAATGTACTCATTTATATTAAGTTATGTGATGATGGGGAAATTTATTTGTGTTATAGTTAAGATTTTTTTTTTTAAAGAAATTTTTGCAAACACACAGGCTTCAGTAGCCAAGCCTTAAAACTGGCCTTTTGAAGTAGCTTATCTTCACTGTTCTCGAGTTTCTAGACTAATTCGGAATAAAATAATATACATTGGAACAAGTGGTATGAAGTTTCCTCCAAATACAGGGCTGCAGTACTATTTGTTGTAATATGGAATAAGTTAATACATAATATCAATATTCATTATGTGGGTGTGATTTTTTTTTTAAATTAATTTATTTCATTTATTTTTGCCTGCCATTTCACTGTGGAGTTTTTGTTAGGTAAACTTTTTGATTTGTAACTATGGTGGTATACAGGGAAATCAACAGAGAGGTACGTGTGTGCAATATTTCTCCATTTCCTTAAAAGAAATCTGAGGAATTACATACAAAGATTTCCATCCATGTAATACTAAGGCAGACTTGCAGAACTGTCATGAAAATGAAACTCTCTGGTCAGGGGTGCCGTGAGCTGAAATTTGAGTGCACCAAGTCATAACACCACTCACTCAAATTTGGCCCGACTGCCCCCCTGTCAGGACAGATAGGTGGCCAGGCCAAATTTGAGTGGTGGTGTGGCCCCATGTGCCTGCTTCTCCCCTTCCCTCTCCCCCTCCCACCTTTGCAGTTCTTCCTACAGCCATGGGCACCAGCCACCTCCAGCTCCTTGGCACCAGGAACCCCCAGTCTCCAGGAGGGTACAAGGTTTGATCCAGGCTTTAGCACTTCCTGGGGGAGCAGAGTTGCAGGAGGGTGGGGTCTGGGGCTCCTAGAACTACCTGGCCCCTGCTGGGTACGGTGTTCTTCAGCCTGATCACCTCTGTGGGTGAGAGCTCAGGGATGGGTATGAGGTGGGGAGAGTTTAGAGTTGTGTGCAGGGCAATGTAGGGGAAAGAGCAGGGTGTGGGGTGGGAATAGCTTGGTGCTGGGCTGGTGTGGGGCAGCAGGAAGGGACTGTAGAGCTGGCTGCAGGGTGGAGATTATGAGTCTGAGTGTAGAGGCAGTGGGGGAGGGGAGGAAGAGTTTGTGGGATGGAGAGCTTGGGGCTGGGTGCAGGGCAGAGGAGGGAAAACTCTGGGCTCCCTCCCTTAGGGAAAATTCTGGTTACGCCCCAACCCTATTCACAAAACATCCAGATCAGCCTTTTACTCTGTTAGCTGCTGCTACTGCTAAGAGAACCAATACTTTACTGGCCTTCAAAACAAAAATTACTTGTTTAACAGGCAAAATTGTGTGCTAATTCTGGAGAGTGGGGTATGCAAAGGTTAATGTGAGCAGAAAACACAGTCCTGTGAAATTCTATATGCTTGTTTACCTAGGATAAGAAGGTTCTGGTGTTTTTATTAAAAGTATAAAAAAAAACCTACCTACCTATTATAAAGAAAGCTTTGAATAGAGAACTTTTGTAATAGAATTAAACTGTTAAATTGTACATCTACCATAGTCAGATATGAGCAACAATAGGCAGATGATGACTGTATAGTTTCATTCACATTGATTATAAAGAGCTTTATGCATATTACAGCACATTTTTGACTGTGTCTGAAAGAGATGCATACATATATAACTATATATATTTAACTGCTAGACACGCAATAAATACTCTTGTTATAATGCATAATAAGGTGCATTCAGTTCCGAATAAGTTGATCATCCTTAAAGCTTTTGAATGTGTTCCTACAAACTGTTATGAAAATAAGGACACTGTATATTGAACACATTATAAATAATAAATATTTAACATGCATTTTATGTAGTGTGTGTGTCAATATTAAAACATAACATCTTCAGTGAATGAATATAATTACTTATAGTAACTAAAAAGGACGAGAGAAAAATAAGACCATATGCTATCATGAATCAATCTGCTTAATTCTCATTTCACTGGGAGTTCTGTGCAACATTCAATAGCACAATAGGGGCCTTATATAGGTTTTTAACTAGTCCTGTTAATTTACCTAATTTTCTGAAAAGATTATATACGTTTGCTGCACTGTTTTTCAGGGTGTTTTTTTTTTTATAAGCTGCTAGGCTAGGTAGATGGAAGCAGAAAAAGTTTAAATAATTAAAAACCAGCTGCTCCAAACTCCCTCATCTCCTGTTTGTGATAAATGACTCTTTGTATTTGAAGGTTCAAGCACAAGTACGTCATGCAAAACTAAATTTTGACAAATTGAAGACTGATGTGTGTCAGAAAGTGGATCTTCTTGGAGCGAGTAGATGTAACCTCCTGTCTCATGTTTTAACAACATATCAGGTATTCAAAGAACACTTTGACCTCAAAGGAAATATTCCCTGTAAGCTGTAAAACCTGTTTTTCATATTACGGTAATGTGACAATATGCTGATAAGTATAAGACTATCTAAATCGCTTGGGGGAATGAAAGTTAGCATTAATACTGATTATTAAACTAATATTGTATTGAAATATTACTTTCTTTATAGACAACGCTGCTTCATTTTTGGGAAAAAACCTCACATACCATGGCAGCTATCCATGAAAGTTTCAAAGGTTATCAGCCATACGAATTCACTATGTTAAAGGTAAGGAACTTACAGGTGTATTCTTTTATGTATCCATTGATCAAGTGATTTGGTAATAAATGAGAGAAAAGCAGTACACATTTTTTAGTTGCATGTTTATATCTAGGGGGTTTGTCGTGGATTGCCAACCATGGTCATGGTGTGCAGTTTATCAAGTATCCTGGCATTTCCTTTTGATAAATGCGTAGTGGCCAGCATATGGCCCCATATCAGCAAAGCATCCCTATTCAGGATGGCATTTAAGCACTTGTTTAAAGTTTAAGCACATGCTCAAGTATTATCTCAAATAGTGATGTGCCCCAAGTGCTGAATCAGGGCCAAAAAGAATAGCAAGCAAGCAGGACAAACTCTAGGTTTTACATTGTCCTCCACAATTCCACAAATTTTATGGCCACCATTTTGCTTTTTGCACTTGTTTTTATAAACAGCTCTTTAAAAATATCCTCTCATATTAAAAAGAACGTCTGCATCTAAGTACCCACAAGGTGATTTTGGATGCTCAAGCTCTTTTTTCTTCTCCTTTGCTTTGTTATAAATTCTGTGGTGGAATTTCAGGAGTGCAGTAGAATCTCTGAATCTGCCGCACTTGGAACATAGGGCTGGACTCCATTCTCAATGCTTATGTTTATGATCTCTTCTGCCTCACTGTAAAAATCACTGATCACTGCAATTTGGGGATTCACTAAAGAAACAGAATTTTTTTTGAAAAATCTGTCAACTGTTCAGTTAAAATTAGAGTAGTCTCTTGCCCAGTAGTCATTACACAGCAAAGAAGGCATGTAACTGCCTAATCTCATTTGCACCAAATAAATAGGGATGGGGAGAAGATGGAAGTATTTCCGTCCAGGAGGGATTTGGGGAAGTGATAGGAGAGCTGCAACAAGCAGGAAAGTCAAGAATGAATGACTTGTGACAATATAATATTGATTGAGACAGCCTAGCTTTAAAACAATTCCAGGTCAGATCCTCAATTGTGTGTGTCTCAAACGCAGAATAACCAGTTGGTCCACATTTCACTAGTCAGTCCTTGCAGCTGCACTATAGGCCCCAGAGCGGGGAGAGACTTGAGGTTAGAGCTTTACCTCACAACCCCAAAGAGCCTATAGGGATTTATGGTTGCCAATCCTCCAGGATTGTCCTGGAGTCTCCAGGAATTAAAGATTAATCTTTAATTAAAATTGTCATGTGATGAAACCTCCAGGAATACGTCCAACCAAAATTGGCAACCCTAGGTCTGCTGGTGCAACAGCTCAAAAAAATCTGATTTGCTAACCTCCACTGACCAAGGAACAGCAAAAATAAATCAAGGGCCCATTTCTGAGCCCGATTAAAGCATCATAAAGCTGCCATAATGCTAGCTTAACTAGCCGGAGGAGGAATCCATGAGTCCTCAGATACCATAAAGCTACCATAGTGGCTCCACCCCACCTCTTTCAGCCCCCGGTGCAGAAGACTGGGATCATGGCCAGCACAGCCCTATGTGATAAAGCAGTAGGCAGCGAGGCATATATAATAGCCTTGAGGCTGCTGCAAGTTGCACACGGGATCAAGTTGATCCCCAGTTAGTCCCAGGATCGGGCAGGGCATAAAGCCGCCGTTGTTTCCCCTCACTCAGCTGCCTCAAGTGCAGCTCAGGCACATCCCAGATTTGGGGGCAAAGTTTCTGATTTGGATCCCCTATTTGGTAGCAGGATTGCTAGAGAACTAGGGAAGCCTGTGCCTGGTCACGCTGCACCGAAGGTAGTTTACTAACTTCCTTTTCTTATGCTTTGAAGCAAACAAATATATTTGTTGTTGAATACTCTGACTTTTTTTCTGTTGGTATTATAGTATTTGCTCTTCTAACATAGTCTAAGAAAGTGAGATTCCTCTGCATGTATTATAAGTAACTAGCCAAATATTGTTCAGATCTCAATATATGGGACACATTTTAGATGTCATGCTGAGAGAGAACTTGGGCAGCCAACATGCTTATTTCCATGCATAAAAGATCCCTGTGGTGGAGGATGGTAGATAGGCAATGCTATTCTGATTTTACTCCTCTTCTGTGATATATTTGATTATAATTAAAATTGGATTTGGACTCAGTGACTCAAAGAAGTGTGATCTAGATGTGTGTGTGTGTGTGTGATATGAAGTCTCTTAAAACAAACTACAGCCATAAAAATGAATGTGAATATTCCACAATGTAGCATATATAGCTCTTGCCTCATAACGAGAATCCTTATAATTTGTAGAGCTGGCCTCCCATGTTGAGAAAATATGGCTCCTTGTTTTTTGCTATGACATTTTACCATGCTGAGAATGTCATGCTGATCGCTGTTCTGGGATTTTCAGCATGGAACTACATGAAGGGTTAGTGGAAATGTTTAAGAAAATAACTAAATATTTGGGATAGAAGATTAGGCTAGTTGTCTTTTAATATCAGCAATTTCTTTCTTTTGGTAGCTATTACAATGACCACTTTCCATGGTACACCAAAGTTTTTATTTAAAAAAAAATTAATATGTTATGGTTTCCTACTTTAAACAATCTGTGTTACTAAACTAATTTTACAGTTGTGGATAATGAATAGATTTTAATTTAAATCTGTAGGTCATCATATTTCATTTATTCATTTCAAGTACATGAATATTACTGAATAGTAACAATCTAGCTTTTTTTAGAAAGCTGAGTGAATGGATAATAGATTCATATCCCCATAATTTCAATAGATGGCTTCATGTTATGGCTATAGAAGACTTATCTTTCATACAAAGAATATTTCTAATATTTCAGTTTTTTCCTCTGTGCCTATATATCTTTAACGTGCACGTGTAATTTTAATAAATTTAAATTTTATATTATGTTACAAATATACATACTGTGTATATAACTGTTTTACAACAAAATGTTGTGTGCACTCGCGTGTGGGTTGTGACACAGTTAAGGCTACTATATGGCCAGATTAAAGCACAGGTACTATAGGCCCTAATGGCTATGTATATGGCTAAGTCCTCAGCTCCTGGGCTCATGTGATTACATCAGAATCCAAGTTATTTGTGTGTGTGTTGTTTTTTTTTTTAAGTTTTTAGCCTTCATGGCTGTGAAGATAGGCTTGAAAATATGAACTGAGTGTAACCAGTGTACCAATATCTGCCTGAGTCTGCAGAAAGCCTGAATCAGTAGCTCTGAGATGAGTGAACTGCCCTGTGCATCTTGATGGGGTATTAACCTCAAGACCCACTGCTCTTGAGGGCCACCACCACCATCACTCCAGAAGAGGACTGTATGTAGCAGAAGCTGCTAATGGATAAAATTTTATCTGCTAAAGAAATGCAACTTCTCCGAGAAGATGTATCCATCAGCAGCTGCATATAAAAACTTCTGTCAGCAATAACACATGAAACTTTTTCCATTGTAAAATTAAATCTGACAGATAAGTGTAGCTGCTGATGGAGAGACTGTGTATGTAAGACAGAAATTTTATCCAGTGAAGACTGCTTCTGTCAGCTATTCATTTGATGCATAAATTTTGGAATAATGATAAACAGCTAAAAATGACCATAAATCCTGTTGTTGTGTTTTTAAATCTACACATTGCACCAGATCTACTCAAGATTAATCTCCATGCCAATTTTTGTGTAGAAAAACAACGATCCTTTAAAAAAACACAAATTGATACTAACACTTTTAAGCTACAGTTATATTTTGTGAAATTAAACTGAACAAGTGCTAATTAGAAAATTCAAAGGGAATAAAAACTAACAGTGTGTGCAATTTTGAGTTTGAAAGGCCACTTACATGTAGAAAGAACTAGGAATTTATACCCTGTAAACCAGTTTCCAAACACACACTGTGGAATTATGATCAAGAACCTCCATAATTTAAAATACATATAAGTATGAAGAATCACTGTAATTCTTAAATCTGGTGCTTGCTACTATGCCATCAAGTCACTTTTCTCATTTTGAAGCCCTGTCCTGAAAAACACATGTTGCTTAGCTTTAGTCACACAAGTAGTCCCATACACTTCACTGGGACTACTTGCATAAGTTAAATTAAGCATAAATATTTGTAGGATCAGGACCTTACTTTAGGACATTATTTGAAAACAAACATTGTTTTCTTAAATGTAATATTTTAGTTAAATATAGACTGTCATTGGAAAATTAGCAATATTACTGTACAGTGGAAATTACTATTTATGTTTGGAAGTTTTAATTAATATATTAATGAGTATTCATGTATTAGGCTTACCTCAGCAAAGAGCCTCTGAAATGCCTGTTGGGATTGTTTCTGGAAAGAAAACATTGTCTTTGGAGATGCTTGCCAAGCTCTGTTAATGAAAAGCAACCCATTTGTTTTCTTTGCTTCAGGGTGTATTCTGAGAGTAGTGTAATTGTGCGATTGCAGCTGTATTTCCTGACTCTTAGTTTTATGCTTGATGAAAGATGATTATTAATGTTTAAAGACTCCATGCATCCTGGAGAGATCTGTTTGCTACAGTATTATTCAAGGGAATGGGCTGATTGAGTGTATAGAACGTTAAGGTTGCACTAACCTGAACAATTTTACTCGATAACAAATGTGTCAGAATACGCATCAGTTGCTTCTTTTTATGAATGAAGCTCATTTCTATATCCTTTAATTGTTTCTTTCTTGCCATAGTTACTTTAATATTTCATTAATTCCTGTTTGTGTTTTTTTGGTAGTATAATTCCTAACTTCCTGAATTGCTCACAGGGGTCTGGAAGTAGTGTGGGTCCTGAACTGGGGAAACAGAAGACCTGGATTCCAAGCTCTGCCACTAACTCACATAACTTCTCTGTGTATCTGTAAAGTGGGGATGATGCTACTGACTGACTGCTTAGAGCTCTTTGAGATCTCTGGCTGTAAAAGCACCATATAGGGATTATTATATTCGGCTGTCTTTTTCTTACGTATGTCATCCCTCCTGATTCCTATTTACTATCCCATATTTTACTCAGTGTTTAATTTATAATGAAAGAGGAGCCAGGGCTCGAGCAATTTTTTTACATTCATAACCGATGCAGCAAGCCCACAGGTGCCGGGGTGATGAGGCGCTGATTTTACTCACTAGGTGGGATGGTGAAAATGGTGGTCCTAGCATATCATGTTACCCCCATGGGGCACTTCGTACTTTACATTCATCTGCACTAGGAATTTTTGTAGCCATTTTTCAGCACTGGTGCCATCAATCAGCTATAAAAAGCAGGTTGCAGACCTTTTTACAACTTTGCCATTGAAACCGTGTTGAGTTAGCGAACACAGAGGTAAAAATGCCGGTAGCCTGGCTTTGGTAAAGCTTACACCTTTTATAACACTGGTGTTGAAAAGTGTATAACAATTTCCTAGTGAGAAGGTCATTATTTTGGACAGTAGGACTGGGAGGGCATACTTTCCCTGGCCCTCTGCCAATTTGACAGCTGTCCCTCACACTGAGTGGGGGAAAGAAATAAGGGTGGGTGGATATACGGCTAATTCTCATTCAGCTGCTAATATAAACCCATTCAATTTTTTTTTTTAATTTATTGGGGAAAAAGAAGGAAACCACAGTGGGACAAAAGCGCCTTTCATGGTCTAGCAACAGATGTCCCATAATTGTCTCATTGGGTGGGTCTTCATCGTGGAATTATATGAAATGATTGGCACCTGGGTCTGAGCATCAGGGTTTATGTAGGTCAGGTATGAGCAGCCACACTGCAAAGCCATACTCGAGTTACTGTGTCGTCACTGGTGCTGTGCTAACCAGTGTGTGTACCTAGGGCATGTGGGGGCAGATCCTGTGGTTTTTTGTGCTGTAGTAAGATGATCTGCTCTATGGTTCTTTCCTGGTGAATTGTGAGAGAACTTGTCTGTCCTTCTGGACACGTGGGGGGAATCGTGGGAAGGCACTGAAGGACTATCAGCACTAGAGTGGTTTAGCCTATGTCCTCACTGCAAAGTTGGCACTTACCAGCTCAGTGGTTAGCCTACAACCCCAAACAAGTCAGCAGACGCGAACGGTAAGCACCACCAAACTTGGCTGAGACAATTCTGTGTGTGATCAGGAGCTGGGTTAGAAGCAACACCTGAGTAAGAGTCATTTCCTATACATTTGGTTAAGGCTTCAAACATTAGTTCTTTACCCTAGGGATTGTTAAACCTATGTAACCAGCATTAAACTGGCATAAAAGAGTCCACACACAAAAACTGTACTAGTTTAACTTTTTATTTTAACATTTAAATTAAATTGGTGTGATTTCGGTGTGAAGACAAGCTCTAAGGAATGTAGTGTGTACAGGGTTACACAAAGTATATTCCTGATTTTATACTGGAGGGGTATAAATGAGGCAAGCAAGAAGATTCTGTTAATACTCTGAGAGTCGAGTTTCGGATACAGGCATACAGCTCCCAGCAAAGTCAATGGGAGCACCGCACATTCATCTAGTCAAAGCATATGATCCTATGCATATTGCTTATTCTGAACCAAATAGCTTTGGTTTAGTGTGCGCAACTCCAGTGACTTCAGTGAAGTCTACTTATTATACTATCTGTAAGGTAAGAGAGAATTCCTCGCTCCATCAAAACATAACATAACCTACCAAAGATATTTACAGAATGCCAAACACTGTTGTTTGTATACTTGTTCACAACTGCAATCACAAACTGTGGATTTACATTCAGTAAACCAAACTGTTAACCATTGTTTCTTAATTTAACTAAATTTATTTTTGTATTAAAATATTTGCTAAATTCTCTAGCCCTTTTGTCTCTTTCATAAAAAAATAAGTGCTTTTAGTGGGGAGAGAGAAAGGGGAAAATACTGAGGTATTTGCTAGCAGAGTTCAAGACAATATTTCCTAAATACCAATATAATTAAACTTGGATATTGCATTAAAATATGGCTACCATTCTTTTTTTAAATCATCATGCAGCATAATTTCCCTTTTAATTGTGGACTTTGTGCTATATTTATTTTCCTAATACAGGAAATAGTAACTTCCATTATTATTATTATTATCATTATGTTACCTTTTTCAGACACTTGTGAGCACCATTTCTGTTTGGCGTTTCCCATGGTGTGCCGATCCTGGTACCATAAAAATGTATTTCCTGAAACAGTCTGAGCACTGACGGAAAATATTAGCTTAGTATTAGAGTTTCTAAGAGGAAAACACCCGTTTAAAAAAACATTTTATGTATGTAATTTCCCCAGGGAATACTGAGGATTTTTCTTTCCACCTTTGAATCATTAAAGAGAGCCTGGGTGCTAATCTAGTATTGCAGTTACCATGTTATGGTAACCACAAACTTTTTGGAAATCAAAACAGTTAAAAAATCATAGTGTAAGTTGTATTTATTACATTCCAATAAAAGTTAAAACGAAAGACTGAATGGCTCAGGGAAATAGTATTGGAATATGGAGGGTGAGGGAGACGGTCAGGGAAAGGGGCCCTAAAAGCCCCATGTCTGGCTGGCAGAGGATTTCTCCTCTGAGAGCACTGCGGAAGACAAATGTAAGGCTGCCTCCTGAGGACCCTGCAAAAGCCCTGGCATAGGGCATATGCCACGGGTGGGCCTGGGGGAGAGAAGGGCGTGTCAGGGACAGGACCACAGCACACTGCACTGCAGAGATTCCAGGCAGTGCTGTGGCCCATGCGGCAACCTGAGGAGGCTGCTGTAACTTAGACAAGTCCTCAGGGCCTGTCAGGGGCCTCTTCAGCCTTTGGAGGAGCCGAGGATCAGTAGGATACAAAGGTGACGTACAGCCCTCTCCCCATTGTGTTCTGTGCGGTGCCTCTGAGCTGCATCTCACCAAAGCCTTTAGTCTGTTGGAACCTAGTCCTGTGCCTATTTAAGTCAATGGAAAAACTCCCACAGACTTCAGTGGTGCAAGAACTGGTCTTTGGTCACTAGTTTGAATGCAGCCCAGTCATTACCATCTGTTGTATGGTATCTGTGAAATACAAGAGTGATTTCATTCTAGGTGCCAGTGGACAAGTGTCCATTTCCGAAAACCCACAAAGCCCCTCGTAAATGGTGCTGATTAATGCCCTTTTTGGCAGTATAAGCAAAGGGGGCCCGGACTGAACTGGAAGAGGGAGTGGTCCCACTAGGTTCCATTTGCAGCACAGCATGAGAAGCTTGCACTCCTGCTGCATGTGTTCTTTTCTATTCTTTAAACACCTCGACTCTCCAGTGCAGCACTACATTCACTTCGGCTACTTTACAGAAACATAAATGTGGGATAAAGAAAACAAAAACCTTGCAAGATGTAGCTTTATGGCAAGCACATTAACTTGGTTCCTAAAACACCAAAGGTAAAATAAGTACAACTGGCTGCCTTCATATAAACATGGACCAAAATTATATAAACAGGAGCTAGAAATGCCCCCGCTGGTGAATAATCTGTTCAGGTCAGCAGGGGAGCAGTAAAAACAAACTAAACTAGATAAGTGGGAATATTTTCCACATGGCAGATCACTGGTGACTCTAACTTTCCTTTGTGATCCTGTGGGGAACTTGGAGCAAGAGCTTTCCCTGGTTCTACTATTCCAGTGACGTATGCTAGCATTTTATTAAGACTCTGGACACAAACTATAACGGTTCTCTACTCAGTGTGCTTCTCACAAAGTGTGTTCTCTCTTAGCAAAAAATAAATAAATTGGTTATCCTGAATTATCAGCAAGGCTTACAGTAAAATGAACACTTTAAAGTGCAGTTACCAGAAAAGGGACAGTAAAAGTGGCATTTACTTACCCAAAAGATCTTCTTTTGTGGGTATTCCAAATCATGATATCTGCTCCATTTGGTTTTTTGTTACATTCACATAGTGTGTTTGGCACAGCACAAGATACAAATATAAATCCTGATCCTGCAAGACACACTTCTGTCTGCACAGAGCTCTGTTGAATTCAGTGCTGTTCTGCACAGGCACAAAGATCCACTCTCACAGTTCCAAGTTTATGATCTGGGCCCAAATCTACAAAGGGACTTCGGTCTTGCAATGCTCAGCATTGCAATCTCTGACTTTTAGGACTGTTGCCAACCGGTGGAATCCACAAGCTCTGAGTTATGCACCGAGGCTCCCTATACGATTCATGGGGTTAGAGAGATGCCTAAAACTGGGGTCCACAAAAGGCAGCACACTATGTGAGGAGCTACCTAAACTAGCTGATAGCAGATACCAAGGAGAGGGATGTATCCTAAACCCCACTGGTTTTTAGGGAGTTAGGCACCTAAGTCCGGGCTGGGGGGAGCTGCCTATCTCTCCTTGGGAGCCACAGCTGGGAACCCTCTCCTGGAAGGGAAGTGCCTAAGCTGTTTCTTGCAAGAATGATGGTGGCACACACCTAACTCCACCCAAAATGGCCTGGGGATGAGGCAAGAAATAAATTTTCCTTGTGGCCAGTGACTGGAGCACTCATCTGGGATGCGGGAGACCCTCTTGCTTGATGAGGAGAAGGGGTTTGAGCATAGGTTTCTCGCATCTCAGGTGAGTGCCTGAACCACTTGGGTATGGAGTTACTCTCTCTGGCCCAATGCATATTTAATGATTAAATTATTTATATATGTGGAGTAGCTGCCACAAGAGAGAGTGAGGCAGACCCACATCAGAACATCCCAATATATACTATACTTTTAATGATCATATATGTAATCCTTGTCACTGAGTGCATAAACTGTTTGTGTATTTTTGTTTGCATGCCCACATTTGGGACTGAGATGATAAACATGAAACTCCAGGATGCTGTTTCTTACATATTTACTTTTCAGTGCACGACCGTGCTTTCAACTGACCAAATTTCCACTTTAGCCGCCTCTCAAAGTCTGCTTCAATTATAAAATAAACACCAAATAGGTTTTGATAAAGTACAGTAGCTGGAGGTCATATAGTACAAGAGTTTATCACTGAGGACACAGGTGTGGCCTTCTTATAGTCTTTGCACATGAGCTAAATTGTCAGGGTCCTGTAAATAGCTGTGCCAGAGAGAGGAGATGAAGAAGCAGTATGAAGAAAAAAATATGGCTTCATTTTATTTTTAATTCTAGCTCATCACACACACACACTCAGTGTGTGGGCTGCAAACGGAACAGATTTTTCTTAAATACGTGTTGGAAACAGAATATGAGTTTAGCAACAGCCAAGAGGCCTCCTTCAGAAATGAATGGTCAATAAAGGAAATATATAGTGAGTGGTTGCTTCTTTTCATGTTATTTATACTGTAGCTCTGCTTTAGTGAATAATCACTAAAAAAAAAAATTACCTGCAGGAATTTTCTCTCTCTGATTCAGACTAGGCTCCAATACTTTGAAAGTATTTTGCTCTCTTATGTGGACTTAGCTGGGCCAGTTTAATGTTACATGAAATAATATCATTTCCCTGAATGTCTACCATTTTCTTTTTCGTTTATGTATTGATTGTGATCTAGAGCTTACAAGATCCTGTAAATAAATTAACCGAGAGAGCAGAAAAGGAGGAGGATTTGCAGACTGCAAGCACCAAATCAGTGGAGGATCAGCAGAGTCAGTAAGTCACGTGTCCTGCATCTCAAAACAATGTATTTTTTTCATCTGTGCTGTGCTTTCCAATTCATCTTTGGGTTTGTCTGTCATGCTTATAACTGTAAATACAGGCTTACTTTATTTGAACACTAGAGATTTGGATAAATAGAGATCAAAGTGGAGGAATTCCTGTAATACTGCAGTGTATAGATCAGATCCCCAGCCAAGGAGCCAAGCACAAAAGTTCTGTCGTAAACTAAAAGTGAGCAATGTAGAACAAGTACAATTAGGCCCTCGAATTAACTGCTTTCTGCTTTACTCTTTCTATTTAATAAGGGGGAAAATGCAAAACCTGAAAAATAAAGAGAAACAGTAAACAACTTATTTCAAGAAAAATGATAATATTGCGCTCCATCCTTTGTCCCTTTCATGCCCTCTTCCTTGCATCTGGGAACAGGAGCTGAATTCTTGCTTGCTGTAAGCACTGATTAGTTTTTATGATGTATACAGCGTTGGCTATTAATCCAGTACAGCAGCAGGTACTTTGCAAAGAGAACATCTAAGTGAGCTGATTCTATTGTGACTTGAGTTACCTGCGGCTCTGAGGTGAGAGGGATATATGAATGGGATGTATGTTAATCTTCGGAGCAGCTGATCAGGGGATGGGAGAACTGGAGGATGAGATGTGATCCCTCGCCTATGGAAACTTCAAGATTCAGTTGCGAGGACATACAGTGATGTAATCCTGATGCCACCTGTTGTTTTGACCATCCAAGTAAAGTACCTACATAAGGATCGGATGTCAAAAAATTAAGAACAATTTGAATGCTGGTTACTGGGTTTTGTTTGGCTGGTTTTTAGAAGTCTTTTGGAAAGACTGTTGCATTTTTAAACAAATTAAAGAATCAGAAGACATTTTCCACTAGCTAACAGGTTTTAAGTGAGTCCTATTTGGGGGTTTAACAGGTTAGAAAGGACTGAAGAAGGAACTTCTGGAATAAGGAAAAGAATATTAGGAATGAACTACTTAGTACGTAGTACGTAGTCCTGTCTTGAGTGCAGAGGACTGGACTAGATGACCTCTCGAGGTCCCTTCCAGTCCTACACTTCTATGATTATTCCGTGAAGCTTACCCCACCCCACCCCAATTCAGAGCTTGTGCCTAGAAACTTCCTCAGTCCCCATATTGCCTGCATTCCTGCTACAGTTTAAAAACAAAAGCAAAACAATACACCTATCCTGAGTGCTAGAATCATGGTTCATGCAAGAGGTCTGCTTTGATACTAGACATAGTATTGTAGATCTTGCCAGAAAACACATCAGCTATCATGTAATGGGCACACTTGCTTGTGTCATGGCTTTTCACAAACCTCTGTAACAGAGAAGAAAGAACAGTTTCCCTCTCCCTCATTTTCTTCCTTAAAACAAAAATATTAATTACCATTTCTAAGGCTTGAGAAAAAATAAATATAAATCCCCATGGAATCACAATATATTTTAAATATCTGACTTGTTTGCAGGGTGGAATTGAACTCACTACCTTGATTAATGAACTTACATTACTCTTATCAGGTCATTTATTCTTCTGGTACTCAACTATGAGACCATTGGTTAAGTCAGTAACACAACCCTTTTACCTTTCAGCATTTGATGGCTGTTGAATTTTACCTTATGTTGTGAACACAGGTTAAATTAGCATGCTGGGGTTTTTTGTTTTGTTTTTAAATAATCTTAGAGCTTGTCTACACACACAAATTGTACTGCTTTTACTATACCAGTATATAGTTAAAGCAATGCAACCCCCACTACTGTGGATTCAGTTATATTAGGAATATATAGATAGCTATATAGATAACTGCATTCATTTGGTTAAATACACCACTAATCAAAATGGTTAAACCAGTATAAAAATTGTGTGTAGACCAGATCTTACGTTGCTTGTTCATATCATCAGCACCGTTGATTCATTCTTTCCAAATCTGTGTTAACACTGAGGTGGATGTAACTTGACTGGAGTCAGTGGACTTGCACGAGGAGTGAATCTGGCCCATACTATTTAATTGCTGCCATAGATCGAGAATGCAAAATGTTTTGATGGGGGATGGTTATAGCTCCTTAGTGATAAGTGGACAAAACAAAATCTGGATGCACAGAATCCAATTGTATATTGTCCATTACAGATTTTTAGGTAGATAAAAATGGGACTTAAGCCACTTGACAGTTTCTCTTCAACCCAGTTTAATCTTTAATAGGTTTTGCAGACAAAATATTAGAAGGCAACAATTTACCAGCATACTTGGGAAGTAAAGGGATTAATGTAAATTACTGTTTTATTGCTACTGATGTAATGCTATTATGGTACAACTGAAGAAGGAAAGGTATCCAAAGTTTTTCTACCTTTTACAAGATGTATGACACTAAAACATAGAAGTGTGCTCTGAATTTTTTTCACTCTCCAATTTAAGGTTGATTTCACTAGATGAGGAAAACCACAGCAAGGAACTGACCTATTCAGGTATTATTGTATATCCTAATGTTTCTCAGTTGTGGTGATCTATGTAATGTATATATTACTTTCCGCAAGCTACTTCATAGCAATTCATAGAATTAAGCAGAGAAGGGACCATTACATCATCCAGTCTGAATT
The DNA here is from genome assembly GCF_028017835.1 of Emys orbicularis. Classification (NCBI taxonomy): domain Eukaryota; kingdom Metazoa; phylum Chordata; order Testudines; family Emydidae; genus Emys; species Emys orbicularis. The sequence continues at coordinate 248,384,663 of NC_088684.1, forward strand.
CTAGCCTGCTGATTTTAAAATGTTTATCCCTGGTAGATGTAGTTTACTCAGGCCCAGATCTTCAGAGGTATTCAGGCACCTAACTCCCATTGAAATCACATCACCATTGATGTCAGTGGGCGTTAGGCACCTGAATATCTTTGAGGATCTGGGCCTAAGTTTCTGATGGACTAGATATCACTTCGTCATCCTCATATGACAGGAGTACGCAATCCTGCTTCTTTTCAAATACCAAACAGAAATATTTATTGAACACTTTTGCCTTTTCTGCTTTATTATTACCAGTTTTACCATCCTCGTCTGGCTATTCCCATTGCTAGGATTTTTGTTCCTAAGGGTACGTCTATACTTACTTCCTGGTCCGGATGTAAGCGATCGATCTTCTGGGATCGATTTATCGCGTCTTTTCTAGACGCAATAAATCGATCCCGGAAGTGCTCGCCGTCGATGCCGGTACTCCAGCTCGGCGAGAGGAGTACGCGGCATCGACGGGGGAGCCTGCCTGCAGCGTCTGGACCCGCGGTAAGTTCGGACTAAGGTACTTCGAATTCAGCTACGTTATTAACGTAGCTGAATTTGCGTACCTTAGTCCGAAGTGGGGGGTTAGTGTGGACCAGGCCTAATATACTTAGCCTCCTTTTTATTGTCCTTAGCCCTGCCAGGCATGGATTTTTTCTGTGATTTCTCTAGCTTCTGCTATCAATTTTCATAAGTTCTCATTTATAATGAGTGCTATCTAAGTAACTTTATTCCATTTGTTATATTGCTTTTTAAAATCTGTAATTGCTGCCTTCACTTTGCCACTGGTCCAGGATGGGCTTTTAGCCAAAGCTGTCATTGTTTAATTGTGGCTTTTTGGCCACCTATTAGCTCTCCCTTAAGCACTCCCATTTTCATTCAGACTTTTTCTGTTTAAATTTTTATTCCCAATACATTTTTTTTAGGCAATCACCAACTTCCAGTACAGTGACTGATTAATCTTTATCCTTCATTATGAGAGCCAAAACAATGTTACCTCGTGTTGGGTGCAATACCTTTTGTGTTAGAAAATGTGTATACTTTTTGTAAACTTTGATGATGATTTACATGCTGGAGGTCCCATGCAGCAAGCAGTATCTCCCACATTGAAGTCCCCCATAATATTTTTTCTTTTTGACACCTTACGGATAGGTACTTAAGGAGTAACTGCTCCTCCTCTTTCCCCCGCCGCCACACCCCCTAGCCAGGCCAGAAGCTGGAGTTGGGCCGCCCAGGGAGCCTGAGCCACTTTGGAGAGCCCCGGACCCTCCACCTGCCCTGGGCAGAGGGCTGGCAGGCCCTAGAGCAGCCCCTGGCCCATGTTCATACCCTCCTGGTGACTTTTTACTGTTTATTTTATCAATTTGTTCCCAAACCTCCCCTATTGACACCTCAATCTGGGACAGTTCCTCAGATTTGTCAGGTAAAAAGGATGGCTCAGGTGTGGGAATCTCCCTCACATCCTCAACCCTGAAGATCGATGCAAGGATTCATTTAGCTTCTCCCCAGGAACCTTGTCTTCCCTGTGTACTCCTTTAGCACCTTGATCATCCAGTGGCCCCACTGATTGTTTGGAAGGCTTCCTGCTTATGATGTACTTAAAAATTGTTTTGCTTTTAGTTTTTGTGTCTTTTGATAGTTGCTCTTTAAAGTCTTTTTCGCATGCCTAATTATACTTTTACTCTTGCCTTGCTAGAGTTTATGCTCCTTTCTATTTTCCTCAGTAGGATTTGACTTGCAATTTTTAAAGGATGCCTTTTTGCTTCTAACAGCATCTTTTAGACTGCTATTTAGCCATGGTGGCATTTTTTTGGTTCTCTAACTGTTTTTTCTTGGGAGGAGGGGGCAGTGGGATATATTTAGTTTGAACCTCTATTACGGTGTTTTTAAATAGTTTTCATGCAGCTTGCAGGCATTTCACTCTTCTGACTGTTCCTTTTCGTTTCCGTTTAAGTCGCTTCCTCATTTTTGTGAAATTCCCTCTTTGAAGTTAAATGCTAGTTCTTCTTTAGTATTTCCCTCGCTCCTAGGATGTTGAATTTAATTACATTATGGTCACTATTACCAAGAGGTTCAGCTACATTCACCTCTTGGACTAGATCCTGTGCTCCACTTAGGGTAAAATCAAGAATTGTTTCTCCCCTTGTGAGTTCCAGAACTAGCTGCTCCAAGGATCAGTCATTAATGGTGTCTAGAAATTTTATCTCTGCATCCCATCCTGAGGTGACATGTACCCAATCAATATGGGGATAGTTGAAATCCCCCATTATTATTGCTATTTCTATTTTTGTAGCCTCTCTATATCTCCCTGGGCATTCAAAATCATCACCACCATCCTGGTCAGGTGATCGATAGTATATACCTACTGCTGAACTTGGTTTGACTTGCTTCATGTGTTTGGTTGCAGCTGAAGATGGGAAGGACATCCTTTCTGCCTTAGGAGGAAGCTTTGACTATAAAGAGAATTCAGGTAACCTAGGTAACTTTACAATTTATAACTATTGATTACATAAGGAGTCAATGAATGACTAATATTTTTTTGTGCTTTGCTTTTTAACCACTAGGTGCCATAGATGATTTATTAGACCTGAAACCTGAAGAAAGTGGTACGTGAAATTCATGCATGTCTATTATATCAGTTTTCCAAAAGCAAAACACCAAAAATATTTTTAATCTTATCTTTTTCTAAATGAGATCATCCACCTACAGTATTTAAATATTGTTAAAGAACTTCAACTCTGCATACGTAATTTGTGGGCACTAAATCTGATATTGAAATAAAAAGTAAACCCTATTGAGTGCAATAGGATTTACAATACTTCAATTTATTTGCCAAAAAATATAATTGTCTTGCTGGCAAAAGATGTAATTCATATTTATTTCAGTGGGGCTAATGTTATGCACATTACAGTGTCATTCCCATCCTTCCCATAATGTTTAATAGTCCTGTCTTTTATTCTTCTTTGCTTTTTATGCCCACCTTGTCATTATAGTTGGTACTGACTCTATAGCTACTATAATTTTTTTGGAAATATGGCAGATATCAGTACCAGAAACAACTGATTTGAGTGCCTTTAAAAACTTAAAAGAACTGTTGAGTTCTCTGACCCTCCCTGTTAATTAAAACAGATATGCTGTTCTCATTTATACACGGGAGAACAATCTATAATATATACCCTCTACTTGTATCCTCTGCTGGTTAGACTAGTGTCAGCACTAAGGGATGAGTAGTATTCACTGTTCTTTCCCAACTGTGCTGTTTTAGCCTGTCTTTTTCTCCTACCCTCACTTGCGTTTAAGAAGGTCCCAACTAATGATAATGACACCCTTTATTTACCGCACTATCTTATGAAAATGCAGTAACACTTCATGCAACAGTTTCATTTGCTCCTAATTTACTTATCTCAGAAGACCACACAGTCTTTTGTGACTCAAAAACATTATGTAGCTGAGTCAGATAGATTGGCAAATATATTTTAGGCTATCTGAGGAGGAGCCTATGAAGTATAGAATTCCAAATGGGAAGGAGTGGATGCAGATATCTACACTTTAGTTAAGACAACGGAACTGTCTAGGGGAAAAAAGTTTTTCAACTAAAACTTAGTTTTTGCCAAAAATGCAGATTCGGTTTGAACAAAATATGTTGCAAATTTGTTTTGAATTTGCTGAATTGTTTTTGTAAAAAAAAAAGTTGTTTTGACATTTTTGAAACGAAGATTTTTTGATTCAAAATGACTTTTCATTTTGAAAGTTCTGTTTTATGCTTCAAAAATTTTAAGAAGCTCAAAATGAAACAATTCATTTCAAGTTGAACAAAATGTTGCATTTTGGGTCTAAATGAATTTTATTATTTTTTGGGTTTGCGGAAAATTTCAAAAAATTTCATTTTCAGGTCAATCCAAAAGTAATTTCTGGAATTGCCAGAAAATTGAAAAAAATAGTTATTTGCACAGCTCTGTTTTTGAAGTGCTGATGGAAATATTATCCAGGGCCATGGAGATGCTGACATAGTGATGATTCCTCAGTCATATGTGTAATATAGAGAGCCCCAGACTCTCCATGTATAAACTGTTAGACATGGTGAGTTTTTGTTTTGTGGCTTAATATTGTGTCCCTCTTGTGCCTGGTAGTGGCCTTTTTCTCTCTTTCCTTTTTCCACCACTTCCACCATCTTCTATGTCGAACATTCCTACTGGAGTCACAGGTAAGGCCTGGTCTATGTACAGGTTTTGAACCAATTTAACAATTTCTGAAAGACTTAAAGCTGTACAATCCTTAGCATGGAGGCGGTTATGCTGGTATAAAGGTGCTTATGGTGGTATACCTTATTCCTCTAATTTTATGAGAATAATATCTACTGGTATAAACACCTTGATACCTGTACAACTGTGAGGCGGGATTTTAACGCTTTAACTCTACCGGTATAGTTAAAGTGGCACAATTTTTGTGTGTGTACACAAGTCCTAATTCGCCTTCTGTGTTGTTTAACCCTCATGTTGCAGTTCTTTCAAGCCACATTATTCTTCTCTCTCCTTTTTTTTTTAAATACCTTACAGAATGGTTCTAAAGGACACATACATGTTACGTGTATTCAAACAGACAAAAATGAAATGTGATGGCAGGATTTTTTTAAATGTGGTGTTTAAACATTTCCAGGGCTCAGAGCTGTGTGTGCAGGCAAGGAAAGGATATGGTGGGAAAATGGGCAGCGGAGCAGAAATGGTGGATAGGAAGCAAAGGAGAAAAACAAAAAGCAAAACAAATATGAAAGTGTCGGAGGGGGGTATGAAGTAAGAAAGTCCATAACTTATGACCTAGTATAGCTACCACACTAGAATAGTCACAAGAAATTGAGTTTTCAGATTTAAATCTTCATGTATAATTTCTTCACTAACGAGGTGTGACACACATGAAAACTGCAAACCTAGCATAGTTTTGATCTGAGCTGTATCACTGCAAACCTTCTTCCTGTTGTGGTAAATTTAATTTGTGGTGAGGTGCAGTAATGGTATCACATTATCACTAGTAACAACACTCTTAATACATGTTATCTTCTCCTGCTAGTCTTGAAACTTCATGAAAGTAAAACATTTCCTGCTGAAACACTAGGAGAGTATGTGAGTGCTTAGATATCAGAGTGATAAATGCCTGAGAAATACTAGATAGAGTACTGTTGTTACCATAGTCATGAGTGCACTGTAAATATATGGATAAGTACTGCTAGGTGAACTTTGAAAAGTTTTGAAGGTATTAATATTCTTAGCCACTCCTCTGAGATGAGGGGGGGGGGGGGTGAAAATCTCATGAGATAGGTTTTCTTGTGATACTCCTAGTAATTTCTAATAGGAATGCCAGGAGAATAGGCTTTTTTGTGCTCTTTCCATTTTTGATCCTACCTAGGAAATGCAGAACCATATAAAAATGTAAATTAAAAAGATGTTTAAATGTTTGGATTCTACCTTAATATTGGCTAAAAATTCAGGCTGGTTCTTATTTTATAGGAGCTGGTTTACTCATTCCTCATATGTAGATGTTTGTATTCTCCTATGTGATATTGACTCATGTGCCTATTTAAAACTCAAGTTCTGCCCCTTTTCTCTCTACTGACTCCACTGTGGTAACTTCAGTGTAAATCATTATGGTCGTTTAAAAAAAAGAACACATTGAAGTAGGGAGTTACATTTAAATAAAATGTAGTGACCATTTTGCCTCATGAGATCCTGTTGTCCATTCTTATGATCTCTTATGCCAAAAACATTAAAAGCATCTGTAATCTCTACAGTTGTATGTAAGCTGAAGTGGAGGACAAAGTAAGATAACTAGTCATCTGAAGCTTTGCAAAATGAAGCTGCCTCTTGTGCTTTCACATGCTTGAGGTATACATAATTGAGGTAAACTGTTAAGTTTCAGTACTGTGATAGTATCAGACTTGTAACCAGCGCTAAGTAGCAGATGGAAACCACTGTTTTCATTATCAGCATAGTCCCTCAATATACCTGTAGTTCTAAACGTTTCTGGGTGAAGATGAAAGTAATACCTATTGATTAAATCCAGAGATGGTTTCTTTCAGTTTGAGTACTGTGACAATATCGGATGTAACCAGATGGTTAATAGTTATGATCAGGAATTACATGTGCTGTGTATGTCTGTGTTGGGGGGGGGTGGGAATAGACTTTTTAAAAACACTAACCTTGTCAGTGATAACCTAGCAGCTTCTTTAACCACAGTTCCTTTGATATAGAATGGGAAACAGGTCAAGAGGATAACGAGGGTTAAGCGCTGGGACTTTCAAAAGTACTCTGTGCTGGTCTAACTGTGCTCCCATTAAAATTAATGGGAGTTTTAACATTGACTTCAATGGGAGAAGCATTAGGCCAAAGCTGAGTGTCTTTGAAAATCCCCCTCAACATGTATGCAGTTTTCTCAAATAGAGACCCCCAACTGATCCAGTCATTCATCAGTGGGTCAAAAAGTCCAACTGAACAAATGTTTGCTATATATTTGAATCTTACACAGGCAGCCTTCTATTTGGGCATGCAGCAACCTGATTTAATTTAAGGTCAAATGAGTCTTTTTAGAGTGCACGTATAACAGGGACCCGGACAGCAAGCAGAAAAGCAGCCTTCTAGAGTTTATTAAACCTTGGACTATACGGTGCTTTGGTTTGTGATTATGAACTTGTACTGCATTTTAAATGGAAAAAAGTCTCTGTGGAGGTAATTGTTTTCAAGTACCTATCAAAGAATACCTTGCTGCATAAGCTGCAACCAGACTTGTCCACAGAAGCCGGGTCTGGAAATGGGAAACCATAGACATCCACACCGAGTATACAATCTGAATATGATTCAGTATTTTAAAACTGAATTGAAGTTTTCTGTATTCCACTTCATTCTGCATTTGTTTCCCTGAAAGTTAATTCATCTGTAGTAATTTGTCTTGTTCCCCACGTTTTGTTTAAAATCAGCTCTGAAAGACCATTTTGCAAACTCCCTGGAGCCTGAGTCTGGTGATAAGGATGATATGGTATTGTTGAATGAGATCCTCAATGCTTCCTCGTTGGATGAGGGGGAATTCAGCAAAGAGTGGACAGCTGTCTTTGGAGAAGACCCACTCACTGACCTCTCCACTACCTCTTCAGTCGGAGAAATGGAGAGCACTCCATCATCAGCGGCAGCACCATCAGGCTTTCTTCCCTCACAGCTCTTAGACCAAAACATGAACGATTTACAGTCCTCTCTACATGGTGAGTGTGTGTCTTGCACTTGCGTAAGTTTTTCCAGATTTGGGACCTTAGTCTCTCTTTACTTCAGTTCCCAATCTTTGTCCGTCTTGGCTATTTAGAGTGTAAACTCTTATGGTATGTCTACACTGCAATAAAATGCCTGTGGCTGGCCCATGTCAACTGACTCCAGCTTGGGCTGTGGGGCAATAAAATTGCTGTGTAGACATTCAGGCTCGGGCTGGTGCCCGACCTCTGGGAATGAATGTCTACACTGCAATTTTATAGCCCTGTGAGCCTGAGTCATCTGACATGGGCTGGCCACCAGTGATTTAGTGCAGTGTACAGATGATACCCTGAGGGTCAGAAATTTTCTCTTACTATACGTACATTATCTCACGCAATGGGGCCTGATCTCATATGGAGCCTCTTAGTGATACGGTAGTACAAGTTGTTGTTGTTATTTCTAAAGGAGAAAGCAAGCCAGTTTTATTTTTAAAAGTTCTTGGTTAACAAACAATTGCTCTCTCTAGGTTTTTATATTCCACTGCAAATGTAGCGCTCTAGTTCAGCTGCCTTTTTAAAGGGAGCATTAGCTTTCCTCTTGCTATACTTTCAATCCCATTTACTTATCCATAATAATTAAAGGACTCTTATTAACATTATCTGTGTAGACATATCATTCAGCTGGAGAAAAATGTGCAACTTGCTGGTTCCATTTCTAAATTGAATTGTGGTAACTTTTTTTTTAACTTACTTCCCACATTTGCAGGAATGAAAAGTAAGCTGCTTGACTTCCTTACTGTCTCACTGATAATCTTTTTGTCTAGTCATGTCATAAAGCCATTCTCAGTGAACAGGCAAACCAGAATAGGCTCAAGGCCAACAAATGCTTTCAAATTTATAAATTGCAATTTGTTTTTTCAAAGGCAAAATTCCTCTCTCTAACTTGCTCTATAGTGATAATCATAGAATATCAGGGTTGGAAGGGACCTCAGGAGGTCATCTAGTCCAACCCCCTGCTCAAAGCAGGACCAATCCCCAACTAAATCCCCAAATCGCCCCCTCAAGGATTGAACTCACAACCCTGGGTTTAGCAGGCCAATGCTCAAACCACTGAGCTATCCCTCCCCCATGTACAGTACATGAGACTACTTCATAAAGAGACGCTGGTAATCTCTTAAAGCAGTCCTTTTCAGAGCCAGTGTTTCATCACAAAAATCAGCACAGTTTGTATTGAGGACTTTTTTTTAAATTGGTTTACTTGTTAAACTGTCTGTTCTCCTCAAGCAAGAGCAGAGTCCACTGTCTCTTTCAGAGGCGTTCTGCTCCCCAACTCTTAGTGCAAGGACAAAAAGGAAAAACTATGTAAGAGTTAAATACTGTTCTACAATATGTTCAGATTTGTGGTCTGCCAGTCTCATCAGTGTAAATCTCCCATCAGTTAGTTCTTTGAGCCAAATACTGGTCTCACGGAAGTCAGTGGGAGAAAGTTTCCAGGCAAAATTCCCATTTGTTTCTGTGAAATTAGAATTTGGCCTCATTTACTTAACCGACTCAACCTATCCATTGCCAACAATTGGCATACAAATGGGGTTCTGATTTCTGTAGTAACCAATAAACACTGATAAAACATCACTATGCCAAAGGGGGTAGGGGAAATGTTTATCCAGTAAACTCCAGAAAAACACGGGAAATGGTTACTCAATTCATGTTGCCTTCATCCCTTTCCCAATGCAGTTTGTTTATATAGGCCAGGGGTTCTCAATCTGTGGGTCGGGACCCCAAAGTGGGTCGCAACCCCATTTTAATGGGGTCGCCCAGGCTGGTGTTAGACTTGCTGGGGCCTGGGGCTAAAGCCAAAGCCCGAACCCCACCACCTGGGGCTGAAGCCCAGGGCTGTAGCCCCAGGGCTAAGGTTACATGCCTCCTGCCCAGGGCAGAAACCCTTGGGCTTCAGCTATGGACCCCCACCGGCCCAGGGTGGTGGGGCTGGGGTGTGCTTGGGCTTCGGTCCCCTCCTGGGGTCATGTAGTAACTTTTTGTTGTCGGAAGAGGGTCACGCTGCAATGAAGTTTGAGAACCGCTGATGTAGGCAATGCCCCTGCTCCCTGGCTTGTATCTAACATTATATCATGCTGGGTATATCATGCTCAAATAGAGTGGCAGCAAATTCCTACATTTCTATTGGCCATTCATTAGACGGAGTATTGTGCACATGCGTGGGATTTAAAACAATACTGTATTACAAATTATGGAAGCAATTTAAAAAACGCTTCATCGCACAAGAGCCCCAGAAGAATATGTCCATGGTTATCAGGATTTCATTGTGGAAGACAGCAAAGGAAAGAAGGTACTAGTGTGCAAATATTGTAGAGCAGGGATTGGCAACCTTTGGCACACGGTCCATCAGGGAAATCTGCTGGTGGGCTGGGACGGTTTGTTTACCTGCAGCGTCCGCAGGTTTGGCCGATTGCAGCTCACACTGGCCGCAGTTCACTGTGCCAGGTCAATGGGGGCTGTGGGAAGTGGCGTGGGCCAAGGGATGTGCTGGCTGCCGCTTCCTGCAGCTCCCATTGGCCGGGAACGGCGAACCGCGGCCAGTGGGAGCTGCAATTGGCCGAACCTGCGGACGCTGCAGGTAAACAAACCGCCCCGGCCCGCCAGCGGATTTCCCTGATGGGCTGCATGCCAAAGTTTGCCGATCCCTGCTGTAGAGTTATGATACATATTGTGTATCAGAAAAAACTTCTACTAGAATTAGCAGACATCTGTAGTCTAGAATACACACACTAACCTGAAAAACCCACCATCAAAACCAGATACCTTTAGCGCTGCACCAGTTGTCCATTAATGAAACTGTGACGAGATTTAAAAGAAAAAGATGAGGAGATGGATGTGGCACATGAATTTACAAGGGCTTTGGTACAATCTAGTGTAAGCCTTTCCCAAGCAGATTGGCTGATAGAATTATAAATAATAAAGGAAGCCTAACTTAGTGGTATGTAAGTTTAAACTTTTAACAGTGCAGGGTCACATTTTAAGGAGGTAGAGGCCCGCTTGTGAGGGGCCTGTGGCACAATTGTCCAGTTTGCTTGTATGAATATAGACAATGCATCTCTGCCCTAGGTTTCCATCTCTTTTCCCTTCTTACTAGAGTTGGTGACAACCTGCTGTTCATTGGTAGGGAAAGGACATAAAAGACCCCTGCCACCTCTAATTTTATGTGATTCTGTGGGCATGTCTACACTTACCAGTAGATCGACACTGCTGCAATCGATGCAGCAAGTGTTGATTTAGCAGGTCTGGTGAAGACACGCTAAATCTATGGGAGAGCACTCTCCCATCGGTTTGTGTACTCCACCTCCCCGAGAAGCATAAGGGAAGTCAACGGGAGACGCTCTCCTGTCGACACAGCACTGTGTAGCCACCTCCGTAAGTGGATCTAACTACATCAACTTCAGTTACATTATTCACGTAAGTTAGATCGATTTACCGTCATAGTGTAGACCAGGTCTATAAAACACTCCTGCTGTCTATTTTAATAAAATGGCCTTGGCATTAATTATAAACAGAGGGGAACCGCTTTACCTACCAATCAAATAGAAAGAGGTCAGATCGCCACAGTAATGGCGGTAGTCTACTGAAGCGAGCAAGACTCTAGGGTATAGACTTTATCTTAAATGGCCTTTGGAACACGAACCAGTGGCACCAGGACCCAGTATCTGACAGGCATGGCAAAAGATAAGAAAGTAAGTAGAGGGATGGAGGACGAGGAAAGTGGAGCGAAACTATGGGAGACAGAGAAGGAAGGTGTGGGCTTGTAGAAAGAAGGGAGATGAGAACAAATGAGGATATTCTGAATGCTAACAATTTATATATATGTGTGTGTGTGTGTGTATTACAATTAAGATATCCTAGAATTAGGGACCATTGATCAGTAAAATTGGTGGTTGGATAAGTAAGTCACATGCAGGGCCGGCTCTAGGTTTTTTGCCGCCCCAAGCAAAAAAAATTTTGGCTGCCCCCCCCCCCCCCCCCCAGCCCTGGGCTCTCACCCCCCCCCCAGTGTCCTCCCCCACCCACACCCCCTGCCACCCCAGCGCTGGGCTCTCTCCCACCCACCCCCACCTGCACCCCCTGCTGCCCCAGCCCTGGGCTCCCCCCCACCAGTGCTGACTCCGTCACTCCCCCCTCGTCTCCAGCCGGTCCAGCGCTGGCAGGATTGTGGTAAGCAGCGGGGCTCCCGGGCCGCGCCTCAGCCCAGGGTCCCTCCAGCCAGGGCTCCCACCTCCAGGACCGGCCGGGACCAGGAGGGCAGAGCCGGGGGACCGCCCCAGCAGGGGGCTACGGAGCCGGGGCAGGGTAGCCCCAGAGGAAGCGGAGCCCCGGAGAGCAGGACGTGGGCCCCGCACGGCAGCGCCCCGCCCTCTATGGCTCCGCTGCTGCTGCTGCTTCTGGCCGCCCTGCCGCAGTCCCTGGGCGGCTCGGGCTGCTTCGCCCAGCCCCGGCTGCGGCGCTGGGGGGTGGCTGCCCTGCGGCACCTGCAGGCAGCTCCGTGTGCCCCGCGGGGTGTCCCCCAGCCTGAGTGTCCCCCGCTCGAAGCCTGCCCGGCCCAGCCACAAGGTGCGGCACTGCTCCGTCATGGCGCAAACTGCAGCGGCCCCAGGGCACCCCCGCGCATGAGGCGCTGCTGCTGCCAGGCCCAGCTATAGTCTTTTGCCACCGGAAGCAACAAAAAAAAAAAAAAAAAGAGGCCGAAATGCCGCCCCTGAAAATGTGCTGCCCCAAGCACGTGCTTGGTTTGCTGGTGCCTAGAGCCGGCCCTGGTCACATGCAGAGAAGACAACATTATGATAGGATTACTGGGAAGAGGATCTGGCTACATATATACACAGACGTAGCACCACATATCATGGTTAGACTTGTGGTAGCGTATACCCTATAACCGTCATAAAAATGAAAGGACTGAAATAACGTGCACCCATTATAGCTACAATAAGCACCTTAGATAACTGTAAATAAAATAATTTAAGGGAAAAAGTCCTATTTTCCTGTGTGTTTACATTGCATGTTTAACAGTGTAATATGGAAGCCTAGTGCTTGTGATCCTGTCTTCCTGTACTGGCGGAGCCCAGCGATTGCATAATCCACAGCTCTCTCACAGGAAAAAGGAGGGGAGGGGTGTTAACTCAAGGGTAAAGACTTGGCGTTTTGGTGCTAAAGTTGGTGGGTTCTATTCCCACTGTTGACTGTGGTGCCTGTGTGTATATGTTATAGCAGCACTTTGTGTGTAGTCAGTTTCGCTGTTTACTTTGTGTAGTTAGTTTCTCCCTTGCTGAAAAGAATTTTAAAACCAAGGAAGAAGAAGAACCACCCATATAAAATCTTTTTTAAAAGGAACCTAAAGAATAAAGTTCTGGGTATGCTATTTAAAGGTGCTTTATAAGGACCTGGAATTTTTAAAATTAATCATTTAAAAATAGCTTCAAGTTAAGTGTCCCTTTAAATACTTAGCTTTGGCCAATAAATGAAATGATGGTCCCTGGAACTATACAAGAGCAGCAGCAGAAGAAAAAATTACAGCATGGGTCAGATTTTAGCTAAATCGTAGTCACATTTACCACAATTCAAATGTTAAAAATCCTCCCACCCACCCTCCTGCCTGACTGGATTGTCTGCACTGGAGCTTCTGTGAACAGGAACTAGTTCTGACTATTTTTTAAAATGTGCTTGGAAGGTGGTCTTGTTAGGAGGGAGGCAGGACAAGTGCTCTTTTAGGCAGAGTGGAAATTTGGCTGTGCAGACGGAAAGCACACGATTGCCTTAGCCTTTCGGAACGTGCAACTGGTCAGCAGATACTCTTCTCAAGGACACTGCTCCTTTGCAGAAGTTAACGGCTTATCTCTATGGAAATGAGGGAGAATATGAGCAGCAGTAACCATAACCGGTAAAGGGGTGAGGCTGGTGTATGACTCCATCAACTGATATGAGTTTTCTGCTGTAAAGTACCCAGGATGATACGAGTTCATTAAATAATTACTGTTGATTGACACTAATGCAACTTTGTTATTGAATTTTAGGCTGGGCAGCTAACAGTGTTAGCCATCCATCTATACCACAGCCAGCACAGAAATCAAACAGCCTGAATGTGAACACCAACAAGATGCCTGCGAAAGGTGATATGTTCATTATTAGTGTTTTCCGTTACTCTAAGTTTATTTGCATAATACATTTACCTTCAGGAATTGTATGTGCACACTAATTAAATACTTTACTTTAGATACTCGATGTTGGAATATATATGTATTTGTATTTGCTGGCACTAAACCTGGTGAAATGTAATGAGCAATCATTTAAGTTCCAATGAAATAGCAGATGAAACACAGGGGTTTCTGCTCTAAAATCTGTGAGCCATAGAATTGCATCCACGTGCACTCAGTCTGAACTGAACCTCATTTGTTCTGGAGTTCAGGGAGGACATTATGGCTGAAGTACAGGCCTCTGAAATGGTAGAACAGAGTCCTAACTGAACATGCTGATCAAGATGTTATTTCAGTGACGTGCCCCATGTTACAGTAATCTGTTTGCTTTGAGGTGCCTGTAGCAACAAGTGAATTATATTGCAAAGAGTGCAATCCTGCATCCTTTACCAGGACATAACTCCCATTGGCTTTGGTTGGGGTTTGCTGAAAGATTGGGCAAAGTACATGTAAAGTGTTCATTACATGTCTCTAGCCTCTTGTGTGTGTGCACAAATTCCTCAAAGATCTCTTATGCAGGAAAGACCAGTGACCTAAACCATATTGTGTATTTTTGTTTCCTTGCTGAAGTGTGTGAAGTTTCTTTGCATGGTTAGGTGCGTAGGGCTGAGTGGGTTTTGGCATCCGTTTTAGATGTGGTCATAAAGTGGGTGGGGAAGTCGCAGTTGTGATAATTGCATCAGTTACAATAAACTTCATTAGATTAGTCTAAAACCTATTCCAATAATTGTGAAGGTGGCAAAGAGATTCTATTTCTCAGCCATACAGATAGTGAAGTCAGACCCAGCAGAACTTTTCTCGTCCATAAATCGCTTTGTGAACCCAGATTGCCTCCGATCAACCCCAGAACACAGTACCTCCCACTGAGAGGAAGTATTTTATTTCACATAAAATAGATCCACAGGTCACCGAAAACAACATGCTGACTACAAGACCAGAAATGCAATTCTCTCCTCCTTCCAGGAATTCAGCCCCTTCACACACACAGTAGTCATGAACTCACTGACAGCAATCAGACACACCGCCTGTGACTTGGACCCCTACGAGGGGTGGTCAAGCAGGGTGATTGCCCTGGGCGCCTTCTTCCAGGGTGCGCTGTCCCACTGTGTCACTTGGCTGTTTTACTGCACTCTGGCCAGTTGGCCGTTTTTGCTGTGCTGATTGGCTGTTTTTTGGCTTGGCACAGGGGAGGGAGGGCAATGAAAACATTTTCTGCCCTTCCTGGATGGTAAGAGAAAACAGAAGACATCTGGGACACCTGTTAACAGAGATTGTCCACAACTCCTTTGACTAAAGAGCCCTAATACATGCAACAGTGCAACTAGTACTGAAGAGACCATTCCTTGGTGTTAGAGACCTTTCAATCAACTGCCCAGTAACTTGCCTCCCTTTTCTAACTAAGCTATTTGAGATGCTAGCACTTCAGTGCCAGCTGCCTATGTTTTGGATCGTTCAGGCTAGGGCATGGTACTCAGACAGTACTTGTTGCTCTGATGGATATCTTCCTCCTGTTCATAGGAAAAGGAAGTACATCCCATGATCATTTTGTTTCATCTCTCTGGCACCTGAGACCATGTACTCCTGTCCCACCTACAAGCTGCTTCAGGGGTGAATGGAAATGCCCTGAAATGACTGAGGTCCCTCTTCTCAAACTGAACTTAGATTATTATGGGCAACTTTTCCTCCTAAGAGGGTCCTTCAGACCTCTCAGTGCTTTTTTATTACCCAGCCAACTAGCCCCTGCCTGAGACTTAGCCCCAGCCTAGCAGACACAGATAAGGCTATGGGGAAAAATTAATTCAAAATCTCCAGGCTTATTTATTGGAATTCATTCTATCGAGGTGTGAAGCTGCTAACCCTGAATAGCTCCAGCAGTTACAAAATGCAACAGCCTGTTAACATAGCAGGTTGCTGTGAACCTAGAGTACAGTTCAGAGTCTCCTGTCTTGGTATTCAAAGCCCTACAGGGGATTGGCCCTACTCTCCCTCTACAGCTATAACCACTACATTTCATCAGAGTTATGAAACTGTTGACCAGTCTGGGAGACAGAGCTTTCACAGGAGAAGATTGGAAGTGGTTAGTCCCGTGGCCAAAGCTACATGCAAAACTCATTTCTCTCACTTTGTTCTCCTTCCATCACATTCGCAAACTGAAACAAAACACCTGTCAAGTTATCAAGCAATTTCTCCTACAGGCTGGAAACAGGGAGATGGGGGGTGTAGGGAGGGGAGAAATAATTTGTATCTTCAAATAATTAGGAAGTGCTCAGATATTTAAAATTGGGGAGCATATAAATACCTGTATAGACTGATGTGCTACATGCATTTCTACAGAAATGGGTGGATATTTAATTTTGTTGTAAGTAATATGTTGAAATGTAATTCATTACACTATTTCTAGAAGGAGATGCATTTTCTTCATCAGCTTAACAATACTCATGGCATTCATTTTGTTTGATCTTCTGCATTAAATCAGCTATGTTTAAGTCAAGTAAGAATTCTGACATGGTATATTTCACTATTCCAGAACCTGCAAAGAATCCTAAAGACCTGACTGCTTGGTTCAATCTTTTTGCTGACCTTGACCCGTTATCCAATCCTGATGCTGTTGGGAAAACAGATAAAGAACATGAATTGCTCAATGCATGAGTCTGCGGCCTATGGTAACTCACACTGCTCCGTTCATTAACACTATCTTCGGGTTTAGAAGACTACAACAAAATCAGTATGCTGTTGTGAAACTATAAAGTATGTGCCATTATAATAAAACTAAAGGGATTTAACCCCCTTTTATATAGGTACAATTATTTGATCTTGTTTTGTATAAAGAGTTTGCATTTATTTTCTATGTGGACTTACCAAATGAGGTTAAAATTTAGGACAGAATTCTAGCCATATTAGGATACCTGCTGAAACACTGTCATTGCCTGAGGTGTGCGGAGCTAATGCTAGAGTGAAATATAAATTATAAACCTATTTTTTTATAATGTTTCTTGTGCAAATCAAAAGATCATGTAATGGGAGAGGCTGCATGAGTCAAATAATGATTGTATTTGCCACTGCTATGTTGAGATGTAAATTCAATCTGTTTTGTTAGTATCCATAGTGAAAAATCCATGCTGAGGCTAAATTATTGAAGGATTATATTTGGGTCTGTCAAGCTGCTGTATTCAGGGTCTCTCTGATATAAATTATTAGACAAACTGCACTACACAAGACCAAAAATATTGCCCAGAGTGCATCCTTCCTGAGTTTTTCATTGTGCCAACAGGATTTGTACATGCAAAGCAGAAGTTGGGTGCCACTATTGCTTACACACGCCTTGAAAGCATTCAAGTTTTCTGTTGAGTAGTTTTTATCAAACTGATTTGATAAGCATGTGTTTCTTGAGCCTGTTGTGACACTAACTCTCCTTTAATAAAATGGTTTTGACAACAAAGAAAAAAAGACATACTAAGGACCTCTTTTTTCAGCTAGAATGTTAGTGTCATTGTTGAATGCAGTATGCGTCGTCATCTGATGATGAAATATGACCAGCTTTCAAACAGTAGCTAATAATTCATCTCATTGCCTCAGGCCACTCAAGAATAGTAATGCAGCAGGTTTGGCAAGAGAACCCTGTACTCACAGGAACACAGGAAGGCTTGCAAGGAAACAGCCATTTACAACCAATTGTCCTGGTCAATGGGAGCCTCCATTAATGGCCCACACTTTGCATAATTACAATAGGACCTCAGAGTTAACTTCATTTTTCTAGTTTTAGATACAAGAATGATACATTCATACAAATAGGATGACCACACTCAATAGATTATAAGCTTTGTAATGATACCTTACAAGAGACCTTTTGCATGAAGCATATTCCAGTTATATTATATTCGCATTCCAAGCATATGGGGCTGGGAGGAAGTTTGTCCTTAAAAGCTGCAAAAGTGAAGCACAACAGGATGCAAAGCCACTTTTTCAGCTTGCTTCTGAGCATCTGTGTTGTGAATTGAAGGCATGGCTAAAATGTCCTGAAGTGTAACTTTTGGTAGCTGAGTTTCCTTTAAAAAAACAAACGAGCCCTCTATAAAATCCATACATAGTAAGTATGGAAACACTTTCAAAATTATATTCATCCAATAGTTGTAGCTGCTTAACTACAGAATTCCAAAATATTTTAAATGCACGTATCCTATTCTTTTTGTTACCCCAACCCCACTGCTCCAACCTTGCCTTGTTTATTCAGCTCCTCCAACTGTCGTCTTGATTTCTAGACTGTAAGCATGGTGGGGCAGAAACTGACATTTTGGTAGGTTTGTACAGCACAATATAAGTTGGTCCTTCGTAATTATGGCTCATCTGGATTTGTAACCTGGGCTTTGTCTGCACTACATTTTTTTTCATCCCCCGTTTGTGATCACCCACATAACTCCACCGGTGGCAGCAATGTTGGGAGCACCGGTGGCAGCAATGTTGGGAGCACTAATGGAGATGGTCTGCTGGCATTTAAGATCCCAATCCCAGTGCTCACTGAAATCAATAAAGATTCTCACTGTCTTAAGTGGGCCACTAGCCCAACATATCATGTCAACCTGTTCTGAGCATAGTTTGACTCCATGGCTATTAAAATGGTGGCAGCAAATCTCCATTAAAGTTCCCAGGAGCTGCTCCAATTAATGCAAAGGTGGAAAATTTTACTGAAAAATACCCAGTGTGAACAAGGCCACTGAGACCATAATGGCTTTAAAGCAGCTATTAGGTCACAGATCGTAGACCTCTGAACTGTAAATGACTCTGGTCATTTTTGGGTACTGCACAAGTGCAGCAAAGCATCTGCATTGCTCTGAATCCTCATCATATCCACCCATTTTTAACTAGACAAACTGGAAGTAGCTTTCCCAATATTTTTCTAAAATGATGGAACTCATTCGTTCACATTATGGATTAAGCCATTGTAAAATGTCATTTTGAAAAGTAAAGTTAGCTTTGAATTCTCAGGCTATGCCCTGTCCAATTTTTTTTATACTTTTAAATTTAAAAAGAGCTAGAGGTATTTAAAATTTATTTTTAAAAAGAAAAGCAGTTGATAATCAGTTCTACACATGGACTTCATAATGAACATTTATTCAAGTCTACGGGCTTGGCTACACTCGAAACTCCAAAGCGCTGCCGCGGGAGCGCTCCCGCGGCAGCGCTTTGAAGTGCAAGTGTGGTCGCGGCGCCAGCCCTGGGAGAACTCTCCCAGCGCTGCAGGTACTCCACCTCCATGAGGGGATTAGCTTAGCTCCCAGCGCTGCAGCACTGTTTACACTGGCGCTTTACAGCGCTGTAACTTGCTGCGCTCAGGGGGGTGTTTTTTCATACCCTTGAGTGAGAGAGTTGCAGCGCTGTAAAGCGCCAGTGTAACCATAGCCTAATACTTGAGCTGGAGTAATAACACCCTGAAAATAGGAGTCGTGTAGATAAAACCTCACATTGTGTTACAAACAGTACTTCTGTAATAATTGTGAGGTCTACAGCATTTGTCAGGTTTCAGTGTCATTCAAAGCCAGAGTGCCATGGTCACAGGATTTTACTGTGCCCTGCATGTACAGGCTCAGCTGTAAGTGGGACAATAGGCTAGTTAATCATTCTGTTAAAATTACAGATTGATTGTCTTATGCAGCCTAGTGTTCATCGTGATTTACTGTGGTTCGCTCTGGTAGCATATTCTGACTTTAGTACATTTTTTTAAAATAAATGCTGCGCAGACCCTGTGGCAAAATGAAAACAATGGTAATTGATTAACTGTCTTTATCAGAAAGTTTATTAAAAGTTGACGTAATTGATTTCAGTGAGCCTGGGTTTCTACAAGTCTAAGAACAGCTGCTTCAGGGGATTTAAAATGTGCATCTTGGCAATTGAACAGCTCATGAAGAAAAATTGACATGTAATTTTTTATTAATTTAAATGATCAAAACCTACATCTGAACTAGCGTAATGCTGCTCATATGATTCCGTTTTCTGCTGTATGGCGCATTGTATATACAGAGAAGTGTACATATCGATGGCACCATTGGGCCTACTCAAACCCCAGGCTACCCTTTTATGAGTAAGCAAATGTGAGCATGCCCGAAGTGGTACAGTAAGACCTCCAGACCAGTCCTGTTTTCAGGCTTCACTGCCATCCACCAACTCCCACTCTGCTGCTGGCTCACCCTGTAGGCACCTAAACTCTCTCAGCATCTATGTTTTTGCAATAAAAGTGCCCTAGGCACTTAAGATTCTGCTTCTGAGCATGTGCACTACAGCCTCACTCTAAGCATCCATCTCCTGCCTAGGCCCCAGAGCAATCCATGAATTGGGGAATGACAGGCATTTGTCTGCGAAAGATCTGTGTGGGGCCTAACCCAGTAGATGTGCTCAGAGACCACCTACCAGAGTGGTTTCCATTGAAAACCTGGGAGGAAGAGGTGCTGCCCACTTTATAACCTTAGCCCCATGCACTCAGATGTGCAAGACCCACGTTCAGTTCCTTCCTCTGCTTGAGATTTGAACAGGGGCTTCCCACACCTCTCAGGTGAGTGCTACGATCCCTGGGCTACAGGATAGTCTGATGTGGGGCTTCCTCATTCTGTCTTGTTGAAGCTGTTGCGCTCTGGATAAATGGAGTCGTTGGGGCAGAGACAGAATGAGAATGACTCCATAGCCTTGTGGTCACAGCAAAGAGCTACGAGGTGGAGGGTGCAGTCCTGCTTCAATAACTCTTATCTAAAATGAAACCGCTTAGGAGAGACTGAAGAAGCCCTGTACTTGACTGTCCCATGATTCAAAGGCCAGAAGGGACCACTGTGATTATCTAGGCTGACGATGCTTCTTGGAGCACCCAATACTGACAGTCACCTTATTGCCACCTGCCTCCAGCACGAGGGAGTTTTGCTTGTGTGAGCTCCCTAATGCCACCAACCCGTCAGCCTCTGGGCTACACCAGCCCGGCCTTTGTCCTGCAGGTTGACAATAGATGCACCCAGCCCCCAAATCCCTTCAAAGTGTTCCCCTGTGATATCTAGTCCCTCATCACTGGATACCCACAGAAATCTCATCTTTTCCATTCCCAAAATCTCCACCTATCACTTTTACCTTAGCTCACCGCTCCTGTATCCCACTCAGACCGTGAGTTTCAATTATAATGAAACAAAAGGAAATGTGTTTAAGAAAGAACAGAGATTAAAATAAAAACAAGTGTGAGTGATGGAAACAAATGGGCTATGTACCAAAAAAAATTATAAAATGCTTGCTAGTAAGAGTGGATTTTGGGGTAAAAATCTACTTTTTGCAGTGTTTTCTAGCCTCAGGCTTTGTCTTCACTACCCGCCGATCTGGCGGGTAGCAATCGGTCTATCGGGGATCGACTTACCGCGTCTAGTGAAGATGCGGTAAAATCCATCCCTGATCGCTCTGCCGTCGACTCCGGAAATCCACCTCGGCAGGAGGCGGCAGCGGAGGCGGCGGCAGCGCGTCAGCGGTCGACTTTCCCGCGTCCTCACCGCCAGGTAAGCCGACCTAAAATACGCAACTTCAGCTACGGTATTCACGTAGCTGAAGTTGCGTATCTTAGGTCGGACCCCCGCTGCAGTGTAGACCTAGCCTAAGGGAGTTGGGACCCACTATTTCACGAAGCCCCCTCTCCTCAAGGTACCACCGCAGTGAATGGATGCAGAGTGTCTTGCTCCACCCTGTAACATACTGAATCAGGTTTTTTGTCTTTAGTCACAGACAGGGCATGCCCCTCACTGGCATATCGTTCCTTTTCACGTCCAAGCAGTTTCAATATGTAAGAGTTTGTCTTTGATGGCTTTCCATTGCCTGTTCTGGGTTGGTGCAAAGGTAGACAATCGAGCAATACATTACATGAAAGGCTAGGCAGGGGTGACAACTCGCTCCTGCTTGAGTGGGCCGTCTTTGAGACATGATCCCCAGAGGGCATAATTTTCTATATAGTTACATTACCTAGCCCTCATACACACATCTCACAATGATGAGGATTGATAAATTAGCAGCTTTCAGCAGCGACCTCCTGTGCTACCCTTTATAGCTAAATACTATGAAAGTTTTGTAGAAGGTGAAGTGAGTTGTCAGGGCTGAGACAGTAGTTGCTTGTAAAGAACAGTGAACCCTCCGTTGGTTGGCACCCGTGGGCCTCTGTATCACACTTAACCTCCTGTATGACACAAGCCATTGAATTTCCCAAAACAATTCCCAGCACATATCTTTTAGAAAAACATCCATTCTTGACTGAGCATACACCACGATCATTGGTAAGTTCTATTGGTTAATTATGCTCACTCTTACGCCTTAGTTCTACACAGCATTTGTATAGTTTCAGTTCCCAGCCGTTCTCTGCCAGATTGAAGAGCTGCTGTTAAATATTGGTTCCTCATGTAGGAACTTACAGACTGTGATCAAGTCACCCCTTTACCTTCACTTTGTTAAGCTAAACAGATTGAGCTGCTTGAGTCTATCACTATAAGGTGGGTATTTTCAATCATTCTCTGACCCCCATGCCAATTTAGCAACTCAGTGGTTAGCACACAGGCCTGTTCAAATCCTCCCCCAGGGCAATTGAAGCTGAGTTGCACACACTTGAGCTAAAAGTTATAATGCTGCTACCACCGCCTCCTATTTTGTGGGTGTTAGGTCCCTGCCTCACTCATTCGCACAAGAACTGCCTTAGATGCCTAAGCAGACTGATTCTGGGAGAGGGGTTCCCATGTGTGGATGGCTAGCTGAGAGAGGCATCTCCCTGCAGCCCAGCTTTAGGTGCCTATCTTGAGGGGAGGGATGGGCTTGAGATACACACATCTCATCGGCATCTCCAGTTGGCTGGTTTAGGCAGGGAGTTGCCTAGGATGCCAGCTTTTGTGGCTGCTCAGGCTCCTAGCTCTCCCCATGTGTATAGGAGCCTAGGTACTGAACTCAAGCTTAGCAGATTGCAGTGGTGTTCCTATAATTTCCTAGGTGCCCAACAGCATTTACAGCTCCAAGCCAAATATCCTATGGTCTGTGTATGCAGATATTGGACTCTTTCAACTGCTTGCAGAGCTCTTAATGTGCGTGGCCCAAATTGTGTGTGTACAAGTGAAGGCCAGGTTCAGCCTCCACTGAAAACCAGCCTTGCTTGCTGTAGACTATAGGCCACCCTGCCTTCCCAACCTCATTCTCGTTGATTGGCAAATGGCTTTTTAATAAATGACCACGTAGGGAGGCGGAATCTGAGCAACCAACTTCCAAGACTATTTACTTCTGGTGAAATGCCAGGGTGCTGATGCGGCCTGACAATACACCAGGGATCGGCAACCTTTGGCACGCGGCTCATCAGGAAAAGCCACTGGTGGGCCGGGATGGTTTGTTTACCTACATTGTCCACAGGTTCGGCCTATCGCAGCTCCCTGGGAAACGGCATGGGACGCGCTGGCCGCCGCTTACCACAGACCCCATTGGCCTCGAATGGCGAACTGCAGCCAATGGGAGCTGCGATCGGCTGAACCTATGGACACTGCAGGTAAACAAACCGTTCCGGGCCGCCAGCGGATTTCCTTGATGGGTCACGTGCCAAAGGTTGCCAATCCTTGCACTACACCAACAAAATATATGAAAATTAGAGCTAGCTATCAGATAGGGCATCCTGGAGTACAAATCTTGATCAAACTCTTCTATCATGAACACTACTGATAACTTGGGGTATTCTACGTGTGTGTCTGATATTTATTTGGGAATACAGCATATATTATCTCCTGGTTAAAATACTTGGGCCCCGATTTTTAAAGGTATTTTGACAACACCTAACTCCCGTTAAAAATCTGAGCCTTGCCCCCCTCCCCTCTCCCCAAGTATCCCTGCGAGGGAGAGGGGCCAAATTAGGAAACAAACAGTTAGTGTTTCTATTACAAGCCCCATGCAACTGAAGTCAAACTACGCTCAGTGGAACATACATGCTGTTGGACTCCTTGGGTTTGGCTCCCCCTATTGGGGGGTTCAAATATACAATTGGGCCCAAAACCGGGTGCTTTCCTGAGTGGAGGAAGAAAATGTAGTGCTACTCTCTTACCCAAACAGTTATGGCACCACAATGAGCTGTCACTTGGACTCAATTGTGCAGATCATAATATGGTCCTCCGCTCACCTTACATGGATTGATGAGCCAATTAAATTGTTATTGTTTACACTTAAAGCATTATTATTGGTAGCTAAGTTACTACTCTTTAACACCACTGGGGCATGTCACAGCTCCGCAGTACTCGTTCATGCTCTCTGCAGCCTCAAGGAGGATGCTGCTCACAGTACCCTCACATCAAGTTTTTGAGGTGTTTATTTTTCCCCTACAGCTATACTCTGAAGGCTACAGCCACAAAGGTACTTGGGTGCTTAAGTCAGTCTAACATTTTGATACCACTGACCTTCTCAAACCCACTGCTCAGCTGCCATCTGATCTAACCCTGTAGATGTCTAGGTGTCTGCCTGCCTGTAGACATACCTAACGCCCGCTTCAGTAAGTCCTGATGCCATCCTTCAGTTAATAAGCTGCTCAGTGCCCATGTACAAGCCAGAGACCCCCTCTCCCCAAGATGGTGTTTCCCCAGCCCCTCTCTCCCCTGGGGCCCAAGCCTCGAGATGAATTCGGAGCACATGTGTGGTTGGGTCAGTAAGGTAGGCTATATGAGTTTCAGGCTTGCATCCCCACTGATTTGGAATAGAAACTTGAACCCAGCTCTCCCACCTGCTTAGGCCACTCAGCTGTGAAACCTCTCCTGCAGTGACAATCTGTGAAAATTTTGGTTTAAAGCCTCATATCCCGTAGGAATTCTGGGCTAGCTCTACAACAGGATTCAACCTTCCCCTGCATTTTCCTCTTGAACAATTTGCAGATGGAGACCATTCTTTAATGTGCCCTTCTCCCATGCACAACAAACAGTGCATGTGGGGTCACTACGGGGGATAGCCACCCCCCCCATATGGACAGTTTTTAAACTCTGGTGATGTCATCACCCAGGATACCTATTCTAAACTATATACAACAAAATCCAGTCAGACTGTGATGGTTTACCTTATGCTATTCTACCACACACAACACTCCAACACTAGCCATGGACAGTGAGAAGGAACTGAAGAGGGTTGAGGCGGCACTGCCCTTAAATAGCCAGGGGAGCCACATGGCACAAGTGCTGCTCCTACAGTACTGCTAAAACAAAGTTCTCCTGTTTCAGTCATTGGGTGCACACACAGCTGAGTGGAATACACAACTGGAACTACTCAAAGTCATCCTCCTCCTCGCAGGGCCCCCTCTCTATCCACCCAGTTTTTTTTAATGTTCCCCCCCCTCAAAAAAATGGCTTAGGCTCCTCTCCCCAGCATTTCCTCATGGCTATCTTAGGTGGCTACTCACTCAGCATGGTGGCTTGTGTGGATGCCATTTTTAGGTAGCTAAATCTCCCTCTACTTTGTGAAATCGGCCTAAGCATACAGCTGGAGGCTGTGCACTCCACTGGGTTACAATAGCCAAGAGCCTGATTGTTAGGGCACAACTAGGTTTGAATCTACACTCTGCCTGATTTGCAACAGGGACTAATCAGCAAACAGAAAGGAGTCAGGAAGCTACATTACCTAGGGAAAGTCTAATTTGGGGGTTCCAGAGTCCTGCATCAGAGGCTTTTTGGCAGTACAGATCTGCTCTGAAGCAGTTGCCGTTGAAACAGATGTCTCTGATCCAAATGCGGTACTGAAGCTCTTGAAGATATAGATGTTCCATAGTAGCATGGGATTTTTTTTGTATTTCTACCCCTTCAGCCATTATGAATTTCAATTAACATACTAAGCACATAGTTGAGGATTTTAAAAATTTTCAAGTTGAAAAATCTAATTTACCACAATGAGAAAGTATTTTTAACTAAATATTCATTTAGCTCTCCAGTTAATAATTTCTCAAGATGATTTGAAATTTTCTTATTTCTATGGCAGTTTAGTGAACAGTGAACTTACATACTCAATTTTTTGTATATGGAAAGTTGTTTTTCAAATCAAAAAACAACTATTTGACTCCAACAAAATGGCATGAAACCAAGATTATCTAGTTGCTGGTGGCTTTATATCAGTAGGTTTCTAGCACATCCTTTCTTAAAGGCTCTTCTAGTTTAGCCTCCTATGAAACATCTAAATAGCTTTCATAAATATGAATAGATACGTCTGAACATTATGCATATTGTAAACTTGGCAGTGGATAAGCAGGGTGTTTCTAATGGTTTTTTTTTTTTTTAAATATTTCATTACAATTTGCAGAAATTAACTAGTATTTTTAGTTGCTTTGTATCCCCTGGAGCAAATGTTGAGCAAAACCAATATGTATGAGATTACTTCCATGTCAACTAGAACCATAACAGGTTGAAACACCAGTGGTAGAGATAGGCTACTCACTTAGTATGGATCGTTGTTGTTATAGAAATACTTGGAATAATACTAAATAACTTAATTCTTTAGTGTTTCACATAGCATTTCCAAGCCAAATACATGAACCACTACTATTGTGTCCTTAAATTTTTACTAATAACTTTATTTAAATAAGACACAGGAACTTCTATACTGAAAAAATACAAAACAAAAGCCACACATTTCCTTGTGCAAAGCAATATTGTGTGATAACTCGAATACTGTTCAGCACAGTGGCTAGAAATAACAGTACAGCTATGTACAAAACTTTAAACAATATTTGACAAATTTCTACAGCTGGATGTACGATACATTTGAGATCAACAACTGCTGGGAAATTTACATGGCAAAGCATTAACTTTAACACATTTGGTTCAAAACCTTCAAATACGCTAAGAACAAATGTGCAACACAATTAATATTTAGTTTCTCATGGAAAATTAAATGAGCATGTAATGTCACTGTAAATACAGTACATCAGAGTTCATCATGGATCTAAAAATCACTTTTTTTTTAAATCTTTCTGGAATCCTAACACCAACAACTGAAACTACAGATTCATATTTGGACACTACCAGAGCATAGAAAGGTCACCATATTGCAATGTTAATCTAGAATGTAAAACATTAGAACAAATTTGCACTTACATCACAGAACAGGTTAATTTTTTTCCTTTAACTAAAGCTACAAAATATATAGTGTTTTCACCAAGGCCTGAGATTAGTAGGGTTCAAGATGGCTGTTGCTGTGTGAGGGCTTCAAAAAGGTTCTTCATGCGAAAATGGTAAAAATAAAAACAGACCTCCCCTCTTACACTCTCTTTGCAGCTCCACCCTACAGTCAGAGCACTGACTGTTTTACAAGCTGCAGGTTTACACCTTGAAACAGAATACGAACAAAACGTTCAGAAACAGGAAGGGAACTGGGCTTCTTTATCTCAAAAGAATACACAATGGCAGGATATTTCCCCCCAATTTTGCCAGTAGTTTTTGGTGGTGCTATCTTAGTCTTTTCCCACAATTCCTCTTCAAAAGAAAAAAAAAAGCAATGGCATGAATTTAAATGCTGCAGTAGCTGCAGGTGGCTAATCTCTTCAATTCCTGGGAAAAGGTAAACCACATTCTCTTGAGCAGACAACATAAACCTAATTCCACTGAGCTGAAACCAACGGAGCAAGAACATCAAGTTTATTCTGCCTTTGGGCTCCTCTTTGTATCACAGGAAATTATCTTTGAAAGCAATGCTTTTGCAGTTCCAGCACAGTAAGAATATTAGGAAACAGTTCTTGCTATGTACTATTTTTGAGAAGGTGACCAGCCTGCAAGCCCAAAACTATTTTACTAGGGTTTCTTACACACATTTTAACTGCGAAAGCTTTATACAGTAGTAATTTAAGTAAATGAGGGTACTATGAGAAGCTCTGATTAGGCAAACTATTGCTTCTCGCCTCCTTTAAAACATCCAGTTGCTCCCTTTGGATTTTAGTCCAAAAGTAGAATTATTCACTATGCAAATAGAATGCTGCTCATGTTGCTTGATAAAATCCGAGAAACCTAATTTCCAACCAGCAAATGAATGAACATTTCCAGAAGAGAAACTAAACATTAATTCGACTCTTAGATGGTAACAGTAGCTTAACTGCCTTAACATCCTTAACTGCCAACATAAACATGAGAGGAAATCCCCACCAACCCCTGTGAAACCTCAATGAATTTTCTGAAATTAAACAAAAACATTCTTGTCTTTTAAAATCCTTTCACACAAAACATGGAATGTTTCTTATGTACAGCCTAGTACTGAACACTTTATTTGCAACAGCTTAACAGTCATTAACTGAGCAACACCTGAAACCTTTAAATGCCACATTTTACATATATTGAAATGACAGTAAATGCAACAGTTGTTTTACTTGTAACCACATGACAAAGTGATGTTGTACATCACCGATTTGCTGGTTCTCCTCATGTTCACCCATGTCCAGGGTCATCATTCTCCTGGATTTGAATGCACTTATTCCAAGAAAGTGGAATGTAATGAGGAAATATTAATGCATAAAATAAGGAAAGGCAAAAGAGTGATGTTCCCTCTTTAGCTTTTTAGCTGTAAAATATTTTATATCCCAATATGATATACATTCCAAGTTACCTGAGTTTAGACTTCGAGAGAAGTACCTGAAGCTAGGCCATAGGGCGGGCACTGTGCAACTGTTGTGGCCATTTTTAATTTTTTTTTGCATTGTATGTATTACAGAAGTTAGAAACATAAACACCTGGATCAATTGTAAACATAATCCTGAAGTACAGTATTTTCCATAGGACACAACACAGCAAGACATTTTCTATTCAGACAGGCAACTTTTTTGATACAGAGCTTATTTATACTGTAGAATTTGAAACAGAACACAAGACACAGTACTAATCTGGTCATACTATGAAATGCATAGTCTCCACTTAAATGCTTAATGATACACGGTTTTTGCAAGCATTACTGCTTTTTCACAAAAAAATGCTGAATATGAGTTCTGTCCCTGCCAAGAACAGCGTTGAGATATTTTTAAGATGCTGATAAGTATTTGTTTTGTTCTGAAAAGGTTGCCACTCCATGCAGATGTATTAGTATAGACTCCCCAGTCCTTGTTTCAGGGCAGAGGCCTGCTCCACCTTGGTCTAGATTATCACATAGCTCTGAGGAGAGGAGAGTTCTTCAGTCTGAAGTTCCTGCAAAAGCGGCTGCTGCTGTTGGGATGGCTGTTGTACTGAGACCTCTGTAGAGTCCATTGTGCTGGTGTCGTCTGACAGAGATGAGAAGGAGACCCGAGATGAAAGCTGCTCAACAGTCAGAGTGCTCAAAGCTGTGCTTTGACCAGAGTTTGGAGAGTTCTTGAGAGTCAGGTCAGAAGCAGGTAGTAGGGGACCCAGAAGTTTTACAGGACAGAAAGCTGATCCGGTTGGGATGAAATTAACCTTGTTTTTGTCAGGGCATGAAAAGAGCGGGGCTGAGACAGGCTGACGAGACCTACAACGAGACAAATTATTATATACCTGACAAACTGAAAAAGTTTACTATGTGAACAGGTTTTGTAGTTCTACAAATTGCTAAGATGTGAATGACAAGGAATGGGGTTAATTGGACATAAAGGGGCAAACATCTTCCATATTGGTAGTCAGTTAACTGTTTGATCCACAGCATTAAAACAGTATTTATAACAAAAGTGACTGGATACCATTGGACAACATGCAGCTTTCCGCAATAAAATCTACAGTACGTATGCACATGGAAAAATATCATGATGATGAACTTAGAAATTTTAGTTTGACAAAAATATTGAAACAGCAGCATATATTTAGGAGTATTAAATCCCTTTTTTGAGAAACTCCATAAGATAAACTTCTCCTTTCCTCAAATCCAGATATTGGTTTAGAGTCTTCCTCCAGAACCCAACAACACTGCTCCTTAGCCAGCAGGGAATGCTACTGGAGCAGAACATGCCCTCCTGGCTCCTTCCATCCACAGGAGCTACGTGTATGCAACCTACAGCATAGCCACAGTACTGCTGGTCTAGGGAAAAAGAGGTGAAGGCCAAGAGTTTAAATTCTGGTCTCTTGCACAGTAGCACACAGTGGTACCCCAAAACTACTAGGCAAACCCTCTATCGTAAAGTTGCTAAGTCTGTATCTACTTTATACACATTCCCTTTCATTTTGTATATATATGTTTTACACATGTCAAAATATAGCTCAATACTGACTGACAAAAACTGCCTGCTCCCAGCATTTTCTTTTAAGCCAGGAACATTTTATAAAATGAACACAAACTGATAGGATTATAAAGAAAAGGGATTTATAAATGCTGGACATACTATTTTAAAACTAAGTATTCTATGTTTTCTTTGTGTCTCTTTTCTTGTTTGTCTTTTATAAACACATTAAAAAGTTCAAGCATAAAATACTCCATTCCCCTTCAAGCCAAAATGAACACTTCAACTTTTTTGCCTGTTCAAACTCTCTAAGAACAGCTTGCTCCTGCAAAACTCATCAGCTGGAGTAGTTTATTCATCTGCAATTGAATAGGTTCAGTAAAAAGGTTTACTGCTTTGCAGATACCAGCTGATATAAAAGGCATTACTTACGACATTTCCTCAAAGACCTTCACTCGCTCACATCCCTCTGGGGGCTCTCGTTTGAACATGTAGCTGTTGTTTGGTTTGGGAGATGAGGCATACTTGGGCAACGGTGAGCTACTCCCACTGTCTGAAAATTTAAAGCAGTTATATTACTAGTGATTGAGAGTGCTTTTTCATTAAATTTGATTTCCAAACAAGATGCCTTTTTCACAACTTAGCCTCTAATGCCAGTTCGCCTCTACCACAATGCTTCCTTTATTGCAGACTATTTCTAACACCCTTGTATAGCACATTTCTTCTGAATAAAAGCTTCAGTGCAGCAGTAATCTACCATACAACAGCACATAATAGGAGGATATTTTTATCCAGAACACTGCAGATTGAATAAAGCAGAGCTGTAATCCTGGAAACAAATAAGTTCTTTATTATGTATTTCAAAAAATGTAAATGAACAGGAGAATATGTATAGCACATGCAGAAGAATTACAAGTGGTTATGATAATGTGAAGTTCTGTATGCCTTCTCATTGCATAAACATGGTAATTGAAAATGAATGTATACAGCATATACTTTATTAAAAACCTACAGTCGTTAGCAGAAACATTGCCCTCAATAGCCTCCTGAGTAGCACAGGAGTTAAAGAAAATGAAACAGGTTTGTAATACAGATACGGATTCCTCCCTCCAACCTTGCCTGCATAATCTGGCTGCATAATTTAGCTTTTAAGTACCTATAATAAAGTAAAGTTTTTAACATTCTTTGTACTCTTCCTTCTAAGCACCAACTGTATGATATGGGTGTTTTTTATTAACCTCTTATTTTCTTCACAATTTTACTGTTCCTATTATAAAAGTGAACCATATAGAGCTGATATACCTGAGATACTGAGCAGGTTTTTCTGTCTCTCTGATTTGTCAGAAAGTAAAGACTCATATTGAAATAGTCTGGTAGATGCAACAGGATGATGTTTAATATATGGGGGGGAACTCAAAGGGTTCATGTTGTCTGATTAAAAAGAAAATTACCTATTTTTCTCATCTTGGCTGTTTAACAACATCTAGCATAAAAAGCTTTTATTGCAGTGAGAAATTAAAATGTTTTAAATATTAATATGTTAATATATTTCCCACTGGAATTTGAGGAATTTCTTGGGGAGACATCCACCTTGCTGTTAAGTGGTCTTTGTGATACTGGTAGCATGGGAGGCAGAGCTAACATTCCCCATCCTGGTTCATCATGAAAATGGAATGTCATAGTTAAAGAGACAATGCCAACTTGAAATCTAGTCAGTTTCAAAAAAGGAGTTAAGGATGAGATTCAAAAGTGATTAGGAGACTCACCTGGGAGGTGAGAGATTCAAGATCAAGTCCCTGCTACAGATCAGGCAGAATGGAAGTTTCTGACGTCTTGGCTGAGGGCCTAACCACTACACTAAAGGCTATAAGAGGGCCCCACCACAAATATTTTTGAAGACAAAACACTAACTTGGCTTTGGCACTTAACTCCAGGAGAGGGTTCACGGCTGTGAATCCCAAGCGGAAGAAGATGCTTTCCTCTGGCCCAGAGATAGGCACCTAACTCCCTGGGAGGGGCAGGGCTTAGGCCAGACCCCTTCTCCTCAGCAGTTCCCACTGGCTAGTTTAGGCAGCTCCCCACTCAGCACACTGGCTTTTGTAAATCCCTTTTTACGGCATCTTGCTCTCCCCACACATTGTACAGAGAGCCTGGGCACTTACCTCAGGATTTTGAATTTCAATAGGCTGAAGGGCACCGAAGTCCTGCTTGCGAATCCCACCCTAAGAGTAATTTCCATTTCTGTACCTGTCTGAGTTCCCCAGACAATTTCTGTGGGTTCACATACACATTTTCCTATTTTTGAATGGTTTATTTTCCCCTGTTGTATGAAAGACCAGCAGAAACAACAAGGGAAAATCTACTAACTGAGGCCACAATCTTGCACTGTGATCCACTAGCACAGACTCCCCATATCCCATGCAGAAACTCAGTGAATTCATTTTAAGTCCACTTTGAGAACCCACAAAAGAGTCTGCAAAAGTTCCGATATAATCATCGCTCATAAATATAAGATACTGAATTTAAATGTTAGGTGTTTTGATAGATCACTATTTCATTTTTAACGGACACTACCAACTTAGCCACACTTCCCTTTAACAGTACTGCAACTGATTTGAGGAAATTTTTTTCCAGTTTCTTTACTTCCTTAACAGCACTTCTGCACAGCCTGTTTCACTGTTTCTCCCTCAACAGTCAGAATGGACTTTTTAGTTACAGGATATTAGGTGTTACCTGTAACAAGATAGGTAAAAAGCTTCCAAACAGTAGTATGATTTGTCAAGTTGACAGTGTCAAGATCCTTTTAGAATCTTTCCAATACTTGGCCAGCATGGCTGACCCATATAAAAAGGTCATATGTTGAACCCAGAACAGGAAGAGTAGACTGAAATGTGGGTGATGGAATGTAATCCTGTGTTCATTCCTCCTCTTCTAGCATTTAAAATTGAAGATCCAGGTTTCCACCTAAAATCTGTTTGGAAATGAGACTGTATTACTGTTCATTGCACCAATCAATGGAAAACTGTAGACGTAAACCTAAGAGAGATAACAGTTGAATTCAGAATTTAGTCAATTTTAAGAAGATCTACAATCCTGTTTAGCCAGCTCATCAATTGATCAAATTTTTAGCATGTTTGGATTTGTTTGCTTGAAACTGTTATAGGACAAAGTAAGTAAGTAAATTGGTAAAAGTGTATTAATATCTAAGGGTAGATATGAAGTAGGGGGATGATTAACAAGCTAACACAAGCTAATGGGTGTGTGTGTTACTTACAGAATAGCAAGCCTTTCATTTTGGACAGAATGTGTGATTTTGATGTCTGAAGAATACATATGCTTATGAAGTGAATCACACAGTATGTGCTTTGTGCTTCATTTCATAAAACCTTAATAAGTTTTTTTTCCAGGGCAGTGGAAACAAAATCACAACCCTGTAATTATAGAGTATTTAAAGCAGGAAGGACAGTCTTTACAGTTTCTTAAACTGGTCTTCAGTAGTGCCAGAATCTCATATGGTAAAGTTTTTAGTGAAGTAGATAATAAAGTTCAGAAACCTCAACTGTAATTCTAATATTAAAAAAATAAGTAATGTGTATTTTAATAAACCTGCAAATATTTCTTTCCAAACACCATCCCTTTGGGAGGCAGGGATGCATGGTTTCTTTCAAAGAAGTCATTATTTTATCTCCATTCAACAGCTAGTGGGGTGTGCTCTACAAGCATACGTCAACGAAACAAGCATACTGTACCTCCGTATCGGATCTTAACCAGATCAAGTTTCCAGATTCCTCATGTCACTTCTTAGCTACTCTGAATGGCTGCTCTGCCTCTGTACCGTCAAGCACGTGTAACACGGATAACTTTTTGAAATTTCTAAAATGTTTTTTAAATACCACTAAATAGCTTGCATGGTGACTGAAAGTTTCAAATCATATTTCCCCTCCATTTTTCATAGGACTGTTAGTTGTCAACACTGATTTTGCTGCTGCAAAATATGGTTCAGATGTATCTTTGTATCTTTCCCGTTTTGAGTAACATATGCTTAGTTTATCGACACAAGTTTTTAATATTGTCAGTGCTGCAAAGCCAACAACGCCACAGAAGAGCAAGCTCAATTCTGCTCTCTTTGGAACAGTATCAACAACATTGTCAGTTACATTTCCAGTACCAGAAGACTTACTGCTGATGAAGTTACATGAGGAATGGTGAACACTGCTTAATTTTTTCATGTATTGGGCTGAATCTGCAGTGTTGGCAGTTAAAAGCCTACAATTTTAGTAAATGAACGAATCACATTTCATTAAGGCGGCAGTGACAGAAGATTAATAGGAAACAGTAAGATGTAACACTTAAATTCAGTTTTTTCACATTACTACAATGAAGATTGCCTTGGCAAACAGTTTTGTCTGGCAGGAGTTATACAACTGTAAACTTAAAATTTAGACATTTTGAATGCAGTTTTATGCTTATGATTTAGAAAATGTTTATGATTTAACCAACTATTAAACAATATGATTATTTTCACTAATAAAAACACACAGATTAAATATGTAACAAAATGTTTTTTAATCTAGATATGTTTCAACAATGATAATACCGTCCTGTGACAGTACTTACACAAAAGGGACAGATGTAAGCGGTAACCTGCAAAGTTTAACTACTAATTTTGAGTGGCAAATGGGCAATTGGAAAACAAAAAACTCTGCTAATGACCCTCAGGATTACTCTTTGTTTTGATAGGTTAAAAAAGCCTTTCCAATTAAAAAACAAATGGTATTCTTTATTTATACAGAAAAGTGCCTTTCTGCTTGTAGTCTCTCCATGCACTTTATAAAACCTTTACAAACCATGAGCCAGATCCTGCAGTCCTTATTTAGCCAAATCTCCCACTAAAAGAGAATTAAATGGGAGTTTTGGCCAAGACAGGATTGCAGGATACAGCTCCATATATAAAGGAGTCCTTTGAACAGCCATCACTGTAGTGCAGCTAACACTGGGATGGAATATACAAACTAAGTAACAGTGTACAGAACACGAAAACATTTAGCCCAGGAGGTTTATCAGAATACTATATAAAATTGAAACTTTGGGTGCAGACTATACAATCCAGGTAGACAGAATATAGTTACTCAAACTGGAATTTAGCCCGGACATTAAGTCTTTGTGAAAATGCAATGGGACTTTTAGTAAATTTCACTGAAAAAATGGCACCTCTATCCGCATGTTGCTTGGGGCACCCAGTTTACAGCACCATTCTGCAGCTTCCAGGTAGTACTTAAAAGTGAATAATTATCACTAAATCATTCAAGAAAAGGTTATACATCATAAAGGTATTTTCCCTATATAAAATATATTTTAAAGCAGGCTGGTTATACATTAGGATTGTTTTTGTCTAATTTACCTCTCCTGCCCCAAGTATAAAATTATCCTGTCCTACTTTCTTCCCTGTGTACTCATCATTATCTTTTCTTTTCCTTTGTCCATGAGACTAGAATTACCTCAATATTACTCTTCCCCGAAACACAAATGTTGCTAAAACAAATTCTAGAGGAACTGCAGCATATCAAGTATTTAGCAACTTAAGAGTTACTATGCTAGATTGCTAGGCAAGGGACCACTATGGAGGTAATCTGCGTATAAAAAATATATTTTAACCGAATCTTTGACTGGTTGACTCCCCGATGAGAAACCAGATTCTACATTACAATTTTAACAGGATAGGTTTAGAGAGCTCAAATATTCCTCCAGAAGACAGGGTCTCAAAAGTCAATCCTACGTGCACTAGGGTCACACCAGTGTCACAGCTCTGCATCCCAATAATGCAAACTTTGTAGAGTTGGTAGCCTTAATGCATTGAAGATGCCTCTTACCATACTATAGGCTAACCAATTTTTAAAACAGTTGCCATTAAATTTTCTCCTCACATGCTCTCACCAATGCTGTTTAGAATCACTCTCCCATTGCAGAAACTGTTATGGTTCCCCTCACCAGAGTTTACTTTCCTTTTCTATTGAAAAATTCATTAGATTAAGTAGCTCCTTATAGAAATGTAATCTAAACAGCTGATCTGGTTCAAAGAGCAGCAAATGAGGGCCTGTGGCCAAAGCACAGCTTTACACAAGAAAGAAAAGATGCTTTAGAAATGTAAAGCAGTGCTGTGTCTGGACAGTGGGTTGGCTCCCCTTACTGCTCATGTGGCTCGATTAACTATTAACTTTCATTTTCTATTCAGAAAAACATTCGGGAGCAGCTTAATGCTGTTAATTATATTTTTCAATAGTAAATCAAAACAAGTTTTTTAACTTGAAGGGAAAACGAGGCCCAAATTGGGGAAGAAACAGAATACATCATCTGGGATTTAAAATACCTACATTTTGTTTGCATGTACTAGTAAGCTTTTCAAGCCTTAAAATGTCTGACTGCAAAGAAGGACATACGGTATGTTGTTCATCTGACAGTTGAATTTTAATATCATGTAAGAATCCTTGAATCTGAAATTGTGAAAGTCACTGCATCCATTTTTCTAGCGCCAACAATTAATGCTGTTCATTAGCAATGCCATAGAGTTACTAAACTATGTCTACAGAAACTGGTTATAAATTTACTAAAAATAACCATGGCCTTGGTTGTGCTGTGATTGAACTTTTTTGGTGGTGGTGGGGGGGAGGGAGGGAGGAAAAGAAGCAGCTAATTTTAATCAATTTAGTCTGATGCGTCTATCCAGAACAGATATCCCTTCCTTCCTGAACCAGTCCTATTCCCACCCTACTATACTGAACTAAGGGCAAAGGCCTATTTCTGGCTACAGTATCACTTCTAAATCAGCGCTAATTGCTTAGGTTTCCCAACACATGCTACAGTTGTTTTTCTTGTTTACATGTCCTCACATCATAATGTCAAAAGTAGAGTGTGGGAAACAGAGCAAGCTTAATTTGCATATTAATTAAATATAAAACCTTTGTCTTCGTATTTTCATAATGATAATTAAGCTATTTGGTCATATTTTTATTATACCAGGCATGCAGATATTACTGACTGTATAACTTTACAAACTAGCATGTTTGTCGCCAATGCTATATGCATATACACTAAGGCTCACAATCAGTAAAAACCTAGTATTACAGCCAGTCCTAAGA
Organism: Emys orbicularis; assembly: GCF_028017835.1. Classification (NCBI taxonomy): domain Eukaryota; kingdom Metazoa; phylum Chordata; order Testudines; family Emydidae; genus Emys; species Emys orbicularis. Next base: position 248,421,440 of record NC_088684.1, read on the forward strand.
TCCACGGACAGAGCAAATGCCACTGCTACTTTTGAAGCTCAGTAGCAAAACTAAGTCCAAATAAGTAACTGTCAACTTCCTCAAAAAATAGAAGACCTGACACGTGACAAGCAATTCAAATTTGAAACAAAATATTTCAGTTCTAGTCTTAATTTTCTAACCAGGAGATATCCAAGACATATAACTTAAAAAAAAAAAAAAATCTTGAAAGCCCACATTCTTAAAAATATTTTTTTAAAAACCCACTCATTGTATTATACTTCCACACAAATAAAAGATTTTCCTTTAGAATGTTAATACTCATTTCATTTGTTGTCAAGTTTAGATTTGTGCATTCCTAACTACAAATTGAATCTTTTTTTTTTTTGCTTTTTAGTGTATGTGTTTTGAGGAAATACATTTGAACAAACTTACCTGTGAGTTGACTAATTTTTTTAAACTGTGAATGTTTTTGATGGTGGCAGTCTATTTAGTGATTTGACCTGGACAAAGCAACACAAAACTTGCAGATAACCCTTTTCACTAATGGGCAGTTTATCTATTTTCGCCCTCTGCTGATTTTGGAGCCAGGCCAACTCCTGCATTGTACCAAGACTTTTTATGTGAGTCTGATCTTTTCTAGATGATAAACAGTTCTATAATTAATTCCCTTCTTCCTGAATTAAAGACAGACAGCTAACCTTCTTCAGGACCAAGAACAGTCAGTATTCCCCATAAAAAGACAATCTTATTCTATCCAGATTATATAATACTAAAAGGTGTATTAATAAAAAAATAAGCAGAGAATATACACCGGAAAGAGTGTAAAACCTTAACTGCACCACCCAGCATCGTGCTGTACTTAGCACACTAGTGAATCGATTCCAAAAATCTTAGTTACAAAAAGAAAATGAGTTTTTACTTAAGACATTCAGAAACCTTATACAAATTATCTCTGTGGAATCCATTGCCTGACCCTTTCACAGACGCACGTTGTCCTCCGACCAAAATGGAGTCTCTTTAGCCCATTTAGACTTTGATTAGTCACCCAGAAGTCATTGAGCCATTCAATTAGCAAACATTATTGCCCAAAATCCACATATCAGATTTGTGAAAATGCTAAAACTTCATCCCAGGAGTGACACCCAAAGTTGCTCCTAAACAGAGGGCTCTTGTGACACAGTCCTGATGCTAAAGCTACTAGGCTAGTTGATGATTCTTCCAAACACATACACATCAGGGCAATTTAGACATTTTTAGTAATTCTACAAACATTTATGCATGTGCTTAACTGTAAACATGTTAGTTATCTCAATAAAAATCAATGTTTAGATAGAAGCCTAAATTTGTTAATGCTGTATAGGAAACTCTGTTCTCAAACTGAGATTTTCTTGAGTTAACAATTCTTACTTATATCTAACTGAAATAAGTTTTGTTTTTTATTTTAAATCTATAGCAAGAATGGACTGAAAAGGAGCAACACCACAATACTTTGGACACTTTCCTAGACAATTCATAGCTATTGAAATAATGCATCAAGAACACGCTACCTCTAAATTAAAATTCCTGATCAAACAATCAATCAGTCTCTTTGGTCAGTCAAATAGGGGCATTTTACAATTTTTACTCAGGTTTACAGAAATATTTTAAATTGACAGAACAATGGTACCACATATGCAATAGATCTCCTGTTTAGTGAGCCAACTCATACTCTGAGCAAAATTCCAATCTGTAGAAGTAGTAGATGATCAGGAAACAAAAGACAAACTACTAAAAGCATAACCTGGGGAACAAAAAACAACAAATGAAACTGGCCAGTCACAAAACAAATTAGATATTTAACTGAAACTAAACAACTATTCTGTCACTCTGTAGGTACTGGAAATTAAGTTTATGAATGCTGGGATTCCCCATTCACACAAGACATTTTCTCTCCAGCATGTGTGCTGCTACTACTACTACGAAGGCTAATGATACTACAGTGTACAGTATTGCTACTTACATCTTTGTGTACTACATAATTTATCTGTTAACTCTTTCAAATACTGGAACCCTACCAAGTTCCACTGCCATTTACAACCTCGACAGAGAAAAGTGAAAGCTATTGACAGTGGTTTTAATGTAAAATTTAACTAAGAAGTCATTCAGAAATCCTGTTTGGTTATGCAATGCAGCCAAATACAAATTCAGTTCTTCATCAGCAAGTTCCAACTATTTCCAGTGAGAAGCAGTAGTTTAGTTACAAATGTAATGTTAGAAAAATGCAAAATCATATTTTGAACAAGGTTCATAAACAGTCAAATTCACTATTTTGATCAGCAAGTAACCCACTCATATGATGAATACAGATTCTACATACTCCTTTATGAAACACTTTTTTGAACATATACATGTTGCTTTCTGTATTCTTCATGCTATACCCTTCATACGTACTTATGACCTCTGCTGTGCTCCTCTGACAGATTTATGGAAGATGTTTGTGAAATTTCACAAACAAGAGGGGAAAACATATGTACACAAACAAAACCAATTTTAAGATGAATCCTCATCTGCAATCCCACTACAACAACCAAACAAAACATAAAAAAAATTGATGTAATGAGTAAAATGAAGGTAGTAGTAAATGCAGGACATCACATGCTATCCCAGTGCCCACATGCTCAAATGGACTGTTCAACTCTCACCTTTATCACGGTCATATAGCAAATCTTCTGTTGAGCAAGGACTCCCATCCTGAGATTCCGGAGGGCAAAAGGGAGAGACACATGGTGAGTGGCTGCTGCAGCTGCTGCTACGCTCTTGGACAGAGGGAGTCTGTGTATCAATGCTACGCGTGCTACTGCTACGATAATGAGCAGGCAAGGGTGCTCTTCGACCATCAGGAATATCCAAAGGCTGCAACAGAAACAATGCTTAGATTACATAGGAAGGGCCGATTCTAAAAGCCGTCAGCCTGCAAAGCTCCCATTGAAGATTCGGGTCTTGACTACAAAGATCTGTTCTAAACCAAGCATGTTATTTAAAAAGGAAAGAATGATAAAATACACATTAACTCTTTTGCTCTAGGACAACTGCAACTATATTTCTTATACAAGTTTCAGGACTAGATGCATTTCAGTTTATCTTAGTGTGCTAAGATTTATTCTGCTTAAATAAATACTAAGGTATTTTTAAAAGTAACAATACAAAATGTTAAATAACTGCTTAACTTCTCAATTTTGTTTAACAGAGATAACTATTGGAAATTGCACTAGTGTAGTTAAGTAAGTTACTATTGTTACAAAAGGAAAAAAAAATCACCTTAACAAAGATCTCCAACAGATAAGATTTTATGCTTTGGTGTAACTAGTTTTGGTGAGAGAGCACAATGAAAGATGAAAATATAATAGTATGTTACACGCCTAGTTTCAAAAATATATAAAATTTTCAACTGTGGCTTACCATTCTCTGGTCCACTGTTTAAGCCCCTCCCACCCACTCCCCTTTTGGTGACAGTGACAAACCAGGTCGGTGTACTCCCCCATTTGCTATTCTTCCCCCTGGGTATATAGTTTTGTCTTTGAGAACAGTGTTCTCTCAACATCTCCAGTCAAATCTGTAGAGCCCTGCAAACCCGCAGGTATCCGCTTTATATCTGCGGGGGAGTTGGGAGGGGTAGGGACACTGGGCGGGGGAGGGTCCACACATACCCCACCCCCGGCAGGAGCTGGGTCAGGAAGAGCCGCGCAGACAGCTGTGAAGAGCCTGGGTCCCTCCACCTGTCCTGGGCAGAGAGGCTAGAGGGCAGGGATACTGGGCCGACAGAGGGGCAGGGACACGGGCCGGAGGCTGCTCGGGCTCCCTGCCTGGGGCAGGTGGCGGGTCTGCCGCGCTCCGCACAGTTGCCCGCCTGGCTCTTACTGTGGCCAGGCTGCAGCTCAGACCCGCCCCTTGGCTAGAGCCGAGTCCAGGAGAGCCGTGCTGGCAGGTGTGGGGACCCTGGGTCTCTCCACCAGCCCTGGGTGGTGAGCTTGGGGGGCAGGGATACTGGGCGGGGGGCTGGGCCATTTGGCAGGGGCTGCTCAGGCCCCCCACCCAGGGTAGGTGGAGAGTCCAGCATGGCGTCTCACAGCTGCCAGCACAGCTCTGGCTGAGGAGGGAGGCAGCTTAGAGCCACAGCCCGGCCACAATAAGAGCCGGAAGGGCAGCTGTGGGGAGCTGCGGCAGACCCTCCACCTGCCCTGGGTGGGGGGCCTGAGCAGCCCCCAGGTCTCCCCCCTCCCAGGCCAGCATGGAGCCCAGCCGGGGAGCCGTGGCAGACCCTCCACCTGCCCGCGGTGCAGGGGGAGGGACTGAGAGCAGTCCCCAGCCGTGTCCCCGTCCCCCAGGCTCCCCACCTGACCAAGGGCAGGTGGAGGGTCCACGATTCTGTGCAGGCTTCCCGCAGCTGCTCACGTGGCTCTCTCCGACCGGGCTCCGGCAGGAGGGATGCCTTGGAGCCTCAGCCCGGCCCCCAGTGTAGAGCCCTGCAAATCCACAGATAATTTTTGCAGACCGTGGATCAGATGTGGATACACATTTGTGTATCCACGCAGGGCTCTACAAATCTGAATTATATTGCACTTAAAAACAGGAGAGGGGGAACAAATAAAACCAATAAATAAACACATCAATTTTATTTTCATTTAGGCGAGGCCTAGGAAAGAGATTTTTTAAAATTTTATTTTCGCCAAAATGGTTCAGCCATTTCTGAGAATGAGGCTAGGGGAAAATACATTGTTTTGCCCTTGTTAAAAAATTCTAGAGGACTTTTACTTTGAACAAGTGACTTGCTTAGCACCACATAGGCGCTCTGTGGCACAGACAGCATTAATTCTGGCATTTCCTAACTTCTGAGTGCTTTCACTTTATAACCTTAATAATGTTCTTTCAATGTATTTTTTGTATGTAATATTATATAAACTAAATATTTCACAGTAAAAACTTCCTAAAGCTACCGATAACATGGGTAAAAATTATGACTACCTAGCTTAAATTTCACTTTTCTTTTCACATGCCATTGTGAATGGAAAAAAGAAAGCTGCAATCAAATCATATGAAACTGAGACTGTTAACTGAAACTGTTTTTATATGATTTGATTGCAGCTTTCTTTTTATATATATGGGACACTGCTTCTCAGGGAAGAAACCTCTAAACATAAATGGTCAAACTTTCACCAACAATAAGTGCTTGGTAAACGTCCAACACAGCATGCCACAGCATGATGTCTGAACACAAGAAACGAACACCTTCAGGGCCCAATCAGAACACATTTTCTTTATAATGATCGTTAACAGACCAAATGTAGATGCTTCATTTAGCAACAACGATCAATTGTTCTCTGAATTATCGAGAAAACATCATTTCATCTTACTCCTCTAAAGATGAACATTTAACACTAATCAGGAATTAGATTTCACTATAAAGAAGATTAACAAGTATACCTCTACCCCGATATAACGCAACCCAATATAACACGAATTCTGATATAACGCGGTAAAGCAGCGCTCCGGGGGGGCGGGACTGTGCACTCCGGCGGATGAAAGCAAGTTCGATATAACGCGGTTTCACCTATAACACGGTAAGATTTTTTGGCTCCCGAGGACAGCGTTTTATCGGGGTAGAGGTGTATGTAAAAAGGAAAAAAAAAAAAAAAAAATCACACCTCAAACAGGAATAGCTTTAATAAGTCAGTAGTTTTAAATACTTAAATTTTGATGGGCAAAAATGCCACTGTGCAGTCAGGAAGTGTATCACATACAAAATATTTCACCTTGCCATGAAGCTAAGATTATGGAAAATAAAAGTTTTCATTCTTAGACAGACACTATTCTATGTAAGTTAAATGGTGTTCACTACTTAGAAAATTTCAGAGACTACTTTTCTTCTGCAGAATTCTACTTCCCCTTCATATAAAATCCAAGCCTTTTTACTGTACTGAGGAATGCAATTAAAAAAAAAAACTGTAAAAATACTAACTGTAAACTTTCACTTTAATGTTGTTTCTTGTACAAAGTTTTTAAATTCCAGCAAATAAAAATCAAAATATTTTAAATAGCCTGAACAGCTTTTAACAACTTAAAATGGGTGTTTCAAAATTACTTTCCATGAGACATACCTATAGTTTATGGAGTATGTTAAAAATTGAGGTCTTCACAATTTTAAACTGAAGAAATGAAATAATTAATTCACAACAGCTGCTTTTACTACTTATAATGATAAATTCATGGAAAATTACATGAACATTTTTGTATTGTGAGTGTTTTTGTAAGAGCCCAGAAGATGGTATGACATTGACAGCTATTTGTCTCCCTCTCTTTCTTGCAAAAAGTCCCTTAAGCAAAGATAAAGACATGGCCAATCTGACAGCAGCATACCCTTCTCAAGGTACTCCATTAAAATTCACCAATAAACTACACTCAGTGGTAGTCTTAATTCTTTAAGAAGGAAGCCACTTACATTCTGAACATTAGTAATGTTACTGAGATGCAGTATACCCATAATAGGCACAAGAGATCTAGTTTCCACATATCTTATAGCTGTTTAGGAAATAAATAGTCCTGTCTCAAAGTTAGAACTTTTTCTATTTAAAACCACCATGCAGAGATAAGATACAAATTGCCTTTGCCCTTATAATAGCAGTGAAGCTGAGCAACATTGTAGTAGAAGCAGACATAGTCAAGACCAGTGAAAGCAAAAATCTACTGTGCATTCCAAGAGTCCCTTGGAATAAGAATAAATGAAACCAGTGAATATTCAAACAGGAGATGTAGGGATACTGCAAGGATCTTTCACACTTATGGAGTTTAGAAAACAGTCATATCTTAATACAGGATTGAATCCTTGGACAGAGGGACACACACACAAACTAGTTTACTCTCTTGTTACACAAGTATTAGGAATTTAAACAAAATACATGGTTAAAGTGAACATTTAAAAGGCTAATCTTTTCTAGGATGGCTTTTTTTTTTTTTAATAGTGTCACATCTTTATACAGCTAAAATGTTCTAATTTTAAGAACTTTTATATAAAGGTTTTGGGTCAGATATGTTCATTTATACGTAATGTACAGAAAAACAATGTCCAGCTGCTGGGCATTTGTCTATTGGTTGAACAAGCAGAAAAATGCCCTGTAACTGGACACCTCTGATTTTCCATACATCAAACATGAGAGGTTGTTCGTGCTTTCCATCTAAATGAAATTCAATACTCCACTCCAGCCACCATAAACACTTTGTATTGTAGACCTACTGCAGACTAAGACGACAAAATCCAGCCTCCAAATCCATACACATGGCTTCAGGAAGCAGGACCGGCTCTAGGCAAAGCAAGCATGTGCTTGGGGCGGCACAATTCCAGGGGCGGCATTCTGGCCATTTTATTTATTTATTTATTTTGCTTGGGCAGTTGCGCTCTCAGAGCTTGGGGCAGCAAAAAACTTAGAGCCGCCTCTGTCAGGAAGAAACTGATCATTCCATTTATAGTATGAACAAAGGGAGAGCAACCAAAGAAGAATACAACTAAGGCTTCCTGGCAAAACAGACAGCAAAAAGGAGAATGGGTTAGTGCTAGCCAAAAGGGGGCGGGGAAAGAGAACCAACAGCAGCTAAGAGGAATATAGAGGGCTTTCATATGTGCATTAAGAAAGGAATCAGTAGTAGAAAGAAATTAAGTCCATTAATAAATAAGGATGGGATAATATTAACAAGGACTCAGAAATGGCTAATATTTAACTGTTTTTAACAAGAAAAAAGGAAGAGTTAGGATATTTAAGCAAAGCGGAGGGTCATTAAAATATACACATTACTAAACAGAAGGAAAGGGAATATCTGAAAATATCCAAGTTAGCCATCCAAACTATATTCAACTAGAATAGTAAGGGAATTAACTAATAAAGTTACTGTGCCTTTAACAATTATTTTTTAGAAGTATAAATACGTAGTGAAAATATCCTAGCAATTACTATCCTGCAAGTCTAACTTCTATCCCTTGTAAAAAAAAGTGGAATAAATAATGAGAGAAAATATTTCTAGCTTCTAGAGACTCAAAAGCAATAAGCAGCATGGGGTGAAACGGAATATATCTTGCAAACTAACATAACTGTTCATTTTTTAAAAATATGCTTACAAAATTAAGTTAGCACAAGGAAAGCAGGAAACAATATATTTGTGTGCTGGTAAAGCGTGTCCCGCAAACACAAGTCTTAATTAATTCAAACTGATTCATGTGGATTGAAAAGGCTTTCTGAAAGACTGTAAACAGAATATAATGATAAATATCAAAGTATCAAATTGGGGGAGAAGTTTAATAGATTACCAACTGAATCTGTGGATTAAATTTCAGCTCTGATGTAAGGATAATTCAGCTGAAGTCAATGGAGCTGCACCCATGTACCCCAGGGCTTAATTTGGTCCTTCATTGTACCCAGTCTTATTTAAAGTTTATTAATGATCTAAAAAAAACAGAATAAAGAGCTTGTTGACAAAATCCACAGATAAATTGGCAAGAGATGGGGAAAAATGACAAAAACAATATAAGAGGACATATAAAAAAAATCAGAAACTGCAAAAAATAAAATGCATTTTATAACATTTAGGGAAAAAGAATCCAAAATATAGTTATTCAACAGGAGAGAGAATTCTTGAAAGCAGTAATGCTCATATAAACTTAGGAATGATAATGGACAACCACGTAGACATGAATTTGCAATGCATTATTGCAGACAAAAGGAACAATGCAATTCTGAGCAGCAAATACAGATGCGGTGGAGCAAGAAAATAATAATCACCCTCAATATGGCTCTGGTGCAACTGCACTTACAATATTTTGTTCGGTTTTAGTACCTTCATTACAAGAAAAAAAGACATTGACAAATTGGAAGAGGTTCACAGTACAGCAACAAAATGTATTAGGGAGCTGGAGGGCTTGACATACAAGCAAATATTAAGAGTTAAATATGCATTACTTGACTAGATAACTATATTGGACAGTGGAGTGAAGATAATATTCTAGAAATATTTGTACACCTAGTTTCTTATAATAGCAAAATAAGCCAGTAGACCAACTTCTCCCAAAGGCAGTCAAGGCTATTATTTTAAATGATTACTTTGAAGTTCACAAATGAAGAGGGAGAAGAGTTATTTCAGATAATATAAAGGGATAAAACTAGAAGAAATGGGATAATTTATATTTTTCTCTTCATTTTAAGTATTTATATTAGTAAAAACTTCCCAACAGTGAGGTCTATTAAGCTGTGGAGTAATATCTGCATGAAAGTGATGGAGGTTCTGTCTCTTGGGACATTTTAAATTAGACTTTACAAAGCACAAGGAAGTGTCTTGTGTAATACTAAACAAATCTCCACTGGCAAAAGGCTGTACTAGACCTAAGGTCATATTTCTAACTTATGATTCTTAGGACATGAAAAGAAACCCTAGATCTGGCAAGGCCTTTGGAAGATAGAGTCACTGCTGAGTTCTCTGGCCCCAATCCAGCAAACATTTATGTGCTTAACTGCTTTGCTGGATCAGAGGCAGAGCATTCAAACAACTTACAGTATAAAGCCCAACATGTACAGTAATAAGATGTTAGAGTCCAAGAATAATGTATTTATCAGACAAATTGATAATGACCTCTGACTTTAACAGCTCTAACCATCGGCAGTGGCACAGTAATATACACTCTAGGAGATAACACAAAGACAATATGTGTATTATTTTTGGTATTTTTTTAATACTGTCAAAATATTGGCCACTTCTAAATAGAAAACGCAAGACTTGGAAGACCAGATTTAATGCAAAATATATGAACAGCCTTGAATAAGCCTCTGGAGAAGGTAGGATTACTTTACTACTTTTTGTGTTTATCACCATAATGAAGGACCATAAATACCAGGTTTTGGCACCTCAAAACTCATGTACGTAAAGCCACTGTATGACCTTTTGCAAAAGCAGATACAGTAAAAGCTTTGTTATCCGGCATGTTGGGGGAATGAGGGGTGCCAGTAAGTCAAAAATTCCAGTTAATAAGAGGGAGGGAGTTTGCTTGCAGGAGGGGGCTCAGGAAGGGGTGCAGACTCTGGGAGGGAGTTTGGGTGCGGTAGGGGGCTCGGGGCAGAGGGTGGAGTTGTGGGAGGGGTTTCATTGTGCCGGATCCAGGCGGCACTCACCTCGGGTAGTTCCCTGCAAGCGGCGACATGTCCCTGCTGCTCCTAGGCGGAGATGCGGCCAGGCGGCTCTGGGTGCTGCCTCTGCCCACAGGCGCCGCCCCCGCAGTTCTCATTGGCTGTGGTCCCCGGCCAATGGGAGCTGTGGGGCCAGCACTCGGGGTGGGGCAGGGGGCAGCGCACGGAACTCCTGTGGCTGTTCCTCCGCCTAGGAGCAGCAGGGACATGTCACTGCTTGCGGGGAACCGCCCGAGGTGAGTGCCGCCTGGATTCGGCGCCCTGAAATGCCAGTTTCTAGAGCTTTCAGGTTGGTAAAGTGCCAGATAACACAAGCTTTTACTGTACTAAGTTTTGCCATGCCTAGAGCCAGTTGGAAAATATTTTTCTCCCTCGATGGAGAACCAAAACTGAAATATTTGTCCTTTAACAGAAATAATTCAATTCTGAAATGCTGCAGCGGTATGCCCCATGTATTTGTAGTTTGCTCCCATTCTCTTCTATAAGCAGTATCCCTAGCTGGTCTACATCTCTCATGATGCACCACACAGTCTCCCCTCTTAGTGAGGACAGGTGAAAGACCAAGGGGATGAAGTCCAGTTCAGGAGTCTAGCCCGCAAAAGAGAATTCAGACATAAAGGCAATTGAACTACAACTCTCATGGAGTACCACAGCAGCATGAAATGAAAATATTTAGGTTTTAGCTGACATATTTGGGGTTTTGATGAAACTGAAATGTTCTGTGGAAAGCAGATATTTTTCACAAAAAAACTATTTAGCCAAAACCTCAATTTTTCCATAGAAAAAGTTAACGGAAATTTTTCAAGCCAACCCTAGATGTAAAGCTATGTTGCTTCAGTCATTTCGAAGATTCTCACAACACGTTACTAAATTCTGACCATTAAAAATGTAAAAACACCCCAAAAACGTAAACCTTACCTTGGATACTTCTTCTTTTCCACTGGTTTCTTTAATGAATACTTTTTCTAATTCAGGGCTTATTCCTTCTACATTGCACGGCACACGTGAAACAGTTGATTTTGGCACTGAAATATTTGACAGTGGCATAGGGACTGATCTGGAGATAGAAGCCTACAAGGTCAATGAGATAAAATATTATATAGGCTTTAAAATTGGAGAGTTTTGTAAGATGAAACATTGGGTCAGTATTAGTGAGGTCATTATCATATTTTAAAAATCTATAGACAGTGAATTAAAGAATCATGCACTAATTTTAAAATCTAGAGAAGCTCATTTTCATCTTTAGTTTGTTAACTAAATATTTAAAAATGTACTTACCACTAAGAAACTAGAAAGACAGAAATTAAAGATTACATACATTTAATGCCACTCACTATTTTTTCTTGTAAAGTGAACAGAATTTTATATGAAATATTTTACTGCAGTGCTTTTCAATACTTGGCCTGTATAATTTCTAGGGAATGCAAAGGTGTGGCATGCAGAATGCAAAGGGAGAAAAACCTCTGATAAACATAAAGCCTTCAAATAGATAGAAGAAGTAAAAAGAAAAATGTAAAGAAAAAAAACAAATCCAGTCAGACCACTTCTTTGTAATTTCCCCATATCATGTATATGCTTACTCTATAGACACTGCTGGTTTATTTTGTATACTGGCCCAAATGCATGCTCATGTTTAACTGGCATTTCCTGACATCTGAGTGCCTAGCCATGCAACCTTAACAGTCTCTTTATGCAGGTTTTTTTTTTTTCTTTTTTGACTGGTTTATAGTAAAGGTAAAATGAAACTTTCATTCTAAACCTTTATTTTCAGAACTACACCGTTTTCCCATGTTTGTTCCAGATATTGCTTTTACCTCAAAATCAGAAGAGAATCCACTTAGTCATTTGAAGATCAGGCATTCAAATAAACACAGGTATGGTTTTGAGGAAAGGCATATTAACTTCTTGATTTAAACAAGTGAATTAAAGGCTGGAAATTAATGTTACCACAACATTAGGTACTTTCATTATGTGATCAGTGAATACTGAGCAATGTGACATTCACAGTATTCAGCAAATAATATAATGAACAGGAATAAAACTATTTATACTTCTACAGTAAGACTAAATTGCACTGTGTACTGTTTTATGCTTTTACTGCACCCTTTTCTATGCTCTCGCAGCATGTAGCACTTTATTACTACATATCTCATAGAAGACTTGCAATTCAGGCAGACAAGACAGAAGAGTTAGTATGGCTACAGAAACATTAATTTATAATTGTAAGATTAAAGTTGCATTTGAGATTATGTTTGGGTTTTGGTTTTTTTTAAATTCAGAATTATGCTTGTATTTCTTTTGTTCGCTTTCCCACCAATCTCCAGTTTATTTTGGCAACACTAAGAACATTAGCATTTAAAATGCTGTTTAGAAGTTCGTTAGTTTTTGCTTTATGCTCTTCACATTAATGCGTGTTTGTGCCATCACTATTGATTGCTTTGGAAATGACATATTAAACTCACACTTATGATTTCTTGAGACACCCTAAAGAACAGATATACTAAAAAACCAAGATCTTGTTTCCATGTACATTTCACAAGTATTAAGGAACAAGGAAAGAGAAACATTTATTTATACAACACCATAATTGTGTAGGGCATTTTACAGACAAGAAAGAAACAGTCCCTATTCCCAAAAAGCTTCCAGCCTAAATTTGTTTGCAGGGATGTTGAAGCCATGTTGGTTCCAGGATATTAGAGCAGTGGTTCTCAAACTTTTGTACTGGTGACCCCTTTCACAAAGCAAGCCTCTGAGTGCGACCGCCCCTTATAAATTAAAAACACTTTTTTATATATTTAATACCGTTATAAATGCTGGAGGCAAAGTGGGGTTTAGGGTAGAGGCTGACAGCTGGTGACCCCCCACGTAATAACCTCGCGACCCCCCAAGGGGTCCTGACCCCAGTTTGAGAACCCCTGTATTAGAGAGACAAGGAGGGTGAAGTAATATATTTTATTGGACCAATTTCTGTTGTGAAAGAGACAAGCTTTCGAGTTTACACCGAACCCAGACCTGAAGAAAAGCTGTGTAAGCCAAAAGGTTGTCTCATTCATCAACAGCAGTTGGTCCAATAAAAGATGTTAGCTCATCCACCTTGTCAATCTAAATCTGGACATACCATAACAAGTGAGGACACAAACAACGGGAAGGAAGAAGGGGACGACAAAAAATGCACACATTTCTAGTCCAAGCAAGAACTTGACTATCAATTGACTTTTTTTTAAATGGTTATTTTGTACACTGATAAATCCTGATAAATGGAGAGATGTGTTGGAGAAACGTGCTCAAAATAAGCAGAGGAAAAACAGAGTATGTAATTTTAATAATGTGAACACTGAAAAATTATTCTTGAAACTAAATGGGCAGAGAATACCAAAAACACAGTTTCAAGTATCTGGGTTCCTGAATCAGGGGAAATGAAGGATGAAATTAGAGCTAGGATAATAAATGCCTACCTCAAATGGAGAGAGATAAGTGGTTTAGTATGTGACAGGAAGATACCAATAAGATTAAAAGGAAAAGTCTATAAAACAGCAGTTTGTCCAGTTTTAATGTATAGTGCTGAGTATTGGACAACAAAGAAGAAACATGAACAAATGATCTGTTCCACAAAAATGCAAATGTTGACATGGATGACTGGTGTAAGCAAGAAAGACCACGTAAAGAATGAGTACGTTAGAGCAATGTGACATTCATACTATTCAACAAATAATATAACGGACAGGTACATGCTCAATGTAACATTCATAAATGAAAATAAAATGAGGGAGTACAGGCTCAGATGTTTTGGTCATGTAAAGCACAGTTCTAACTACTATGTGGTAAGACAGTCCTCCAGATCAAGACAGAAGGAAAAAGACAGAGAGGTTGCCCAAGAAGTGGTGGGATGTTATAAAGGAAGACATGTTAGTATGTGGTGTGATAGAGAATATGGCATTGAGCATAGCACTTTGGAGGGAGAGGACTTGTACAGCAGATCCCATTTGATGGGATTAAAACAAAGAAAAAGAAGAAGAATTTTTTACACTGAAAAACTGAAACTGCCTGTACTTATTTTTTATGGGATGAACGCAATTTAGATGCTTGTCTAAGGGGAAGGAATATAGAAGCGCAAAGGGCGGGAGGGGAGAAGAGATGGAGCAATGGTCCAGAGGATAGGAGGATTGGAAAGGGGCACTTAGTAGTGGTGAGAACAAATGCAGCTAGTAGTGTGTTACTTATAAGTAATGTTAGTCAGTTTCATTCCATCTTTTAAACTCACTAGTGTTACTTCTAAAGGTCAGTCCATCCTTCAAATTGACTAAATTTAGTTGTAAAATTCATTTCCTACAATCTCCATGAAATCAAATACTTTATCATTTACACTGTAGTGAATTTTCTAAAAATAAAAATTGTGATTTACACAGGGCTCTAACTATAAGGCCAGAAGGAACCACTGTGATCATCTAATCTGATCACCTGCATAACACAGGCTATAGAACTTCCCTGAATTAATCTTGTTTGCACTAGAGTGCAACTTGCTGAAAAACATCCAATCTAAATTTTAAAATTGCCAGTGATGGAGAATCCACCACAACCCTTGGTAAATTGTTCCAATCCATACTGCTAAAAAAACCCTCTGCCTTATTTCCCAGTCTGAATTTGTCTAGCTTCAACTTCCAGTCACTGAATCTTGTTACATCTTCATTTGCTAGATTGAAAACCCTCTTATCAAAATTTTGTTCCACATATAGCTACTTACAAGCTGTGATCAAGTCACCCTTAACCTTCTCTGTTGCTGTGAAGATGTGTCCTTGCTAATGTTGCAGCTAGCCATGGTGATGAGTAAGTTTCTGGGGATCTTTTAACATCCTCAAATTATGGAGGTATGTGGAAGTAGACTGCCACTGGACCCAGAGATCCCAAACATCTCAGTGACAGTGATCCAATGGAGAAAAGGACAAGCGTAGGTAAGACCAGTTTGCCCTCCCAGAACCCAGCTGCTGCACTGGCAGCAGTGGCATTCCTTGGGGGTGAGAGACAGCCAGTGTTCCCAGGATGTTAACTGGCAGTGGTCAGATGGACATAAGGAGATAACAAGTAGTCCCAGCTCAACCACTGAAGCCTTTTGCTGATGCTATGTCTGACTGCAGGGGTATTTTTGAGAAGAGTTTTTAAAGGGTATCTTTCAACATTTACAGGAGGCATAAGTTGCTTTCTTGGCACAGTTCTATTTTTATTATATGATTGTGACTTTGGGATAAAATCTCAGTAGCACCCATGACATCAATCTGTGTTAAGCATTTCAACATGACTTAAAACATGGGAAGGAAATCAAAGGAGAAATGGAAAGAAACAGAAGGCTATTCTCTAAATTCTGTTTAAAAAAAAAAAAAAAAAAAAAAAAAAAAGGTTGCTGATACTAGCAGTGAACTGCTTACCTGAGTCTGACTGATTGCTATATGGTTGCCATGGAGCGGTGACTGACGTTCTTTTTCTTTACTGTGACGACTGCTCTGTTTGCTGCGTTGGAGCTGCTGCCTCAATTTGGCAATCTGCTGGAAAGACATAAAATCAAGGTAAGATGAGATGTGACACAGGTAACTGCTTATATCTTTACTTATATCAAGCAGTATCATGGACAAAAGAAAATCAAATATTTTCTAGAGCATTTTATAAAGGAACAAGTCTGGTGCTTCTTGCAGCACAGGCATCAATCATTTGGCCTATACATTACATTCTTTTTCAAAATACTTGCCTAATCAACAATCTGAATTTGAAGGCAAACTCGATTTAAATGCTGAATTTTCTCAGGTGCAAAATAAACCCTAATAATAGATGCAAACCACAATCATTCCTCCGGACTCTGGCCTTTTGTCATATTTTGTTCCTTCTCAACTGGTTTGACATCAGAGAAAATAATTTACAGACTTTGTAGATTTCCCTGGTCCTAAACAGAACCATGTTTATCATTGATATTTCCCACCATTACTGACAAAAGTCTTCAAAATCTGACAACTAACATGCATTGCTTCATTTCAGAAAAGCTGTCTAACACACCTTTAGCCCATTTTACAATGCTATTTTAAAACTGCCCCACGCAGACCAATTCTCTTTGGCAAAGTGCTGATGATTTAAAACAAAAACAAAACAAAAACAAACTATACAGTGCTGCCTATTCAAAGATTCACACATTTTAAGGTGAAAAGGGACCATGACCATTATTGGTCATTTACTCTGACCTGCTGCATAACACGTTACAGAATTTCACCCAAGGATCCCTGCATCTAGCCCAATAACTTCTGATTGAATACAGTGAATCTTTTAAACACATCTAATCTTTAAAGACTTTGTGTTTGTGTGCTAAGACTTATCTTCCATTGTATGGGACACATCATTTTGCACTCTTGGTGTTCAATCTCCCTGAATCCATGAGATGAGACAATGGTTTCAACATGCTAAATTCAAACACTCTCCTGTCTGCGTAGCTGAAGTAAGGCAGAGCAGTTTCTATTGTACTACACAGATTCCTTCTTGGGTAACATGCTACCAGAAGGTGATTTGGAGGATATTCCCATAAATATGACTTTTTGAAGAAAATTCTATTTACAGCATTTACTAACAATACACAAAACAGAAAGATTACTGCACAAATCACCAGAAACAAAAAGGGAGCATATAAATTAAACAAAAACAAAAAAAAAAAAAGGGAGCAGACTACAATTAAGACTAAGGTCAGAAGGGACCATCATGATCATCTAGTCTGACCTCCTGTACATTGCAAACCACAGAAACTCACCTACCCACTTAAAACTACAATACCCACCTGGGGAAGTGAGGAAACAGATTGACAGAGCGAGAGGGGTTTGAGCATTGGCCTGCTAAACCCAGGGTTGTGAGTTCAATCCTTGAGGGGGTCCCTTAGGGATCTGGGACAAAATCTGGGGCAAAATCCTTGGTCCTGCTAGTAAAGGCAAGGGGCTGGACTCGATGACCTTTCGGGGTCCCTTCCAGTTCTAGGAGATCAGATATCTCCATATAGTATTAATTATTATTATTATTATAAAATAATTGAGGGGGGAGAAAAACTGAATAAAGAGAAGATGTCATTTTTTGTTACAGAGAAGCTTGCAGGCTGCATTATTTTTTCAAAATTGTGCCAGTACAAAAGTCCTGGGCCCACCACTATTTGGAAAGTTGAAATATAATCAAATTTCACTGATTGCTTTGATATAAGCTGAAAGTACTATCACTATGATCATATGGGAAATTCTTCATAATTTCAATATTATTTGGCCACTTTAGAAATGTTGTCCTCTTCAAAGAAAGTTTATTTGCTCATTTTCACAGAAAATGAATTAAAACCAAGTATACCTGATTGATTACCCTACCAAGGGCTTCATCCCAATGTCACAACATTTTTGACAGGGTCTTGAGATGAATTAAGGAAATTTAATTAGGCAAAGATTCCTCAATTTGGTACAGTGTTAAAAAATTGAAGAAATATTATGTTCAACAACCACAGACATAAACATACCAGAAACCCCCATGCTCTAGTCACAATTTTTTTAACCCAACATCCCCAAATAAACAAACAAACAAAAAACCACACTGAAAACAATCACTAACTCCTGATTAAACAGCCTTCATTATTATAATGACAAGGTATAGAGAATTGGCTAAAAAGAAAAGGATCCTTTTTGAATCCAAAAAGATCAATCTTTAAGGAGGAGAAAAGAAAAAGTGCCCTCAAGCATTCAAAATGTGAGTTCAGGCTTGGGGGTGTCTTGCAATAACTGACTGCCTCACTGTACCCAAAACAGAACAGAAAGCTTCACCTACAGCACTGCACTGAGCGGATGGTGATATTCCTCAAGTGTTGCTATAGGGGGGGGGAAAAACAGAAATTTAGCTCAGGTGTCATGGTAAGCGTGACCCTAGAGCACCCCAATGTCAGAAGGCAAGGGGCTCCCTGGTATCTAATAGTAAGTTTCAGCTGCCCTGACCAGTGCAGTGTACCCCAACTCACTGTTGTCATAATCTAAATCTAATGTCTAAAAGGTATCATGTAAGGTATATGTGAACTGGTGACACACTGGTGATTAAAGTCATTGTGAAGTGTATGTATTAATGCTATATGTAAAATTATGGGCTAAGGTGATATTGTGTTTTGGAGTCTATAAACAGACCAAGTAGGCAAACCAGCTTCCCCCCCCACCCCCAAGACAGAAGAATGTGGCTCTGCCTGCTTGAGTGTGTCTCCAATGTAAATAAAGTCAGGTGTGGCCAAAAGACAATGGATATCAGAGACTGGAGGAAGATCATTTGCATTGTAAAAAACAAAACAAAAAACACAAAAAGGAGAGAAGCCAGCATGGTGTCTACACCAAACAGGAGAAAGGAACTTTATCTAGGGATACACTTCAGAAGAACACATTTAAAAGTTTTACTGGACTATACAAAGAAAGGGAATGAACCCCTAAATCATCCTTTACCTGAAGAGTCAAAGAAACCAAGTGCTTTGAGCTCCATGTGTTGGGTCCTGGCTAAAGAACGGGCCAGCCATGCTGTAAGAATTGTGGAGGTCAGACAAACATCTCAGAATAAAAGATCCAGTTTGTTGAGTTTTAGAAACATATTTTTTACTTTTGCTTGTTTGCAATCATTTCTATCCTTATTGCTTATACTTGGTATCACTAAACTTACATCCTTATGTTAATAAGCTTGTTATACTTTTACCATACATCATCTCAGTACAGGAACGCCTCACTTAAAGTTGTCCCGGTTAACGTTGTTACGTTGCTGATCAATTAGAGCAGTGGTAATCAAAGCTGGTCCGCCGCTTGTTCAGGGAAAGCCCCTGGCGGGCCGGGCCAGTTTGTTTACCTGACGCGTCCGCAGGTTTGGCCGATTGCAGCTCCCACTGGCTGCGGTTCGCCGCTCCAGGCCAATGGGGGCTGCGGGAAGTGGCGTGGGCTGAGGGATGTGCTGGCTGAGTGGCGTGGGCTGAGGGATGTGCTGGCTGCCTTTAAGTACTCTGTGGGGTCAGAGTACTTAAAGGAGCAATGTGCGTCTCTCTCACACACACGGTGTATGTCTCTGTCTCTCTCTGCCATTCTGTCTCCCCTCCCATTCATGCTGCCTTGTAGAGTGTGATGCTACATTTAACCCTTGAGGGCTCAGCTGAGTGCTAATTCATCATTTAGCAGTAAGGCATTCCCTGGGGAATATCCCACCCTCTGACTCCACCACCTCAACCAAGCTTCACAATCATCATTGCTGTGTACAGTATTAAATTGTTTAAAACTTATTTTGTGTGTGTGTGTGTGTGTGTGTGTGTGTGTGTATTATATAAAATCAAAAAATATAGTCTGTCTGGCGAAAAACATTTCCCCCCCCATTTACATTCATTCTTATGGAGAAATTGGATTCGCTCAACATCGTTTTGCTTAAAGTAGCATTTTTCAGGAACATAACTACAACGTTAAGCAAGGAGTTACTGTACTTTGATTGAAGTGGAAGGTTTGTCAACCCCAGTTAAATTAATAAACTGCTGTGCACTATCCCTTAGAAGGAGCATCAAATTCAGTAAGGTTTTGTGGGTGCTACAATAAGAGGAATTGAGCACTGCAGAAAGTTGTCTCTGAGGAACTCAGGAACTGGAGTTTACTGATTGTTACCTGCTGGGCAAGATTTGGACTGGCAGAATGCTGAAAATTTTGCCAGCATGACAGACAAGCTAGTGTCTCAGGGAGCTGACACATAGCTTTGCAGCTGCAAATTTCTCAGTTGCGGAGGCTGAGGAGGTACAGTGGTTCACAGTTCTGGGAACCCAGGCAGATGACCACAATAGGCGACTCAAGAGCAGAGTGATTTTCAACCATCTGATTTAGTTATAAATTGTTATTTTTAGGAGACAATTTATTTGGAACCTTGAGCCTACATATTCTATTATTTTAAAAGCTTTCAGTGTACCTTTAAATAAAATATTCCCTAAGCTTAGTGCAAGTATTCAATCATGATTATTTTTTCCTGGTTAGTTCTTTTCAGCAACTGTATTTTATTTTAACTATACTAATGAAATTTAAAAATAGGACAGCACATACTGTATACTCTACAAAACTAATTATAAAATATGCCTACAAATATTTGCTTAGTTCACAATGCCTGCCAACTAAAAGTGGTATGAATTAGTGGAATCATTGTTGGAACGAAAAGCAATGAAAAAAACAAACTGTCCGTTCAAAGCATGGAAAATGTGAACAGTTTGTTGACTGCCAAAGAGGTTAAGCACATTGGGAACACAGTTCAAAAACCCAAATACAAGGTAGTTTTACATATGTTACTCATAACAGAAATACAGTTGCCTAGCAGGGTTCACACTTCTCTCCATTGCTGCAGTCCTTGTTTTCGGTACTTATAACTTTGTCAAACTAACCATTTCAGCTGATATTTTCCCTGCCAAAAAAGGCTTATTTTATTTTAACCAAAGTTGCAGCAAAAATGATACAGCTGTTTCAAAGAATGGAATTAGGGGACAACTGTTTCACTGAGAAGCTCTTGCATGCCTCCATGCTTTGGAGCAGGAGCTTGAAATTAATAAGGGGTGCAGGAAACAATGTCAGAGATGTGTTTCTGGCCCAACCAAATGTTCCGTTTATCCAACTACCCAAATTCAGTCAAGTTACAAACTTTTGAAAAAATAAAATAAAAATCTCAGTTTATACTTGTCAGAATTTGGCAGTTAAGTTCTCTAAGATTCTATCTGTACTGGGCATGCTCCAGCTTAGTGCTGTAGGGGCTGAGAAGGATTTTCCCTGTAACTGCTGCTCCCAGCAACTGCAGGCCACAGGGGGTATATCTACTGCAATTAAAAACCGGCAGCTGGC
Source organism: Emys orbicularis (assembly GCF_028017835.1). Lineage (NCBI taxonomy): Eukaryota > Metazoa > Chordata > Testudines > Emydidae > Emys > Emys orbicularis. The sequence goes on from NC_088684.1 coordinate 248,442,489, forward strand.
CCATGCTAACTGACTGGGCTCAGGCTGTGGAGCTGTTTCATTGCAGTGTATATTTCTGGGCTTGGTCTGGAGCCCAGGCTCTAGGACAGGGGTAGGCAACCTTTCAGAAGCGGTGTGCCGAGTCTTCATTTATTCTCTTTAATTTAAGGTTTCGCGTGCCGGTAATACATGTTAACGTTTTTTAGAAGGTGTGTCTCTCTAAGTCTATATTATATAACTAAAGTATTGTTGTATGTAAAGTAAACAAGGTTTTCAAAATGTTTAAGAAGCTTCATTTAAAATTAAATTAAAATGCTGATCTTACGCCGCCAGCCTGCTCAGCCCACTGCCAGCCTGGGGTTCTGTTCACCTAGGCCTGCAGTGGGCTGAGCAGGGCGACTCGAGATCAGGGCAGAGGGCTGGGGTGTGTGTGGAGGTGCAGGGCAGAAGGCTGGGTGTTGGGGGGAGGTCAGGGCAGAGGGCTGGGGGGGGGGTGGAAGTGCAGGGCAGAGGGCTGGGTGTTGGGGGCGACTCGAGGTCAGGGCAGAGGGCTGGGGAGTGTGGGGGGTGCAGGGCAGAAGGCTGGGTGGGTGTTGGGGGGAGGTCAGGGCAGAGGGCTGGAGGGTGTGTGGGGGGGGTGCAGGGCAGAAGGCTGGGGTGCTCAGCTCGTGGGGGTGCTCCCAGCCCCCTGCCCTGAGCGGCTCTGGGCAGGGGGCTGGAAGGGATATGCCCTGTTCCACCCCCTTCCCCCAGGCCCGTCCCTACCTCTCTCTGCCTGCTCTACGGAGCTGTGTGCAGCCTGCCGCTCTTCCCCCTCCCCCTCGCAAGGGCCATCCTGGCAGGGAGAGGAAGGAGGAGGGGCAGAGGGGCCGGAATGCACCAAGCTGTGGGAAAAAGCAGGGGAGGAGGGAAACTTGGCTGCCGCAGGACCAAGCTTCTGCCTCCTGCCCCCGCAGGGGAGAGCGGTGGGCCGGGGGGCTGAGTGGGGCGGGGGGCCGGGACACCCCCCCCACCGCTCTCCCCTGCTGGGGCAGGAGGCAGAAGCTTGGTCCTGCCGCAGCCAAGCTTCCCTCCTCTCCTGCTTCTTCCCCAGCGGGGTGCTTTCCGGCCCCTCCGCCCCTCCTCCTCTCACCGGCAGGCAGCGTGCCATTCAGAATCAGCTCACGTGCCGTGTTTGGCACGCGTGCCGTAGGTTGCCGACCCCTGCTCTAGGATCCTGCGAGGTGGGAGTGTCCCAGAACTCGGGCTGCAGCCTAAGCCCGGAAGTCTACACAGCAGTTAAACAGCCCTGCAGTCCAAGCCCTGTGAGCCCCAGTTAGCTGGCATGGGCCAGCCACAGGTGTCTAATTGCAGAGTAGACATTTCCTGTGACACTGAGCACAGGAACTGAGAGCAGGGAGATTGTCTCTTCTGTGCTCTGTGCCCCCGCTGCTGGCCCCCAAGCAGGATGGAAGGAGGACGTAGGTGGCTTATATTCAGAGGGGGGCAAGAGCCAACTCTTGTTGGGAGACAGAGAATGGGACTGGCTGGGCAAAGACCCTGGAACTTCAAGCCAAGGAGAGGAAAAAAGGGGGGAGCAAACTAGGAACCAGACAGACTGGCTGTGGAACTGGAAACTGACAGACTGGCTATGTAGAGGCCTGGAGAGACTAGGGGTGGGGGGGAAGTGAGAGCCTGGGACTGGCTGGGAAAAGAGCCTGGTGGGGTGGGGGGAGAAACAGAACTGGTTTGAGGAGCTTAGGGAGCCCAGACAAGGAAACTAGGACTAGCTGGGCAAGGAGACTGGATAGGGAGCTGGGGGTGGGGGCAAAAAGAAAAGAAAGGACAGATACAGGGTGGTGGGTACACGTGAAGAAGGGATCAGGCTTGGAGGGAAACAAGGTCAGAAGGATCTGTAACCAGGAGAACACACTCCCTTTCAGAAACTGGAATGGAACCCAAGATTCATGAGTCTCACCATTCCTGTTGTCAGCAAATATCTGAAATCCATGGTCAACAGGTATGTCTCACCTCCTCCCAGTGAGTTGTCCGCATAAGAGGATGACAACCTGCTACTGATGGAGGTTAGTTACCTGTAACTGGAGGTCCTACAAGATGTGTGGTCCTTTTCTGTATTCTACATGTGGGTACGCATTTGCTCCATGCATCTGAGATCAGAGAACTGGCAAGTAACATCCGTTGGTCCATGCCTGCACCATGTTGCTCCTCATACTTAGGGTACGTCTTCACTACCCACCGTATCGGCGGGTAGCGATCGATTTATCGGGGATCGATATATCCCATTAAGACGTGATATATCGATCCCCGAACGCGCTCCCCGTCGACTCCAGAACTCCACCGGAGCGAGCGGCGGTAGCGGAGTCGACGGGGGAGCCGCGGCTGTCGATCCCGCGCAATGTGGACCCCAGGTAAGTCGATCTAAGATACTTTGACTTCAGCTATGCTATTCACGTAGCTGAAGTTGCGTATCTTAGATCGACCCTCCCCCCCCCCCAGTGTAGACCAGCCCTTAGTACCAAGGTCGTAAGGGGTGGTGCAGACCGACTGCATCTCTAGTTCCTTCTCTACTGTGAATCCAGAAATGATCCGAAGCAGAGGAGAAGGAAGGCAGGTAGTGGAATACAAATAGGGACCACACATCTCAAAGAGCCTCCAGTTACAGGTAAGTAACCTAGAGTTCCGTCTATACCTTCACAAAGCATTATGCTTTAGTCCAAGCCTCTTCTGCAGATGCAGAATTACAGACATCTATAGCACCTGCATCTTAACACCCTCCCGCACTCCTGCACCTGTGAATGCTGCTTACCAGTCACCTATGCATGGAATACACATCGGGATCAGCACTTGCAGAAAAATGGAGGTTGCTGCCCTACAAATGTCCAGTATAGGCACTTCTTGAAAAGGAAACTACTGAGATTCCCTGTGTTCTCATGGTATGGGCCCATATCCTGTGCAGGGGAGGCAGATGAGCTAACTGACAGCAAAGGATGATGCAGCCAGAGACCTGGTCTGTGGGCGACTTCTCTTATCAGGCTGTTCATGGCCTGGAATCTGTCCTTAGGGAAGTAGGGATCCCATGGATTAGTTATATAAGGGGGGACCCCAAGGCATTGGGTACCATCGGTTTCCCAGATAATTGTGTCTGGCTGGAGGATGGGTCCGAGACATCCTAGAGCAGGGGTTCTCAAACTGGGGGTTGGGAACCCTACTGGGGTCGCGAGCTGTCAACCTCCACCCCAAACTCCGCTTTGCCTCCAGCATTTATAATGATGTTAAATATATAAAAAAGTGTTTTTAATTTATAAGGGGGTGGTTGCACTCAGAGACTTGCTATGTGAAAGGGGTCATCAGTAAAAAAGTTTGAGAGCCACTGTCCTAGAGACTCTGTTCAGGCCAACCGCTAGCCTCTGTATGTGGAGGTGATGACTTGTCTGAGACGTTGGATTCATCCAACGAGAAGGGAGATTCTGGCTACATCAGGGGTGTCATCAGTAACAGCAGATGAAGATGCCAATTTATGGACAGAGTAGGGGAGTAGCTCCTTTTCATTAAGGTGGGTTTCTGTCCTGGTGTCAAGATGTCCCTTAGGAGGACGAGATCCAGAAAAAAAAAAGAGGGGATTGAAGGTAAGGAAAGGTGCAAATATCCTCCAGAAAGTTATAAGTGTCAGTCTGTCCCAGAGTGCAGGGTGCCAAGTAGTCAGAACTGATCCGGTGTGTCCATGGACATGGTGGTCAACAAATCCTTACAAAAGTGAGTCAAGTGCTGTCGAAGAGGAGTCCAACTTGGAGCTCTCTGTTGAGGCCAGTGGGTGCTGATCCTTTGGTTCATGAGCTGGAGCCAATATCGACAGATCCTCTCTCTTTCACACCTTACCCTTGTGGGTGGGAGGTTTAGGCAGACCTAAGTCTTTAGGACTTGTACACAAAGACTCACAAAACGGGGACAGAGTCAGGGAGGGATCCTTTCTTTTAGGAGCAAACCTAGAAGGGAATCTGCTCTGGTTCCTATGAGAGTGCCTCTTACTCTCATGCAAGGCAACCATTCCTTGGACTAAACAGCTTTGGCCTCTGCTCCAGAGTTTGTGCTTGGAGGAGCGCTGCTTGCAGATGGCAGCTGCTGTACTGGGGGGTCCCCTAGGGTCTCATGACCTTCTGCAAGAGATACTCCCTCAATTGAAGCAATCATCTCTCTCAGGTTAAGAGAGGAAAGGAGCGACAAATGCCACACTTGGAAGAGATGTGAACCTCCCCAGGGCAGTTAAGGCATCGCTGATGGTCACTGCTGACTGAGAAAGAGCGGAGGCAGGAGACACAGTTCTTAAATCCTGGATTCTGCACATAGTCCTTCTCCCAAGGTAGGAAAAATGGGAAGGGTCCCCGAGATGAGGAAAACTACTCTACATTAACTGTAGAACTCCTAAAGCACTAAAAACAGTAATCTCTAATACTATGTACAAAAGTACTTATAGGTAGAAAGACAAAGAAGCTTTGGACATAGAGGATTCTGATTCAAGCAGTAAGAGGAACTGGAGAGGCTGTCAGTCCACACCATAGGCGCCGACTCCGTGGCTGCTCCGGGACTGGACCACCCACGGTGAAAAATTGGTGGGTGTTCTGCACCCAGCGGCAGCTCTCTCACATCCGCCTCCTCCCCTGAGCGCGCCGCGGCTCCGCTTCTCCCCCTAGCTCCCAGCGCTCGCAAGTGCTGGGAGGGAGAGGGAGGAGGGGGAACGTGGTGCTCTCGAGGAAGAGGCGGGGACGGGGTGGGGATTTGGGGAAGGAGTCCAATAGGGGCAGGGAGGGGGCAGAGTTGGGGTGGGAACTTTGGTGAAGGGGTTGAAATGGGGGCAGGGGCGGAGTCGGGCTGGAGATTGAGCATCCACCGGCGCCCGAAAAAGTTGGCGCCTATGGTCCACACCTCTCCTTATACCCTCGATACTAAGCATGAGGAGTGCCAGGGCACAGGTGTGGCCCAATGGACGCTACTTGCAAATTCTCTCGTCTGAGGTGCATGGACTGCATGCGTACCCATGTGTGGAATACACACAGGAACCAGCACTTGAAGGAGAACCATCAGTTATTGTTGGCTCAAGTGGCAAAGATCTGTTATGCATCTAAAGGTTCTAACCCTAATGATGACCAATCTCTGAAGATGAATCAGGGTTGTGTAGTGTAAAGAGGCTGTCTTCTGTAGGACTCACGCCTCCTTTGTTACAGAAATCAGAAGGTGGGAAGCTAATTAGGTAAAGAATGTCACAAAGAGAAAAGTGGTCTCATGCCTAAGGCAGCTGAAGGCTGACCTGGAGAACTGGATTCCAGACCTGGATCTGCCAGAGATTTCCCTTGTGATGCTAGGCAAGTCACTTAAAACAAATTTTTTCACAGGGAGTCAATAATTTTGTAATCTTTGTTTTCCGGTGTGAAACTTGAGACCACAGGGGTCTGATTTGCAGAAGTGCTGAACATTCACAGCTACAACTGAAGTCAATGGGAACTGTGGTTTGAACATCTAAAGTGCTAGTTGAAATATCAGGTCCTAGTCATTTCAAGCCGGACTCCCAATGTTAGTATACACTTTCAACCTTCATCTGTCTATACCTCAGTCTGTAAAATGGTGATAATATCTCACACACCCTCCATGCAAGGTTGTTGTGAAAATAAATTAAAGTTTATGAAGCACAGATACTGTAGTGATGAACACCACAGAAAAGCCCCCAAGAAATTAATGATTCTGTATTCAGGGCAAAAGTTGAATAGTGTGCAATAAAAAACACCTACAACCACACATTAAACAATAAGGATAACACAAAATATTGAACAGCTGCTAATTCAGTGAGCACTATCCATCTTGTGCACTGAATGAGGCAGGGGTCCTGTGGAAAAAAATTGTAATTGTGTAAACAAACACTGTTCAGACAACCTTAATTCTTGTATTTTCTAACTTTTGAGTACTAAACTTTGCAATCTTAACATTGGTTTACAGTAAGGTTGTTTTTTTAAATGAAATATAACCCAAACTTAAGCACAACGAGACAACTCACAAAGCTTTACTTCAATTAATTAATATATCCATCCCCATGGACATTTTAATGCTGCATCTATTTCCTGATTTCAATCACTTAGCCTCTTCCTCACCAAGCCTCAAAAATCATGACCAGCCATGACTTAATTTGCTCCACTTCTTGAGCTCTTAAAAAGTAATATACCTCATTCGTTGTATGAATCATAGGACTGGAAGGGACCTCGAGAGATCATTTAGTTCAGTCCCCTGCACTCACGGCAGGACTAAGTATTATCTAGACCATCCCTGACAGGTGTTTATCTAACCTGCTCATCACTTAAGATTTTTAAGGAGATTCCACAACCTTCCTAGACAATTTATTCCAGTGCTTAACCACCCTAACAGTTAGGAATTTTTTCCTAATGTCCAACCTAAACCTCCCTTGCTGCAATTTAAGCCCATTGTTTCTTGTCCTGTCCTCAGAAGTTAAGAAGAACAATTTTTCTCCCTTCTCCTTTTAATAACCTTTTATGTACTTTAAAACTGTTATCATGTCCTTTCTCAGTCTTCTCTTCACCAGACTAAACAAACCCAATTTTTTCAATCTTTCTTCGTAAGTCATGTTTTCTAGACCTTTAATTATTTTTGTTGCTCTTCTCTAGATTTTCTCCAATTTGTCCACATCTTTCCTGAAATGTGGGCCCAGAACTGGACACAATACTCCAACTGAAGCCTAATTATCACTGAGTAGAGCGGAAGAATTACTTCTCGTGTCTTGCTTACAACACTCCTGCTAAATCAACCCCAGAAAGATGTTTGCTTTTTTTTTCAACAATGTTACACTGTTGACTCATATTTAGCTTGTGGTCCACTAGGACCCCCAGATCCCTTCTGAGGCAGTCATTTCCCATTTTATGTGTGTGCAGCTGATTGTTTCTTCCTAATTGGAGTACTTTGAATTTGTCCTTACTGAATTTCATCCTATTTACTTCAGACCATTTCTCCAGTTTGTCCAGATCATTTTGAATTTTAATCCTATCCTCCAAAGCACTTGCAACCCCTCCCAGCTTGGTATTGTCCGCAAAGTTCATAAGTATACTCTCTATGCCATTATCTAAATCATTGATGAAGATATTGAACAGAACCAGACCCAGAACTGATCCCTGCGGGACCCCACTCATTATGCCCTTCCAGCATGACTGTGAACCACTGATAACTACTCTCTGGGAGGCTACTCTCCGGAATAGGGAAATAGGAATTTTCCCTATTCAGTGAAAGTACTAAGTGGCAAATCTGTCTCTACACCAGCCACTCCTGCTCCTCCTCCAGGGCCAAAAGGTTGAGCTGGGGAGAGATGGTTCAGCTGGCACAAAATAAAGCAGCCCTAAAGTCACTCTGTCTTGAACTAGGGGCTGAACCTGCATGGGTGATGGTGTGCACACACAGACTTTCCAGGCTCCAAAATACTAGCGTGAAACTTTTTTTAAAAATGCATTACAATTTTGGCCTGTCGAGTACCTACTTCATGTAAAACTATTTACCTCTTTTAGTTGATCAGCACTCCCCCACGATGCTGAACGCTGATGCGATCTCTTTTCTGATCCCTCTTCTGCCCAACAGCTAGGTGTCTAAAGAAAACAAACAGCAAATGTGAGGTTTTTAGTTCAACTTCTAGCTGCTATTTTATATTAATATACTGAATTCACCATGTAAGAGACAAACTTTCTGCACAATGTACTGGTCTCATCTTCCAGCAATGTATTGAAACATTCAGTATACTGTCTGCACATGCATGTAAATGCATACTTCAAAAACCGACATACATGTAGTGAGAATGTTCTCAATGCATATGAAGTTAGTGAGTGAAAATATAGACAATTCTAAACATTTTCTCCCTTCAACAGTAACTGCACCTCCCATCAAGTCCTTCCATTTCATCACCTTTATTTCATTCATTCATGACCTCCCATCAAGGTCAGCTCAGCACAGAATGGCAGTTACAGAAGTTATAATTTTTCTAACAGACACTTTCTTTTTATTATGTGGAGTTAAAATGCTTTGCTGCAGTGTGGTCACAATAGTCTATTAATTTTAATTTAAGGTTGTAAATATGTATCAATAACTTAAATGGGAGAACAACAGAACACTGTAATTTAAAAAACAATTACCTGAAAGCCAAATAAGCGAAAGTTAAGGTGGTTATTTACACATTGGAAAATGTGGAAATATTAGAGTTAAGGCAGGTTTTCAAGCCTGTCATACAAATAGGTTAGTCACTCAGACAGTATTTCATGACCTCTCTCTTACTACAAAATAAGGCTCTGATTCTACAGAGAAACACTCTTGCATGCATCTTTGCACATAAGTAGGTCCTCTGAGTTTAGGGAACTACTTATGTACATAAAATTACTCATGTATGTTTGCAGGACTGGGACCTTACCTCTCCCCAACCACCAACCCCAGCAATTTTAAAGCAAAAAGACTGAAAGGAATCTGGTGTATTTTCTATTTTTCATCACTGTTCAAAGAGCTAGCAGAATTTCTACAGGATTACAAGAAATAATGAAAAAGACAATCCACCAGCACAAGTTGCTCCAATTTAAAAAAAACAACCCTGGAATATATGGCTTTCACAACACTTTAGACAGTTAGATTAGAAAGCAATAGAAATGTAAATTCTGTTAACTATATAAAAATATTGTAAACCTAATCCTCACATTATAAAAGATGAAGGCCAAACAGTACAAAATGAATTCTAAAAAAAAAAAAAAAAAAAAAAAAAAAAAAAAAGAGACACTGCCCCATGAGGCGGCAGAAACAGGAAGCCCTCCTGCTTAAACGTTTTTATGTGAGTCCGAGGCAGCAGCAGCAGGGGTCTAAATAGAGAAATTGGGGAACAGGATCAAGTCCTTCCCCCCTCTGCACTCCTGATTTAATTGGTGGGGGAAGCAGAACTGACAACTAATGTAGACAAAGCTCTGGAGTTAGTACATTTTTTTACTGGTGAGAAGTGAGTGGAAAAAGAATCAGTAGTCTACCCCAGTCTATTTTCATTTACTATATGCACACAGTCTGTTATTATCTTGAACAAAGAGTAATTGACAGCAAAAGCAACAGCTGCAGAGTTTAAAATTTACATTTACTTTTAAGAACTCCAGCAGCAGCAATGTGAAATGTGGATACAGAAAGGCTGGAACACTTTACTTGCGCTACAACTGGTTTAATAACCAAAGACAGAGACACAGAAAACAACAAACAACTCACTGACTTCAGAATCATAGGTCTAGCATTCTCTTCAGTCTGCCTCTGACCTTATTTTCTGCTAAAATCCTAGCCCTCTGTGCCCCTAAGTTGCCTCAAAGTTCTTCTGTGGATATACTGCTAAATCAGGTCACAGCCTTTCAAACAGTTATTAATGTGAGTATCTTTACATAAGTAGTCTCGGTAAGCTTAACAGGACTATTGCATCAATTTACTTGTGTGTGAAGGAGTGTACAGGACCGGGTCCTTTGCTTGCAACACTACACTACAGTGATTCCTCAAATACAGCATTTAAGTCAGGCAACACCATATTTGACTCCAAGAGAATCAATATTCACACAGGTAAAAAGAAAATTCAGGTTCTGAAGGCTTAAAATAACATGCAGTTCTTTGAATATCTTCAGCCCGCCAGCATCTCTCCCTCAGAACTGTTACGTTGCTGCTTTCAACTCTGTCTTAACCTCATGTCAAACATTAATATTTTTGTAAAAATACGTGTGCGCTCTGTCATCCCAAAATACTATGGGCATAGACTCATATGTATATCCTATTCAAACAAAGACTAACCTTTAAAACAAACAAACAAACAAACAGGACTTCTGTTTTTGCAAATATACGTAAACTAAAGTGGTAACATATCTATTACTCCCCAAACACTGTTAAACACATCTCACAAAAACTGTGTGGGAAGGAAGGCCTTAAAAACATCCTGTTTCAAAGAGTATTTTTTCTATTTGTATTACTTGTTGGGTAGCCTTTTCAAGTTTCATTTTGTTTTCAATTCTACAAAAAGTGTATATTCATGGCAGCTTAACATTAACATCCTTGTCCTACAATTACACCTAATTTCCTCATTTATAGAATTGTCAAGAATATTAAATAGCAAAATAAAGTAACAGCAACATCAGACCACAATGAGTCACAACAGCAAGGATGTTGCAGTTCAGGCCAGAAGCAGGAGCTAACTAACCATGTTTTTACAGATGTCTTCTGCTTAAAGAGAATGTGGTAACAACAGATAAGGGATCAGCAGCAGTATTACAGTAGCATCTACACCTCCAAACAAGATCAGGGCCCTCTTGTGTTATCTATAGAGATAAGAGATGGTCCTTGCTCCAAAGAGTTTACAATCTTAGTTTAAACCAGGGATCGGCAACCTTTGGCACGCGGCTCGCCAGGGTAAGCACCCTGGCGGGCTGGGCTGATTTGTTTACCTGCCGCGTCCGCAGGTTCGGCCAATTGCGGCTCTCACTGGCCGCGGTTCGCTGCTCCAAGCCAATGGGGCTGGCGGGAAGCGGCAGCGGGAGCCACGATCGGCCGAACCTGCGGACGTGGCAGGTAAACAAACCGACCCAGCCCGCCAGGGTGCTTACCCTAGCGAGCCGCGTGCCAAAGGCTGCCGATCCCTGGTTTAAAACAAGATAATATGGCAGCTGGGTTAAACTAAATGAGAGTGGAAAGGACAGGATAACACAATTCTGCAATATCCTTCTCAAGTTAAAAAGGTGGAGTGAGCTGCTATTTTGGGATATGAAGGTCCACCGTTCAAGTCTCCATTGAGAGAAATTGTTCGCAGGAGACCAAAATAGAGGGGGGAAAACCTCCGACGATAATACATTTGGTTGCTTTCCTCAATCCCAATTTGCATTATACCATCCCATTGTTCTAATTTACCCAATTTTGTGAAGATTGGTGTTTCCTCCAAAATGTGTATGGTAATTTTGCCCTGCTTTTTCATGCCTGACAGATATACGTACCTCCAAACATTCTTCTCACTGCATTTAGATCAGAAATGGTGCAGATTGCACCATCACCTCTGCAATTTACCCAAATTCTAAATAAACTACACTTTTCTACCAGTCCTCTGCATTAGCTACTATATCTAGCTTGTGTTTCAGAACCAGATACAAATCATCATAAAGGGAAAGCCAATCTAGCTTTTATAAAAGGCAGTAATTTTTTGAAAGTTTTCAGCTAAGAATTGTGGCCAGGAAACAGTAGTAGGGTGATCTTTGCATAGCACAGTAGAAATTTTAAAGCAGTGATGGAGCAGTCACTTAAAAGTACAATACTAAAGGAATTTACCTGACACTTAGGAGGAGCTCTACATCAACTGCTGATAATTAGGTCTGTGTTTCTTCATTCATTAATCTTAAAAGGGCCAATGGACCTTCAGGAGAGTTAGGGTATAACTGGACCATATGGGCCACACCTGGGAGCAATCAGGTACTCCAGGTGGCACTCTTTAGATAATTAATAATGGAACAGCTGAGCTAGAAAGAGTCTGCTAGAAAAGCATCAAGAAAAAGTTACTTAGAAGGAAAGGTGGGACAAAAAGTTCTCTCTAGAGAAGCCCCTTGGCTGTTGCAGGCTGGAGGAACCCACAAGAGGTGAGGTTAGAATACACCTCTCTGGGGACAAGCTCTGAATGAAGATTTACAGGTGACAATAAGAGTCACAATAGAACTATTGTGGTCCCTGGGGAAGGGAGACAGTGAGGAGCTCTTGTCAATAAGCTCTAGAAAGGGAGCCGGTGTCTCCCTCTACACCAGAGAGGCCCACAGTTTGAGTCCGGCTCCTGGGAAGGGAGTAGGAAGACCACCAGGGAGCAGAGTAGGCTACTTTGTGGGGGGAACCCTAGCTTAGGGTACAATAGATGGAAGAAACCCACTGGGACCAGCTTAGGCTCCTGTGGAAGAAGTCTTGAGGGTAGGACTTATAAGTGAGAATATCCTGCTGTGGAAGAGAAGCTCTGCAGGGGCCAGGAAAAGGAGCCCAGACGCAGAAGACTTCAACTGTTCAAAAGGCAAAGCAGAAGCAGTTATTAGTTTTAAGATTTATTTTTTGAATTTCATTTGGACCATTCTGTTACCTCAAAAGGGATTTGGACTTTATGACTTGGCCAGAAGACTGAGCCACAGAAGACCCAGTGAGAGACAGACAGCCTGCAGAAAGAGCCCAGGATACTGGCGACGCAACAGGGTACTCTAAGGATGTGTGAAGCTCCATCACACATACATACAAGACTAAACAAAAACAATGGTTCTGTTTGAAATTGCCCAGTTCCAATCACTTAAATGTTCTTACTATTTTTGCTATTTTTACCACAGTACATAGTCCAGAGCATATAATCTTTTGAATCTGGCAGCACTTTAATGTTTTATTTTTTGTTTTTTAAAACATCCAAATGCACACTATATGCTTTACAACTCAAAGACATGGTTCTTGCCACAAAAGCTAGTAATGGATCTGCTGTTATGAGTGTGGACAACAAACAGCAGGATGGGGATGAGGTGACAATGAGATCATCTGCTATGCAGTGTGCATGTGTTTTTAAAATACTTTATTGAACTGAGTATACAGGAACAAAGACTACTACTATATATAGAAGGACTTGTATTGGCCCAAAGATTTGTAAAGTCAAACATTAAGCATGTAAATAATTTTAATCATGTCAGTAGTCCACTAGAAGGCACTGGGAATACTTGTGTGAAATATTGCTACTCAAATTGGTAAATATATGCATCCCCAGCCTACAGGGAGCATGATGAAAAGAGCATTTTATACAACTGCATGTAGCCAAGGATTCTGAGTTTTGTATTTCTCAGACTATAATAAATCAGTTAACTGATGAGGCACTGAAATTTGAAATCCATCAATGTGGTATCAGCAATGGAAATCAGAAAACTGCAAAAATCCCACAAACATGCAGAAATCTGTTTGAAAAGAAAACAGCATTATTTTCACAGGGGATACACAATCCCTGAATCCCATTCCTACAGATCATTATTTGCTGTACATTTTCCTTAGTATTTTTGTAGTTTAAAAACAGTATTAAGTAGCAACATTTTCTGTATATTTCCAACATCCGATATGTCTCTCTTTATGGAGATCTATAAAGACCATGAATTAAAAAATAACTTTAAATGTTGTTTGTGTTGATATATTGTGTAAATACCCAAAATCATCATTCTGCAAAGGCTTCCAGATTTGGAATTTTTTTTAAATTATGATCAGGTCACTTATAACAAAGAGTAATAGGGAGGGATTTTAATAAATAAAAGCTTGGCAGATCAGAAAAAGAGGGCATTCCATATAGGTCATGACATGGTGAAAGGCACGGAGAAACTTGTGGGAAGAAGTGAACAAATGGGCTAGCAGCACTGGTGGTGCACAGAGGACGGACAGAAATGATGTAGTAAGAGATTAGGTTGAACAGATATGAAAGGCCCTGATAGGAAGTTTAAACTTTATAGGATAGGGAAAAGGGGGAAATCAGTGGAGGAATTGAAAGGGATGACGACAAGGGGACATCAAGAGGTGAGATTACTTTAGCGGATGTTGGCTGTTATTAAAACTGATATTGGATTTTTGAATGTTAAGGACATAAGAACGGTCATACTGGGTCAGACCAAAGGTCCATCTAGCCCAGTATCCTGTCTTCTGACAGTGGCCAATGCCAGGTGCCACAGAGGGAATGAACAGAACAAGTAATCATCAAGTGATCCATCCCCTGACGCCCATTCCCAGCTTCTGGCAAACAGAGGCTAGGGACACCATCCTTGTCCAGCCCGGCTAATAGCCATTGATGGACCTATCCTCAATGAACTTATCTAGTTCTTTTTTGAACTCTGTTATGGCCTTCACAACATCCTCTGGCAAAGAGTTTCACAGGTTGACTGTGCGTTGTGTGAAAAAATACTTCCTTTTGTTGGTTTTAAATCTGCTGCCTATTAATTTCATTGGGTGACCCCTAGTTCTTGTGTTATGAGGAGTAAATAACACTTCCTTATTTACTTTCTCCACAAATCCCCCTTTAGTAGTCTTTTTTCCAAACTGAAAAGTCCCAGTCTTTTTAATCTCTCCTCATACGGAAGCCGTTCAATACCCCTAATCATTTTTGTTGCCCTTTTCTGAACCTTTTCCAATTCCAATATATCTTTTTTTGAGATGGGGCAACCACATCTGCACACAGTATTCAAGATGTGGGCGTACCATGGATTTATATAGCGGAAATATGATATTTTTTATCCCTTTCTTAATTATTCCCAACATTCTGTTCACCTTTTTTTTTTTTTTTTTTTTTTTTTTTTTGACTGCCGCTGCACACTGAGTGGATGTTTTCAGAGAACTATCCACAATGACTCCAAGTTCTCTTTCTTGAGTGGTAACAGCTAATTTAGACCCCATCATTGTATATGTATAGTTGGGATTATGTTTTCCAATGTGCATTACTTTGCATTTATCAACATTGAATTTCATCTGCCATTTTGTTGCCCAGTAACCCAGTTTTGAGAGATCCTTTTGTAGCTCTTCGTAGTCTGCCTGGGATTTAACTATCTTGAGTAGTTTTGTATCATCTGCAAATTTTGCCACCTCACTGTTTACCCCTTTTTCCAGATCATTTATGATTTGAATAGGTCTGGGCCCATTACAGACCTCTGGGGGACACCACTGTTTACCTCTCTCCATTCTGAAAACTAACCATTTATTCCTACCTTTTGTTTCCTATCTTTTAACCAGTTACCAATCCATAAGAGGACCTTCACTCTTATCCCATGACACCTTACTTTGCTTAAGAGCCTTTGGTGAGGGACCTTATGAAAGGCTTTCTGAAAATCTAAGTACACTGTATCCCCCTTGTCCACGTGCTTGTTGGCCCCCTCAAAGAATTCTAGTAGATTGGTGAGGCATGATTTCCCTTTACAAAAGCCATGCTGTCTCTTCCCCAACAAATTATGTTAGTCTATGTGATGAACATAATTTGTTGGGGAAGAGTTACAAGAATTCTAAATACATTTCTCCAGAAGGTGTTATTTGTGCTTCTCAAAAGAATAATCTAAATTAACCAGTTGCCTATTTGTGCATAAAAAGAATTCTGCATGACTTGGAATAACAAATTGCACAATGCATAGTTTAGCAGCATAAGTTTCCTGAAGAGAGCACCCAATCACCTTACTTCTGTTTGGTGTTTTTAAACAAAAACACCAAGGCTGGGTATGAGAAACCGAAAGTGAACAGAAGCTGACTAAATCAAAGTGTAACTAACTGTACTATTTTTTATGCTGTAATGCTCAAAGAAAACACATAAAGCTACACTAAATTTAAACATTTTTCTAGTTTAAATCTAAGGTGCCACTTGTAAAGAAAATTTTCAAACGTTTATTTTAATTTTTTTCCCTTCCAATGATATTTTGAAACTGACAGTACATAACTCGCTAGTGTCCTGATCCTATAGTCTGATCCAGCAGCATAGAATCCTTTGTCTGGGTAGTCTCACAGACTTCAAACAACATTCCTGAACCCATGAGTTTTATCTGATCACATTGCAGGATCATTACATGATCACTGTTTCAGACCAAGTCAGATCTGAAGTCCAAGGAAGTACAGTGGGTGTCCATAATTCTCCTTCTACATGGAAATAGTTTAAAATAGAGAATTTGTGATGTGACTGATACTATGTTTGAAATTATCATTATCATACAGAAGCCATTTTTCAACTTACTTCTAAAAACTGGTTAAAGAATCAAATATTAAAAGCAAATATTATACCAAGTGTGTGGTAAAATATCAGCTCTTGGAAGGCGTGGCAGGGTAAAGGAGAAGTATATTTCTCTCTTCCTCTTCTTCCCTATTTCTCACTAGTCACACACTGTTCAAGTCAACTTTAAAAAAAAAAAGTGATATTTTCTTATTGGTGGCTTGGGTTCTCTGTGAAACCACTGTACTTTTCATATGTTCCTTGTAATTATTGAAAACTTCTAGAAAATACTTCTCTGCACCAAACTGTTACCTTGCTCAGCCAAGAAGCACAAAGAAATTCATGAATACGGAGGTGACTACGATGGAAAGATCTGAACTGGTCATGAGACAAATACAGTAGGTCCTCACTTGTTGGTAGGAGTCAGTGACATCTGAAGCTCCAAAATTAAAAACAGCCTTTGTGCAGGGAGCTCTAGGAATACTTCACCACACAGGACACAGCTTGGGTGCACAAACATACAAAAAAAAAAATCTCAACTGTTCTGATGTAATTGTCACTTTTGTATATTTAGGGAGACATATTTGAAGATCAAGATGTAAGTAAATCTATATATTTTATGATTAAACCTTAACAAAATCCCTTGTGGCATCCAATGCTAATAGCTAACACTGAACAATTTATTTAAATAAACTGGTTGCCATCTGTTCAATCATGTCCACTACTTTGGTTATAAATTCTGGTTTCCCATGTTCTATAAATAGATGAATACGCTATACAGTAGTTAGAGTAAAATACACGGTCATCTCTCAACACCAATTAAAAAAGGTGCCAATATTTCAGAGAATCAAGAAAATAACCAAAAAAGAGACTGGTAGTATAACTAGGTCTTTGTAAAGAGATGTGCATGTGAAGATGTGTTTTGATGTACTTCACAATCTTCCCCCGCCCCCCCATATGAAGCTGATTTCACCCTTCTATCATGATTCTAGTGTTCCTTTCCCATCCTGCAGAGATTCCTTATTTGATCATGCCTAAAAGTTGAATTTCACTAGCAGTTTTTTAAAGTCTTGTTTCTGAAGGGGGGGAAAAGATGTGGAAGACAACTCAATAGCCTAAACACTCATTTCAGCTCAGTAAGAAAATAGCTATTGCCAAATGACTGGAGTTCATAAATATTTACAGAATAAGTCTGCTCTGTTTCAATCACAACTGAAAAGGTTTCTTTGATGTTTTTGTTCTGAATTGTATGGAAACCTGGGACTATTTGTGAAGGGCAATATATGCATATATTGTATTACAGATGGGATAAAAGAAATGCTGACCACAACCTAAGATATTGAAATTCTCCTAAATGGAAAATATGGCTTTGGCTAGGTGACTTACTTTCTTCCTAATTCAAGACAAAGCATCATCCAATTGACTAGAATTTAGAAAATAAATCCAGGATCAATAATTTTGCGCTGGGTGTTTCACGAGAGTGCAAAAGCTCGTCACTTGTTCTTCTTTTGTGCTAAGATGGATTGTTGTGTCCCAGTGTGGCTGGGTAAGACAACAACATAGTGGCTATCTATAGGCTTCCAACAAAGATTCCTAAACAAACAAACAAACAAAAAACAATTTCCTTGTCTCATTTTAAGTGTCTAATTCCTAAATTCATAAAGTCTTAAAGTGAGGCTCTTTGGTCATGGAATTTAAAAAGTGGATACCATTGACATACCCCTATGTTATGGAAAGGAAGCAACTAAAGTTGAGAATTCTTTCTACTAAAAGTCAGATTTTTGGCCCTTCCTCAAAAAATAGTTTTCACTTCCAATTTTGCAACTGTGCTGGGTATCCAGAATTTTAAAGCAATTTGGACACAATTTTTTCTGACTTAGAAAAAATGTCAAACGACTAATTCCTACTTTTGCCGCCATCCTTTATCTCAAGCAGCTTATCCTGGAAACTTTAAATTACATGGAAGTCGGGTGAAATCCAGTGCCTGGGCACAGTTTTGAGACTGGAAAGTTCGGAGAGGGGGATGGCCACCTATACTTGAATTTATCTGCTTTCAGAGTTATTAAAGACAAATGGCCAATTAGGAGCCTTGGCACTTTTTTTTATTAAAGTTGCCAAACACATGGTGAAGATCTAAGCTTTCATAAAGACAAAAAGCAGAACCTCCCTACAAACCAACGGTGAAAAACACAGACTCCATGAACTCCATTAGAGACTTGCTATGCCAATCTAACATGAGATGCTTGTGCACTGTAGTGATGGGTGCTGGCCTAAGATAGGACTAAAGCCTAAGATAGGACTAAAGATTTATTATTTTTTGATAGACTCATCTACCAAAATATTGGATTTCTAGACAGGTTTTCAGTAAATATTAGAAACACATAGTTGAAGTAGTTTGGTACACATTGTAAGTGGCTCACCAGTCAATTGTGCCGCATCCTCAGCCCCACTTATAATAGCACTTGACTACTTTAAGCAAGTGCTAAACCAGTCAATGGGACCAAAATGTTTGCACCAGACTCAGACAATACAGACTGCTGTGGAAAGATTATTGACATATAGAATGGACACCCCATTGCTTCATCAAGTTGTTTATAAGAGACCACAGTGCCAGTTCCTAGGCACTGGACTCTGTCAACCTAGATGTAACAGAACCTTGGCATCAGGTTAGATTGATCCACGGGGTTCTGGGGACCTCAGTGCCACAATCTTGGCTCCAAATTAGGTCAACCTAGAGGAAGCTGAGGACCTCTGTGAAATGTTGATGGCACCAGGATCTCAATACCATGTTAAGTGAGCACAGAAGATCCAGGGACCTCTGGTGCCCAATGTGGTCAGAACCCTGAATCTGGATTAGGTTGACCCAAGCTGATCCAAGGGCCTCTGTGCCATAGACAACTCTACGACAACTTGAGAGTGGGCTCAGTCAGCTGGTTAAGATGAAGAATGCGGGCAACTCTTAAGCCAGGCAAAAGTCACTTAGGCTAGCAGATCTACAAAGTAGATGCTGGATTTGCATATTGCCAGACTTAGCTGACTGGGTTTGAGGAGCCTCCCCTGCCAGAAGGAATGCATAAGGTAGCCTTCCCGCTTGCGCAATCCAGAAAATATCCATACCAGAGAAGTACCATTTCTTCTTTGTTCTTTCAAATAAAGAAACCTGCCATAATTAAACAAAATCGTTTTGAAAAGGCAGAAAAAAAGGTAAGATTGACAAAGTATCTAGGACATGACATGCAATCAGAGTTCGCTGCAGCTTCAATGGTTAAGAAGGAACTGAGGAACAGTTGGGGTCACTCCCTCTTCTAACCTCTGACCCCTCCGTCAAGGAATAAGGGAAGACAAATGGGGAGACATCTTATGAAAGAAGAAAGTCTTGCATTTAGGCCTGAACATAATCAGGCTTCATCAGATCTCCTTCTATGAAGTATTCCTCACTGGGATTCTGCCATTAGAAAGAATAGGCCTCCTACAACCAAGAGATGCAAGCATCAACCAACTCTACTCAAAGCATTTCTATGAAGCACAGCTGTCTTGGAGAGTTGAAAGGTAGGGGCTGTAAGACACTGGCTAGCATAGGAATCACAGAAACTAATAACTCAGTAAAAAACTACCTTTGCAAAAAACTCTGATCATGCTGCATCACAGGCAAGAAAGTGCCTTGTATATCAGGACCTTAAATTCAATCAGGAAAAAAAAAAGTGAAGTGTCAGTCGGGCATCTTTTGAGCATTATATTTATATAAAGATATTTAGTTAGAATATTCAATTTTGAAAAGTAGGAATATGTATTTGCTCAGTGATTGGTCAATTCTGCATTTCAGAAAGGGATGGCATTAACTTTAAAACTCTAAAAATACACTTTTTTATGAAGTTGTTCCAAAAATGGACTATTCCCTTTTATGGAAAGGCTCCTCAGCCAAGTAGGAAAAAGATTAAGAGCTGAGTTTAATGCTGACACAGCTATAATGCTGATCCTAAATTCTCTGAAATCTTGAGCAACTGAAATACAAAATAGACACATTGCTGCATAGCAGAGAAGCCTTCTTTCTTTATCTGTGTCCTCTACATTCATACTAAAAGTTGGGGGGGGGGAGTTTGTGTGGAGTGGGGGGTTGGGAAGAGACTAACCCATTTTTTAAATTCACCAACAGAACAAAGAACAGAAGAATAAACCACATACCTAATCAGTCATTCATGTATAATTAGAGAGACAAGGTGGATGAAGTAATGTCTTTTATTGGACTACCTTTTGTTGTTGAGAAAGACACACTCTTCAGCTTCACAGAGCTCCTCCTCAGGTCTGGGAAATGTACTCAGAAAGTCACAGCTGAATACAAGGTAGAACAGATTGTTTAGCATAACTACTTAACACATATTGCAAGGGACCATTCAAGGTGAAGTGACCTGTTAACTCCCCTCCAGGCATGAGAAGGGGGAGTGGGGCTTAGCATGTCATAGATTTGTAATAAGCCATAAACACAGTGTGTCTATTCAATGCATGAGTTTAGCATCTATCAAAATTATGAATTTAAGCTCCCAGGCTCGTCTTTTGAATGTGTTGTTCAGGCTTCCTTTGAGGATAAGGACTGAGAGATCAGATATAAAGTGATTGTTTTGTGAAGTGTTCTCACACACCTGATATGTTTTTGTCTTTTATCATTTTTTTGTATGATTTCATTGGTGAGAAAGAGAGACACTCTATGTGCGCGAACAGAAAGTGGTCCAATAAGATATTACCTCGCCCACCAATATCCTGGAACCAATACGGCTACACCACTGCATACACATTCATGTATAATGTTGACTATAATGCAACACAGGCGTCAGTTCTCTGGAGAGCTTTTCAAGATTTATGGAAAATTGAACAGATCACTGAGAAAGTGGCTCTCATATACTGAGCAAAGTGGATTTCATTTTTAAAGATGGATCATTTGAAAAGCAGTGTGAATCTATTTGGACTTCCAGAATTACAAGAAGGGAAAAAAATATTGACAGAAGTAGCGTGGGCTTTTCTACACTACCACCGCACAATTTCTATACTACCATTTTTTAAAAATCTCCCACTGTTGCAATATTACTGGTGCAGCAACAGTGGGAATACTAGTGTAGACAGGACACAGACATTTTTACCGCACACTAAGGTGCTAAGCTTGTAAAGCGTAGTGCACATTAAGGACGTATGATTAGGAATGATGCTATATTTGTTATACATTGACATTATTCATCTATTAAGGAAATAAATAAACTCAAAATGTTATTCTTTTAAAAAATCGTAACAAGCAGACCAGTTATAATAATAGGTACCCAAATGTCCTCAAGGACAAAGACACCTCTCTTTGCCAGCATGGACCATCATATGTAGTACATCAGGGACATGGAAAGGGCTGTGATCCCTGCCTGTTTTACTTTAGAATTGCAGGTTTCCGCTTACTTTTCTCTTCCTTCTCAAGAAACTCATGTGAAGTACATCAAAACACATCAACAGTGAGAGAAACAACTGAATTATAGTTACTGTTATTAATGTACTGTTTACTTTAGAAGAAAGAAAGCAAATTCTTTTCTTTGGTACTCTGCGTAAACGCTGCTGCATAGACATTGCTGCTGAAATCTACACTACAAGTGATGAAGCATACATTACAAAGGCTATGGTGCCTGATAATAAGCTCACAGAGGCCATGTATTAATAGGCTGCCCAGAAAAGGGCCGTGTCTTTTGTTCTCCCAGAAATCAGTCCTCTCCCTATCAAACTGCCCTACACATCCAAGTTTATCCCTTTGTCACTTCCATCATGTGAGGGTCTCAGCATAGTCTTCATTCCGTTTTTGGGATGCATGTGTGTCATTGTTCATTCCAGTACCATTCCTGGGGGAGCCTTCCTGTATAGAAAAAATGTAATGTCTCCCTGCAGTGTCACCATTTATATAACCAAAATATACATTTTATTTTTTATTTTAGTCAATTATGGATTGGTTTATAGAAGCATATCAAATGATTTACTTCAGCTCCACAAATAATGTCTACTGAAAAAGCAAAATACAGGATTTCCTAGTAAATTTTTTTTAAATCTAGCTTTACTTTTGGTCTGCCTGGTGGACATCTTGCTTTTGTAGTTATGTGTTCATACATTCAATCTCCCCTCCTCTTTTTTTCCTGGAAGAAAATACTTTTGTCCTTCGATCTGTTAACCTCCCTTGCTTGGCTGACACTTCCAACTGGAAGAGGTTAAGTTTAGTTTACAGTAAGAAGGCTAAAACTTGTCTTCTATCCTTTTCTGTTTTAGGGAGTGGGAGGAAGCCCAGGAATGAGAAGGGAAAAATAATAGTAAGTGTTTGATATTCCTGTTTCCTTAGAAAAGATACCAATAAAAGAGTATTTTAAAAATGAAAGCCAATGAAGTAAATACACTCAGCACTGATCTGATATTTCAAACCCTCAGATTCAATAACCATTCAGAGTCAAGTTCAACAATCCACTTCATCTTAGTAGCCTTATTTTTCAGAAGTGAAGCACCAGTTGCCCATGAAACACTTCAATAACAGTTGGACCACAATTTCTATTTAAAAACAAAATCAAAAATACAGAAAAATTTGTGTTACCTGGCCCACTGCATCTATGTAACAAGGAGTAAGCCTTAATGATTTTAGTCAACCATATTGTATCTAATATATTAGCAAACACTAACCAGCCATTTTGACAATTTGATGCAAAGTACATGCAGAAATATCTACATTCCATGATTTCATGGAAAATCTGGAAGTTGCTGAATTCATATTTATTCTAGAAAATAACTTAAACATTGGAAACCTGAAGTTGTCTAAAGGAAACAGGAAATCAGATAGAAACAAGGAATTTTCATTATTAGGTTCAATGAGAAAAACAAGGTAGGTGAGGGAATATCTTTTATTGAACAAACGTCTGTTGATGGATTGTAGAAGCTATCAAGTTCTTAATTTAGAAGAATACATTGGAGACTTGACAATGGACAATTGCATAGCCATGTTCTGTGCAGAGTAGTCTGTATCACTGAAGTCTATTTTTTAATGAACAATTTTGCTGTCAGAGGAAAGGGGGACTCCTAAATGTGAAACCAGGCAAATTTACAATGATATCCTTGTTCAAGCTTGGTGGTATGAGCTGCTAGACCTTTCTTCCTCACTGGTAAGCTCAGTGTAACGTCACCAGGTACCAAAAGGCAAAATAAGTTAGGCCACCCTAAGAAGTCAGAGGTCCTAGTGAGAGCAGCTCCCAGAGACACTAGGAAACACTGATGCCTGCAGAGCTCTCCCAACCCAGGGGAGAGGAGGACCATGGTAAAAAGTGGCATCAGTCTAGGGAGGAGCCAGTTGGATGCCACAGCTGGCCTGAATTAACAAGCACAGCCCAAGAAGGAAGAGTGTGGGCCTCCTGTGCCAAAGAGAGAAAAGCCTGACAGGAAGTCTCCTTAGCCCCAAAAAGGAGGGAACGGAAGACACCTGAACCTGAGGGAGAGCCCACAGGCCAGGGAGGCCAGGACTGAAATTCCCACAGCTTCCAAGAGGGGACTGAATCAATCTCCACCCTGAGGAGAGGGGGGAACAGTCCCAAAGTTAGGAAGCCAAACCTAACAATTTAGCTCGCTAATTAGACTAAAACAACTGAGACTACCTTTTTGAACTATTTACAAGGAAAAGCTGAAGAAGTCAGCAGAACACTGAAACTCCACCCTAAACCACAAGCTGTAAGAAGAAACTAAAATGGCGGCAGTCTGGCAGTGCCTTTTATGTCCTCAGTGAGGTGCATGAGGAGAGTGAGGGTGCATGTGTGGACCAAACAGACACTCCAAGGGAAAAATTCTCTGGTCCTGGGCACATGAGCAACCTGAAATGCACTACACATAGAGACAAGCACTCGAAGTTACAAAATATGAAATTAAAATAAACTATTACAATTCAATTCAATACACAACCATTTGTTCCATTAAATTACAAGGGCTGCAAGTCCAGTAAATTCATAACAGTTTGTAAGGCTTGTTTAACTCTTGCCTCCATTCCCATGGAATGATGGCTCATTAATATGTTAGCTTTTATAACATCCAACATACAATGTACTGCAGAATATTTGGCCATCTTCAAATTCAACCAAATATCAAGATGATGTTTTAAACTGCCTATTCATCAATGACATCAGCAACAGCAGTCCTCATACTAAAAAGGGATTAGTAGCTTAAACCCCCACTTGATTCTGTGATGGGATTCAGACATACAACCAGCGGCCTGGATAGTAAGCTGGTATATAAGACATGAAGTCAGGCTAGCACTATCATGGACACTGAGTCCTTTGAAGCCCAAACACAGTACAAGCTATTTAACACTAAACATTCTCCACAGATGCTGAACAAGACTTCTCTCTTAAAGCAGGGGTTCTCCAACTGCATTGCACCATGACCCTCTTCTGACAACAAAAATGACTACATGACACCAGGAAGGGGGGACCAAGCCCGAGCCTGCCCAAGCCCTGCCATCCCGGCCGGGGGCCGAAGCCAAAACCCAAGCTCCATGCCCTGGGGGAGGGGCGCAAAGCCAAAGCTCCAGGGCTTCAGCCCCAGACAGGGGGCCTGTAATCTGAGCCCTGCTACCCAGGGCTAAACCCCTCAGGCTTTGGCCATGGGTGGTGGGGCTTGGGTTTCATCTTCAGCCCAGGCCCCAGCAAGTCTGACCCCAGCCCTGGTGACCCCATTAAAACGGGGTCCCGACCCACAGTTTGAGAACCGCTGTCTTAAAGGTAAAAACTTGGGGACCTACAAAGTTGACTTTGAAGGCCTGCATTTAGAAGTTGGGTTAACCTGAGTAAATTGTGATTCCTCGTTAGCATGATGTAACATCTGCATATTTAACAGATGTTCTTACTTTAGGCTCTTTCCTCCAAGTCTAAATTTAGCTATGTTGAACACAATTTGCCACTTGCTAGTCTGAATAGTCAAGGGTATTTCCAGGTGGAGGACAGAAAAAATAGGCTGAATAATCTACTATGCCAGTGCACCTCTGAATGTTAGAAAAACATTTGCACCAGTAGTATTCACTAATCCTCTTGGTCCAAAATGCTTGATGAACTTGAACCAGAAATCAAAAGCTATGGCTTGTTTTGAAATGTTCATAATACACACCACTAAAATACTGTTTCCTACACTGGGCTTAAGCAATGCCATTCCCATTGCTATTAATGGAAACTGCTTGACTAAAAACGTGTTCAACTCTACAAGTTTAAGGATAAGCTTGTACTCCTCAGTTACCTTTCTCCTATCTCACTCTCTATCTAATAGAATGAAATGTGTGTGTCTAATTTCTGAAAAATACAAGAAAAGCCACATGGCCCAGAACCTGATAATGTCCAACTTTTCTTGCCCATTTTAACAAAAACAAAAAGAACCAAAACACAAAAAAGGTAAAGTGACTGATTAATCTTAAATAGAGATTAGAGTAAAAACTATGTTTCTGCTTGAATTTAATAATTTATAATACTTAACAGAACTCTTTTCAATCTGTTTCAAGAGTGGTGTTTTCCAAGAGTTAAAAATATTAGCTTTTGCACTCATCACTGAAATGGTCTGTCTTCATACGGTCATTCCCCAGGTCATTTTACCACCAATATTGTAAGTAATTAATAGATATTAGAAGCTCACCTTTCATTCACTGCTTTCAGGAGTAGCAAAAATTACAACAGCAAGAAGACTGCTTTATCAAGGTTGTAGAAAAGAATACAGCACCTATTCATAATTTACTAGTTTGCCACCGACAGAAATTCACCTCAATTATATTTTTAAAATGTATATACTTGTGCTTATTAATTAAAATGAAGGATTATTGAAAACTTACTTTCTAAAAGCACAGAAACATTCTGAATTATTCAATATATTAGTAAGATCAAACCACCAAATTACAAAAACATTCTCATACCCTAATTTTTTCAGAATTATATATTTGTGCTGAGATTTTGAAAGAAAAGCGGCTGTTCTACTGCAGAAAGTTTAGTTGACCTTTTGGACAAGATAATAAAATGCAAACAGGGACAGACCAATTTATCAGGCAATTTTTGTCCTGTGATTTTATAGATTTTACCTGAGTAGCTTTATCTTTCATGCATGAGGGGTAGTGTACATGGGGATCACGAGGCCATTGTCCTGTGAGATAAGGTCCTGTTATTGTGTCCAAAGAAGAGGTTCGCCTTATGGTACCAGAGGTTCTAACTTGCTGGGATTTTGGCCTGTCCACTGCAAAAAAAAGAAAAAGGTTATTCAAGATTTGATATGAAACATAACAAGCCAGATAAAACAAAAAGTTATAATTTAAGTAGTTTACCCTTAGCTTTAAGCATGGGAAAAAGATGTTTAAGCAAAAGGGTTTTTGTTTAAATTGAAGACTGTCCTCACATCAAAACCATTTTCCCCTTTAAGTTAAGGTAGTGTTTAAAATGGCCACTTTTGTAGCCCACTTTTAAAAGATTACTATATAATAAGACAGCCTTTCAAGCCCTAACTAAGAAGAAATTTTGCGAAAAATATCAAGGAACTTTCTCCACCATCCCCCAGTACTCAGATATTGTCTTGCATCATAGGTACTCAAGATTTCCATAAGAATCTTATGAAAACCTTAAATGAGTAATATACAAAATATAAACTTATCTTCTTTATAAACATAAGATGATGGTGACAAGTTTATTTCTTAATTTCAGTTTGCTCCCATTTTTATTTCACTGCAGAACTTCCAATATTTCCAGCCTTCTACTACCTTGGATATTTTGAGACTATTCATATTCTTCTGTGGCTCCATCCACCCTTTCCTGGAATAATGCTCCTCCTCCAGGTCTCTAACTGAAAGTAAGGTGTGACTAATCCTCTGAAATCTGAGCAGTAATTTTATTTTTATTTTATTTTTTTAAACAAAAAGGTTACTGATAAAGTTCTGAATTCGGGACAACTTCAGCAACCTTGACATCTCCAAAATTATAGATCCTTTAAATTAGGTTTCAGACAATGCCCTATCTGACAGCACTCACACAACATACAGGTGAGGTGATCTCACATCAGTGGAAAGATGTCTAAGATCTGTAGTAGCTCTGCCTTTCACACAGTGGATCACAAGGTGCCACTCAGGCTATGTCTACACTACCGCGGTAAGTTGACCTACGCTACGCAACTCCAGCTACGTGAATAACGTAGCTGGAGTCAACGTACCTTAGGTCGAGTTACCACGGGGTCTACATCGCGGGGGGTCAACGGGAGAAAGTCTCCTGTCGACTTACCTTACTCTTCTCATCGGGAGGTAGAGTACCAGGGTCGACTGGAGAGCAATCTGCAGTTGATTTGGCAGGTCTTTACTAGACCTGCTAATCAACCACTCGTGGATCGATCTCAGAGCATCAATCCCCGCCGTAGTGTTAGACCAGCCCTCACACACTATTTTTGGGATCTGGCAGAAGGAATTACTTTAAGTTAACACCACTCATTCCATTCAAAGAGATCCCAGTGATTATCAATGAGTACCTTTAACTTCCAAGGCCCTGACAGGCAGAGCACCACAGGGAATCATCATATCACATCTAATTCAGTTAGAAGAGTAAGTAGGGAGAGCACAAGATGCCACAGGCTCAGATGCAATCAGTATTTGGAAAGAAGGTCTAAAGTATCCTTTCAGCTAAAATATACCAGTTCCCTCAAGCACTGTGTTGCTAGGGGAATTGTAGGTCTAGATGAGGAGCAGCTAGCTATAGCTTGCTCCAGGCATGACTGATGTGATTCTGGAGGAAGGGCAAAACATTTTCATAGAGTCTTAGAATTTAAGGCCAAAAGGGATCATCAGATCTTCTAGTCTGACCTCTGTATATCATAGGCCACCACCACCACCCAGCACCCACACGCTAACCCCAACATATAAAATTAGACCAAGGTATTATAGTCCTCAGGAGGCTAAATTTGTGTGCCACAGGCAGGGAGTAAGATAGATGGATCAGTGCCTGAATGGCAGGGAATTAAGTGAGATATAATATCCAGATGATCCACCCCCACACTGCAGAAGGTGGGGAAAAACAAACAAAAACAAAAAACCCAGTCACTGCCATTCTGGCCTAGGGGAATACTCCTTCCCGATCCCACATATGGCAATCAGTTAGACCCTGAGCAAGAACCAGCCTGCCAAGCACCTGAGAGAGAAACTTATCAGTACCACCACAGATCACTGAACATTGCATTGGCTACCAACAGAATTCTGGTTTAATTTCAAGGTCCTAGCCATCTTCAAAGACCTGAATGAACTATGGCCGAGTTATTTCTCCACTCTGTCCATATTAACATGCTCAAATAAATAGTGCTTTGGCTGACTGAGCCAAGGTTTCAATTCTTCCTTCAAAACAACGTATTTGTACTCTATGGAAATTGGAAAAAAAAATCTGTTATATGGTTATTCCCCTTCTGATACAGGCTTCTACTCCAGTACAAGACGGTTGACCTTTGTCTCTCTCACTGCAGATAATGGAAGCAGTTCACACTTGGTCACACTCCTTCTACTCTCACAACAGATGAATATTTCTAAAGCTGTACAAAAAGTGTAAACTCATCAGGGTAGATAAAAATCAATGATTAAAAAAAAAAAATAAAAAAAAAATCAGATGTTTTTTATTAAATGCTTTTTGAGGAAAAACGATCTAAAGATAAAGATACGTTATAGCTCAAAGATATCTCATCATGGAATAGGGATTATAAATTCTAATTCTATAGTATGAGACAATATATTCATGTAATGTTTAAGAAAGGCTTTGTAAAGGAGTTCATGGATTAGGGACCCAATTTTATGGTGTTCCGCAGGCTTCTGTATAGATTATTTAGGTTAATCTTTCTATCTACCCAATGGGACTCAGTGCTCAGTCTAGAAGATACCATCAGAGATACTTAGTTTTGCAGTTCTCAAACTGTGAATTTGTGTCTCCAGAGATAACATGCTTGTTAACAGCAAAAATGTTTTAAATAAAGTAATATAGAGAGGTGAGAAATAACAGACCTCAACCCTATTGTCCTTCTGCAAATTTGTGTACAGTCAATCCCTTACCTCTCTCTAAAAGTGCAAAGTTTCAAAAAGTTCAATGAATAGAGGATTGTTGGGGCAGAATAGATCTGGAAAAGGAGAAGAAGTCTGGAGATAAATGTGAGAAGGGAGGGACAGGCAGTAGAAACGAAAGTGAAACTGTTTGAGCAGCATATTCCAGAAGTCTTGAGGTCTTTCTGAGTGTGGCCTTCATTGATTTGAGATCTACAATACCATTCTCTCACTAGAAGGGAAAGCCTATAATGACAGCAGGCCGTAAAAGAGACCCAGTTTGGGAATATTTTAATTAAGTTCCTCTACCTGTGGATAAGACAAGCATGCGTGCAAAATGCAAAAAGTGCAACAAAGAAATGCAAGGCCTGGCTGCCCGCATGAAACATCGTAAGTGTTCCTTCCCAGGAGGAAGCTGTGCTGAAGATGATGAAAGGAATACGTCTGAACATGCAGGATCTTCAGGTTGGTAAACTTTTTTATTTCATACTTCTTTCTTAAGGACTGCTTGTCTTCCTTCTGGACTATTCTTGAATTCTCATGTTTGAGCAAAAAATATAGTTGTTACTCTATGATACTATCATTTTAGATTCAGTTCTGATAAAAAAAAATAGCTGAAATAAATAGATCTTCCTTTTACAATTTCACCTTTAAAGTAGTAGTGAGTGTCAGTGAATACAATGAGTAATACTAAATGAACAGTATGGTAATAATAATTAAATAACTGCATTGACTTATTTTGTTTAGGAGAATCCATCCTCAACATACAGGATTCTGAAGACTATCCACCTTCAAGATCACCATCATTTTCTATAGTTTCAGAGTTATCTGCCAATGATAGTGTTTCAGTCACATCGTGTATGTCACATAGCCACAGTATATCACCTGTAGCAAAAAGAAAGAAAAAAAAAATCATCTCCATCATCCAGAAACAACCATAGACAAGTTTGCGATAAGAACCAGCAGATTACAAAAAGAGGTAATTGATGAAAAAATTGCCCAGTTTGTTTATGCAACAAACTCTCCTTTCCATATGATTGAGAACCCACACTTCATTAATATGGTTCAGTCATTAAGACCAGGATACAGTCCACCCAACAGAGCAGATGTTGCAGGCAAATTGCTAGATAAAGTGAAGGAAAGAGAAATTGAGCTGTGTGCAAAAGGTCTAGAAGCTGAAATTGTGAACCTGAGTCTTGATGGGTGGAGCAATGTCCACAATGATCCTGTTGTATGTGCTTGTGTGACAACAGAAGAAGGGAATGTATCAATTGTTTCTGTAAGGAAGACATCAGAAAATGCACACACAGCAGAATACTTACAAGAAGGAGCAGTACAAGCTATAACAAAATGTGAAAAAAAATTCAAATGTCCAATACGCAGCTTAGTCACAGACAATGCTGCAAATGTATCCAAGATGAGAAGAAATTTAGAAGAGAGTCCCAAGCTATTAAAACACAGTTGCAGTGCTCATTTGATGCACCTCCTAGCCAAAGACTTCAGTGTTCCAGAAATAAAGGCTAATGTTGAACACATGCTGAGTACCCTGAAGCCTATTTCTGTAGCCTTGAACAAAATGCATGGAAATAGCTGTTTTATTGCTGAAGCTGTTGAAATTTGGAAGGAACTGAGTGAGATCTTAAAAATAGAAATATGCAATGACAGAGTTAAATTACAAGCATTTTAAAAAAAAAGGGAAAGTCACACCAGTGAACTGGTGGAAGTCACTTAAGCACTTGGATTCAGAGACTATTGAAGTGATAATCTCACTTTTAACAGCAGTAGCTTCTTCTGCCGGTGTAGAAAGAATATTTTCTTCCTTTGGACTAATTCATTCCAAATTGAGAAATCGTTTGGGACCTGAAAAAGCAGGAAAGCTTGTTTTTCTTTTCCAGATTATGAACAAACAGGAAAATGAAGGTGAAGATGACTGAGTTAGCTGCAGAAGCCAATATTTTAAGTTTCTCATGTTGACCTGGCTGTCATAGTTAAATGAAATATTAAAAAAAAAAAAAAAAAAAAAAAATTAAAATCGACTATTTTAGTTAAACTATTTTAACAAAAACAAACCTGATTTTAAAAAACTTGAATGTTTAAAATAAATTCATATGCTTGTTTTGTTAAAATATTATATGTTTGCTGTTGAAGAAAAAAATCCAGAATACATAATGTTGTTGTTTTAGTTAAATAAAACAATTTAAATATCTGTCTTGTGATGTTCTCCTCCTAATACACATGGCAAGAAAATCCTCCAAATATTAATGATTAACCTGTTGAATTGGAGATAGTTCACCTCCCAATGACTTCATAAATATCTGCTTCAATTACCGTTGGTAAATGAAATAACCAAACAATCATTCATTTTCTGATATAGCTGTAAAACTAATCTGAAAAGTTTGCAAAATAAGTCACTGTTTAAAAATGTATAGTGTACCTTCTAAAAATGAAACCTACATCTATCTCTGAGTTGTGAAGAATATGTATTAAGGTTATAACAACCAACAAGAATGCATTTATGTAGAAAACCATGATTAAATTGAGTCTTCCTGACTAGTGATTTAAATCATGATTTACATCCATTTGATTTAAATCAAATCCACCCTGAAACTCATACATAGATTAAGTAAAACTTAATAATGGTTTATTGAATTATATTAACTCTCTGAAGAGGCCATCATACTGAACCTGAAGAACTTCTCAAATGAAGAAGACCTCTCCCCAGTTTGAGACAAATGAGATGTAAAGACCAGTAAGGTGAAGTTAGTAAGAAGAGCCAAAACCAGAAAGATATAAGTTCCGCCATCGCTAAAATTAGTAGTATTAATCTATTTTGTGACCACCACATACAGCACTTTCCTGCCAAGAAGTTTTGCAGAAACTTTCAACCCAATGCTGATGGATGACCGGGGATAGTTTTGCAGACTCTCTATAGTAGCTGATGGACATTCTGTCCAGGAGGCTACTGCAGAACACATTGAATAGGCCCTTGGAAACAGTTTATCTGCAGCTGAATATGTTTCAATGATACAGCACTCAATCCACTAGACTATGGAGAATCTGAATACTTTCAGACACAGGCATTTGGGATGTAAATGAATGATGTTTTTCTGAATTGATCAGTTCTATTAAGATACATCTTTCCATAGTCTCAAATCTAGACGGTGCCACACTCTGTTTTGGGGGCTTAAGTTTAGAGCAAAACAAAGGAAGAATCATTTTCTGTGAGATGTAGAAAGAAGAGCTAGCATTGGTTATAAAATGATTCTATGGCATGAAGAGAACGCCTTTTCCTGGTGGAACACACAGTGAAGGCTCAAGTCTTCTAAATGCAAAGATTCTGAAGATGTATTGTTAATGTGACTGAAACCAAGCAGCATGTCTTTGTGGAAAGGAAACAGATAATCAGATGACATTGGTCTGAACTGACAGGTCACAAGAGCCTGTAGTAATGGGAGAACACCCCAGGTTGGGAAAGTAGG
Organism: Emys orbicularis; assembly: GCF_028017835.1. Taxonomy (NCBI): domain Eukaryota; kingdom Metazoa; phylum Chordata; order Testudines; family Emydidae; genus Emys; species Emys orbicularis. The sequence continues at coordinate 248,474,758 of NC_088684.1, forward strand.
CATAACTGTTGGTTTTGATAGATTTGCTTCCTTAAAGAAGCTCAATACTACTGAGTAGTCTACCAGAGCCTTGCATAAAGAATGCATTTATGACCTACTGTTGAGATTCGATACAATGGTCTTAGCGTACTCTGCACTATGGAAACTGTATCAGTGTAGCTGCATCACTTGGGTCACCATAACCCCATAACGTAGAGACAGTGTGCACCAGCAGAAGGGCTTTTTCATCAGTGCAGGAACCTCACCTCCACAAACAAAGGTAGTTACGTTGACAGAAGCATTCTTCCATCAACATAGCTGTGTCAACACTAGTGGTTAGGTTGACATAGCTATGCCGGTCCGAGGCGTGGATTTTTCACACCTCTAACCAATGTAGCTATGTCAACCTAACTTTTGAGTGCAGACCAAGCCTTTAGCTCAGGTGTGGATCATTCTATCAGAAATTCCAGATTCTCATAAGAAGCCAAATTTGACATCAGAATCTGATATGTCAAACATACCTGTTCTCAGCCTAGTCTCAGCAATGTGTTCTTGGTATATGCTTGGAGTGTGCACCTTCTAAACTCCCCACCCAGAGGGGCAAGTCCCCCTAGAATGTGCCTTATAGAAGGCGGAGAGGGGTCAGACCTCCCCCATAGAGGGGCAGGGCCTCCCCAGATTGTAATGTGCACAAAGGACCCCCCCCCAGATCATGGGGAGCAGGGATCAGACATCCGCAGGAAGGCAATGATCCTCTGCTCACATTAAGAAGTTAGGGAGTGGCTTGTGGATACTCGCAGAAAGGCAACCCCCCCCCCGAACCCAGTTCACATGAAGTACGGCAGCTTCCCCCCACAAGATCCTGGTGTGCACACAAGGGGGGGCAGGGTGTGGGGCTCAAATACCCCTGAGGGGTGTCAATGACTCCCAGATCACATGAAGAGGTGAGGGAATGGGGCTCAGACAATCCCAGAAAGACAAGCCCCCTCCAGAACCTGCTTCACATGGGGGTGGGGGGAAGTAAGGATGACAGTCAACCCCCTGCTCAAAATTGGCCCAGATCCTGGTGTGCACACACGGGGTGGGGGGAAGACCAGGGCTTAGACACCAGTGAGGGGGACCCCCAGATCCCAGTTCAAATGGGAGGTAGGGAATGGGGCTCAGAGACCTTCCCCTGAAAAGGAAGCTCCCTCCAGAACCTGACTTACATGAAGGGGGTGCCACATCTCTGTAGGTGGGCTGGGATCCCCAGATCATGATACACATGGGAGAGGGGAATGCAGGGCTAACAGGTGCCCCTATGTATACTCTCCCCCAGTCCTGCTGTCACTTAACCCCATGTCTCCCTTCCCAGTGCCCAACCCATCCCATCTCACCTCCCCATCACTTGATCCCTCAACCGTTCCCCCTATTCTTTAATCTTTCACCTCTAACCATCCTCCCCTCTTAGCAAGCATCGGGTTGTGTAGTTAAAAAAAACCAACAAACCAACACCTTTTGAATATAATGCTGCCCTGTGATTACATTTGCCTCAAATAAAAATCCCCTTTGATATGAAGCAGTATACCTACTTTTTTTCCCTTCAAATGTCTGCTCTGGTTTAGATTTGAACCCCCGGTGCTTGGGTTCACTGACTCTGATATTTCATCAGAGCTTTTGTGATAAGCAGGTGTTTTTCCAGATTGTTATCCTCTCTCACTGCCCATGAACAATGTAATTCCTTTAGCTCATCACTTAATGTGAAAAGCTTCTGACTCTGTAAACTAAAGAAGCAGTTTTCCCCCCAATAATGCTTTAATTTGATTTTCACCCAAGAGTTGGGTGCCATGCACTCTGTTGTCCCGTCGCCCCCCCGGTGCAAGGAGTCCTCATTTGATTTCTATCTGTAAGCAAAAATCGATTGCCAAAACGTCAACTTCAAGAAAAGCCATTTATAGCTTAAAAATCCCTTGGTCAAATGACCCCCAAATTTGCTCACTAACAGAACCCCGCCCTCTAGGAGGCATACCAAATTACAAGGCAATCCAAACAACAGTGTAGGTTTTAGAGCACTCAAGAGTTGAGCTTGAAACAGAAAGCTGGTCTTAAGGTTAACTATTAGCAGGGCAAATAAAGCACTTAAAATCTATTCATGGTTTGTCATCAGGCTATCTGGAAAATTTTATTCCATTCCAATGTAATTCACATGCAGTTACAAGGTTGTGACAATTTTTTTTTAAATTGGTTTGCAATGGGAATAAAAATAAAATTTGTGTGTTGCACAAAATAACCCTTTTCCTTGAATGAACATTCATATCTGTTTGAATCATGGAGTAGATTAGCTAGTAGAAAAATAGCCAAGTTGATATATGGCTACTGCCCGACTTCTGCCTCCCCCCAAGTATTTGCCTAAGTAGTTATAGCAACCTGAGAGAGTTACGACTCCAAATTATTCTGTACTTGGCTGGCTGGCTGAAGGCAAGGTCCATTTATAGTACAGTTATGTGACTGCAGACTTATCCTCAGGATAGTGCTCCAATTTAAATATTAAGATTTTATTAGGAAAAAATGTTCTAGTTCTTATGATTGTGAAGAAATATTCCAAAAGTGGAGATTATAAATTGATGCAATTATTTCTGCCTTAGACTCTGAACAGCCTGAAAATGGCACATAAAGCTACCAAGAGATTAAAGTGATAAAATTTGGCCTGATGTTCTTTCATCAAGTAATATTAGGTCATCCAGTTTTGTTCTTGTTGGACAGAAAGCCACATGGGTTGATGTGGTTGCAGAACTTGGTGCCTTTCCAGGTGATGAGTGGGTCTAATATGAAAGTTCCTATTTTAGGTGTAGTAAAAAGTGACAAAGAACTGTGGCACCTTATAGACTAACAGAAGTATTGGAGCATAAACTTTCGTGGGTGAATACCCACTTCGTCAGACGCAAGTGGGTATTCACCCACGAAAGCTTATGCTCCAATACTTCTGTTAGTCTATAAGGTGCCACAGTTCTCTTTGTCGCTTTTTACAGATGCAGACTAACACGGCTACCCGTCTGATATTTTAGGTATAGGTTTTTGAGTATGGCTTAAATCTCCCTTGTCTATATTATAGTTGGGTGCCGGTTATCCAGTTTGGCTGGATATTGCGCTCCCTGTAAATTAATTACACCTCTACCCCGATATAACGCTACCCGATATAACACAAATTCAGATACAACGTGGTAAAGCTGTGCTCCGGGGGTAGGAGGGCCGGGGCTGGGCACTTTGGCGTATCAAAGCAAGTTCGATATAACGCAGTTTCACCTATAACGCAGTAAGATTTTTTGGCTCCCGAGGACAGCATTATATCGAGGTAGAGGTGTAGTTGTTATTACTGTGATAACTGAAATTGCGGACTGTCTTTATCTTTCCTTGATATTTCAATACACCCTGTATATATTGTTGCTATAACCATTCTGCTAGCAGTTTTTTATTTTGCTAGTTTAGCTGGCACACCTGTACATAACACTTCCAACATATTTCACCCTATACAAAATAGGCATCCTTAATATAGTGATTATTGTACCACAAAATTCAAGACTTCAAACATTTGCATTAGAGACACAAGGTGGGTTGAAAGCTTGCCTCTCTCACTAACGGAAGTTGGTCAAATAAAAAGGTATTACCTCACCCACCTTGCCTCTCTAATGTCCTCTGAATGACACAGGTACAACTACACCACATACAGCATTTCAACTGACGTTTAACATTTTCTGGAAACTACACCACAAGTTGGCAGCAAATCTATTAATTTCCCTTGTGCTCTGGTTAGAAAACAAATCTAAATTGCCTCAAATGCTCAATCTAAATTCAATATTTTTTTTGTTTTTTTTAAAAGCGCAGTCTGAGAAAATTATCCCCCATGACACGTGTTGAAATTATGCAATATATACTAAAAAATAAAAACTAGGTTTATGGCAGAAGTGTCAGTGAATAAACTTTGGATGGTGTAACAACTAAGGACATTTTTTTTCTTTTAAGAAACTGTCACCTAACTATGCTGATGAAAGTAGAATAGAATTTAGGTTTATAATTGGAGAGTTGCCATTTTAAGGTAAAATCTATCTTCATAGAACTAAATTTCAGTTCTGAGGCTTATAGCCTTGCTCTGCTTATAGCCGGCCCCTGCTTAATTGTGACAGTTGATAACACAATACTCTTGCTCATTCTTTCTTGTAAAACCTTACTCTCATTGGTCCATTCTGGCTTATGTTCATTCAGTACTTCCTCAGTTTTTCTTAAGAAATCATCGGATGCACAATCTTCTTTGTGTTGTCATCCTCTTTGCCCAAGAGAAAAAGTACAAACACATTTCAAACACTTGGTTTTCTTCCCAGAAAAAAATTTAAGCTGCTGATGTAGAAAGCAGAAATTTCTCATGGGCAAGAATATAATCAACCAGCCTCAAAGGTAATGTATATTTTTGAAACATCTGTAGAAAGTAATGTCAGTAGTCTGTATACATGAATTGTTAATGGTGGTAGATATCGAGCCAACTCAGGAGGGTATGTGAATTTTCATGGTTGCTAATCTTGGGTGCTATCCACATACGCTGTAGGACTAACATTGTCAACTCAAGTTGTATGTTGGTGTGCAAGACAATACATTATTTAAAACATTTACTTTTAAACAAATTACTTTAAATGAATTGATAAACTGAAAAACTCTGTTTCCTCAAAGAAGAAAATTAATTCTATAAAGACAATTGGTCTGCTTCTTAGCTGCTGAACTGCTGGCAGTACAAACTATGTTATGGTGAGAAGAAGTGTAAAAGAAACTTAACCTAATATTATAGGTCAAGGATAAAGTATTGCAAATATCACATTAAATCCCCAGAAGCAAATCTTTTCAAACTCTTTGTGCATTTCACTTCTTACTTGCAACATTGGATACTGTAGGCATGTGAGTACATAGGCACATTGAGATCAGTTAAAGGCTTGGTCAGTTCAAAGTACCGAATGTTGAAGTTGGGAGGTGGTTTATGTTGATTTATTCTGAATCGTTGAGCCTTATCAGAGCTCTCAATTTAAACAACAGAACTGAATTAAGAACATAACTTCTGAATTGTATATTGTACATAATGAAGCAAAGTCATTTTATGGAGTACTGTATAGTATACAGCGTATACAGTCACAGAGGAGAGGCTGACTTTAAATAATTGGTCTCCAGCTGCCCTAGATGAATTATAGCTGTATATCCCTACTCATGCTCCCAGGAAAGATGTAACAGAGGAATGAGGACTTCCTATTTCACCTAAAAATATTGGGCTGTTATCAATAGCTGCCACTGTGCCATAAGTATTGGGCTGTCATTCCCAAGTGCTGCTGTGGGTCACCATGCCCTAATAACTAGTTTATTATTCCCAGTTTTTGCTGTGGGATGCCATACCTCGTCACCATCTTTATCTTCTTCAATACTAGAAGAGTGATTCAGAAGGGCAGGGCATGTGGGGAGGAATGTTCTCTGCAAATTGGTCAAGAATGACATAGTAGGGTTGTCCCAGAAGTCTCAGTTGTCTTCATAGCCTTCACTCAGGATCTCCTGCTATAGGGCCTGTTCTTGCATCTCAAACCATCCTACATGAACTGGACAACATAGGATATTCCTCCAAAGGAGTAGTCTTTCCCAGTGTCCTACAGGCCTTCTGCCTTCCTGGCCTATGCATGAGTTTAGACAGATGTGAGGTCCACAGTGAAGAGTTAGGCTGATGCAGTTACATTACTCAGGAGTGCGAAAAAGCCACACGCACTGAGCACCATAGTTAAGCCGACCTAGAGTCTCTGAGTAGACAGCTCTAGGTCAACAGAAGACTTATTTCCTCTGCCTAGCTCTCGGGGAGGTGGATTAATTACAGTAAAGGTGAATTAACTACAGAATCTCTCCCATTGGCAGAGTTAGGTTCTCCCATTACTGTAGTTAATCCACCTCCTCAAGGGGCAGGAGCTATGCATAGGAAAGAATTTTTCTGCCGACCTAGCGCTGTCTACACAGGGACTTAGGCCGGCTTACCTATGGTGCTCAGTGCGTGTGGTTTTTTTCACACCCCTGAGTGATGTAGCTGGGTTGATCTAATTTTCTAGTGCAAGGGTGGGGAACCTTTTTTCTATCGGGGCCACTGACCCAAAGAAAAAAAATAAATAAATCAGTTGTGGGCCCCACACAGCCCCGGGGGAAAGGGGGGGGCGAGAGGCTTTGGGCTTCCCCCCGTAGCAGGGCGAGCTGGCACTTGTGGCTCCAGAAATGAGGGGTTCAGGGTGCAGGAGGGGGCTCCAGGCTGGGGTGCAGGCTGGGGTGTGGGCTCTGGGGATGAGTGGTTTGGGGTGCAGGAAGGGGCTCAGGGCTGGGACAGAGGGTTGGGGTGCAGGTCCAGGAGGGAGTTCGGGTGTGGGAGGGAGTTCCAACCTGGGTCAGGGGGTTCAGGGTGTGAGTTCCGGTTGGGCGGTGATTACCTCAGGCGGCTCCCAGTCGGCGGCGCAGCGGGGCTAAGGCAGGCTCCCTGCCTGCCCTGGCTCTGTGCTGCTTCCAGAAGCAGCCCCCCCATGTCCAGTCCCTAGGTGGAAGGACCAGGGGGCTCTGCGCTGTGCACGCTGTCCGCAGCTCTCACTGGCCGCAGTTCCAGGCCAACGGGAGCTGCGGAGCTGGCGCTGGGGCAGCGCGTGGAGCTTCCCTGATTGCCCCTGCTCGTAGGGGCTGCAGGGCATGCTAGTCACTTCCGAGAGCTGTGCACAGCCTGGCAACCCCAGCTTCCCCCCTCAGCAGGGCGAGCCAGTGCTTGCAGCTCCAGCCTCGTGGGCAGCGCCAAGGCTTGGGGCTTCCAGCCCACGACACAGAGACTTGCCGCGGGCCAGATTAAATGAAGCAGCGGGCCGGATCTGGCCGATGGGCCGTAGGTTCTCCACCCGTTCTAGGTTCTCCACCCGTTCTAGTGTACGGCAACCGATACCCTCAAACACTGTAGAATTTGGGGGTACGGTGGGGTGGGGGGAGGAAGGAAACAGCAGCTGACATGAATGGAGCAGTTCACCAGCTCAGCACTATTGTTTCAGACTGTATTTACCTCGATCAGGTAATCCCTTTGAAAGATCAATCTAAAATTTGAGTTGCATATTGGAAAACATAATCCCAACTGTACATACAAAATGATTGGCTCTAAATTAGCTGTTACCACTCAAGAAAGATCCTCGGGTCATGGTGGATAGTTCCCTGAAAACATCTGCTCAATGTGCAGTGGCAGTCACAAAAGCTAACAAAATGTTAGGAACCATTAGGAATGGGATAGAAAATAAGATCGTAAACATCATAATGCCATTATATACATCCATGGTACACTCATACCTTGAATACTGTGCGCAGTTCTGGTCACCCCATCTCAAAAAGATATTAGAATTGGAAAAGGTACAGAAGAAGGGCAACAAAAATTATTAGGGGTATGGAACAGCTTCCATATGAGGAGAGATTAAAGACTGGCACTGTTCATCTTGGAAGAGAGACAACTAAGGGGGATATGATAGACGTCTATAAAATCATGAATGATGTGGAGAAAGTGAATATGGAAATGTTATTTATCCTTTAATATAACACAAGAGCCAGGGGTCACCTGTTGAAATGAAGTACTTCCTTATGTTTGAAACTCCTGCCTATTCTTCACACAATGCACTGTCAACCTGTAGAATTTGTTGCCAGGGATGTTGTGAAGGCCAAAAGCATAACTGGGTTCAAAAAAGAATTAGATAAGTCCATGGAGAATAGGTCTATCAATGGCTATTAGCGAAAATGGTCACGGACACAACCCCATGCTCTGGGTGTCCCTAAGCCTCTGACTGCCAGATGCTGGGACTGGATGGCAGGGGATGAATCACTCAATATTTGCCCTGTTTTGTTCACTCCCTCTGAAGTATCTGGCATTGGATGCTGTTGGAAGACAGCATACTGGGCTAGATGGACCACTGGTCTCACTCCATATGATCATTCATATGTTCTTATGAAATGAATGGACCATTTAACAACTTCCTGAGCCTGCAACTTCAAGTCTGAAACCCAGCGTGGGCAGAAATCTGAGACTGGACTGTCAACATTTGGGGGGGGGGGGAAAAATCAGCTTTTGTCAAGGTGCTGGGTTTTTATTTATTTTGGAGAAAGGTAATCTGAGTATAGCAGAAAAACTATTTCTGGGAAAAAAAGATATTATAAATGTGAATGCTAATTGGGAGAGGCGACTGGGGTGCAAGAGTAGGAAGGAACAGTGCAGAGGATCTGGGATCTTTTGCTGGGCATAGGGGTGTTAAGGAGAGGAAGGTAAATCGGAATAAGAGGTAGGGGACAGATGAGAGATTGGGGAAGTAGGAGGGGAGAAGGGAGGGGCTGGAGAATGTGAGTGGTAGCAGAGGATATTGCCCCCCCCCCGCAATCAGCCCTGAATTTCCCCCTTCACTGTGTGTGCTGGGATCTCAGGGAGTACTACCCTCAGCACTGGTCTGAGCCTCCTTCCCTGCCTGCTCTGGGATCTGGGGTATCCTGCTCTCCTTGGAGTGTATAAGCGTCTCCCTGCCCCTCCATATTAGCTGGTATCTGGGTGGGGAGAATCAAGGTAACAAGTTTAAACACCAGAAACCCAGAAAATGAATAGTTAAGATACAAATCACTCTGGGACAGTGGACGTGGGGACAGACTGGGTGGACCTAGGATATGGCTGGGGAAGCCTCAAAGATAGGAATCCCAACTTGATATGGGTAGTAGGTAGTGAGAGGTCCAGTTCAGTGTGCAGCTCTGGCTACATAATCAAGATAGCATATGGCCTTCCAGTAAGCTACTGCCTGTGATAGGTGTAAGCAGCAACATAGGCCAGGAGACAGGAAGGAACAACTTATCACATGTTAATGGTTTCTATAGTGCCAACTAATGGCTTAATGAGATAGGAAGGAGAGGGGGAGCTGGAAAGAGGCAGCACACACGACATATTGCAAGGAATGGTGGTGCAGTGTATGGAGAAAAAGAAGCACACACCAGTCTTCGCTCACATGCTTGAAGTTACTGTAACAACTACCTAATAAAACTATCAAATTTTTGGGACACAGGGCCAGTGAGAGAAATCTCATCTAAAGGTCTGTTAGCAACTACACATTGAAAACATTTCAAAGTATGACCATTATCCCCATTCTACTATAATAAAATATACGGGGGGGGGGGGGGGGAGGAGAGAGAAGCACTGAGACATCACATAGCAACTGTGTGGCCAAGTGGAAAAAACACTGGACTTGGACTATTCGTAGCTCTGCCACTGGCCTGCTGGGTGACCTTGGACAAGCCATATCGCCTCTAAACCTCAGTTTCCTATCTGTAAAATGGGGATAATGATACAAAGTTCTTTGAGATCTACTGATGAAAAGCACTATATAAAAGCTAGGTCTTGATTATTACCTAGCCATGATAGCATATCAACTGCAAACCAAGGGGAGGTCTGCAGCTGTCTAAATGACCATTAATTCCTATCAGCAAACATAGCTTCCTGTTTACAAAAGCCTAGGAAATTAAATGGCAAAAAAAAATTCATTAATGTAGCATTAAGGTTGCCCAGTGATAGCTCGTGCCCTTTTAGAATGCTGAGTACAGCAAAACTCAAACTTCTGAAAACCAGGAATACATATGTAAGGGAAATGCCCATGAAACCTTAACTCTGCCCTCTTTGAGCAATGCCCCAATATGCCCATAACACTCCCACTCTGTCTTTTCACTGTAATGGACAAGTGCTACCTGCACTTGGCCTACCCTCAAACACTGAGCCTACTTGCCGACAGAATACCTTACTTGTAAAATTTAACCACTACCTCATTCCCTTTTACAATCCCATCATATCTACTCAAAGAATACCATCCACAACTATACTTCCTCTTACCCATCATTAAATCCACATACTGCTCTCATATCCCACCTCCCTACTGACAATACCCATGGCAAGACAACCCCAGTGCCCTGCTACTAACAGAACCTACACAATTCTGTATTGAAATGATCCAGACTGGAATGTAAAGGTGCAATATGTACCTCTTTCCTTTGACAGCACACCTGGGAAGACAGACTCAGATCACCTCATATCACAGTCACAGCTCTTCCAACCTGTTGCACCTTATTCTTCCACCATTCAATTCAGCTACACTTAATACACTGAATGCAGCTGTAGTGAATTGAGATAATTGCCAGTGGCTACTACCAGGTTTAGGAGGGGACCAGAGTTAAGGTTGAGTGGGTGTTTACCTTAACTTTGAATTTCCTGGTTTTCAGAAGTTTGAGTTTTGCTGAACTCAATGTTCTAGGCGGACACATGCTATCACTGGGCCACTTTCACTCTGCATTAGCCAAGGTTTTTATCATTTAATGATATTAGAAACCCATGGTGGAAATGACACCACGCAGTTCACTTGGTCATTTAGCATTCATATTAATACCAGCACAATACAATGTTCATCTTCTCACTGGGTATACTGTCACTGGAGTAGTATGGATGAGACTACAGGGACAGCATTGCAAAGACTAGCATCAAATGGAGAATGTGACAAACCAAACCAAAAAAAAAATAGTATAATTACTCAGTATCTGAAAATGGGTCTTAACCCATTACCAAACCTGTAATAAATTAAATTCCCTATAAGCAGTAACCATGTTACAATTCATCATATGGTCACATGCAACAATCTACTTGTAAACAAATAAAGCATTGGAATATTTAGCATATCATTTAGTCTGGCTAATGTAATGTATAGCTCCAATATTATTGAAAGCTTCAAAAATTGTGTTCTCATGTAATTTATGATTTTCAAGGTTTTTGGGTTTTTTTAAATTTCATATGACTTTAGATAGCCAAACACTATATTTCAGGAAGAGCACACATGGATACTTGAAGTATGTGCTCTCCCAAACTTCAATATTTATTATGGAACAGCTGGTCATGACTCCAGTTTAAGATGCACTCTGGAAAAACAAAAAACAAAAACAAAAAAAAAAACTTAAAATGGGGCATAAATCCCTGTTTTTCTCTACATGGAGGTGGCTTTTCAGTGTGGCATTTAACATATAAAATTCAAAGGACATAATTTAAAAATATTTAATTTAAATTTTAAATTACCTGAGTGTTGAATCTTGAGTAACTGTAAGAATGGACAGTTTTTAAAAAGCAATTATTAGTCATTTTTTGTTATTCTTCATTGCAGAAAGAATATTGGTCAGACTTGAGAATAATCTTCGGAGAAATGCATGAAGAAATTACTTCTTTCAAAATGGCCACCATCTCTGGGGCCACTTGGTTAAGATGGCCATTATTTCAGAAGGAAGTTTAGTTTGTCTTTAACAATGCTGGCCACCACCTCCCAATGTTCCAATAGGAGAGAAACCACACTGTCCTTGGGAAGATGGTGACCCCATATGCTATACTGGGAGTGGCACTGTGAGAAGCAGGGGAACATGGGGGGAGGGCAGAGGAAAAGGGAGAAAAAAGTGGATATGCAGGAGAATGTGGAAGGTACACGGAGGCAAGGTAACAGGAGAGGCAAGAGGAAGACTGACAGCCAGAGGGAGGCAAATGTGGGAAAGAAGAGGGCGGGGATAGCATTGTATTTACCAAATATGTTTTTTACCAGGCAAAATCAGTTTCTACCAAGCCGCAAAGACTAGTTAGTACCTGTTTAAGGCTTTTCTATTTTTAAAACCGTTTAGTTAATGCACTCCAAATTACGCTTTGTTTTTGTTAAACATTCAAATTGTGGTTACATAAGGCAGTACATTTGTAGCTTAATTTAGGGTCATAAATAAAAAGCAAATCTGCAGTGGGTGTAATATTAACATATGTAATTGAAATCCTGGAGATCAGAATGTCTGTATACATTTTGGTTTGGTATTTTTCACAAGGAAATTATACACGTCATGACTCAGGGCTTGTCTTCACTACCCGCCGATCCGGCGGGTAGCAATCGGTCTATCGGGGATCGACTTACCGCGTCTAGCGAAGACGCGATAAAATCGATCCCTGATGGCTCTACCGTCGACTCCGGAAATCCACCGCGGCAAGAGGCGGTAGCGGAGTCGACGGCGGTGCGGCAGCGGTCGACTTGCCGCCGTCCTCACAGCCAGGTAAGTCGACCTAAAATACGCCACTTCAGCTACGCTATTCACGTAGCTGAAGTGGTGTATCTTAGGTCGACCCCCCGCTGTAGTGTAGACCTAGCCTCATATTCCAGTTTCCAATACTGTAAAAACAAAAGTCAAAAATATTCAATTATATAAAACAATAATGCAGAGTTTTGGACCTGAAGCATTAAGCAATCAGAAGCTACCAGTCCAGACCCATTTGGCCATGCAGCATTCTGTAACAGAAGACCAACTCTGATGTAGTAGCTAGACCAAGCATATTTCTCAGTTTTGAACAGATGTATCCAAAGTTTGAAAAGCTTTGTTCTACGCTTGCTGAACTTGCTGGACACTGATTCAATTATGTTTCCCAGTTTAAACTGGTATTTACCGGTGCCCTGTTCTAAACTAGTTTTTCCTGGGAAATTGCCAACCCTGGAAGAGGGACAGGGAAGGGCAATACTATCAGCAGTAGAACTAGGAGAATTTCTGCCAGAGATCTAAGGATTATAGTGATAAACCTCCCTTATTCTTCATTCTCATTGACTCTACCCAAGAATTGGTTTGGGGAATACGTGGGAGGGAATACATGAAACAATAGCTCTGAGAAATGAGAACTACCCTAATTCATTTCAATAACGTGTTAACACTAAAACCTAACAATGGCTATTTAAATGTCAACATTTTAATTTACATCAATCATTATTTTAGCAGAAACATCTAGCTAGTATGCCTTTACCATAACGACCTTGTATTCAGTAGGAAAAGATGTATTTTAAACACATTAGCCAATGTGTTAAAATCATAGTATAGTCAAGGCTAGTTGCTGTTTTACCATGTGTTAGGTGCTCAAGATAAACACTTATGGGAAGTAGTAAGTCCCAGCTAACACACCTTTTCCGACTGTAGACATAACCAATCACTTCAAACTGAAACTTAACTGCAACCTCCACTATGAAGAGACAACAAGTACTGAGCTGGGGTAATAATGAAAATAGGTTTAACATCAGGGTGGATAAAAATCAATAATTTTATAAAAAAAAATCAGATTTTTTTTTTAATTTAATTTGGATTTTTTTGATAAAATGCTTTTTGAGGAAAAAAGCTGTTTAAAGATAGTTTTAATTAAGATACATTATAGCTCAAATATATCTCATCATGGAATAGGGATTATAAATTCTAATTCTATAGTATGAGACAATATATTCATGTAATGTTTAAGAAGTTTTGTAAAGGAGTTCCAATAGTTCCACAGGCTTCTGTATAGATTATTTAGGTTAATCTTTCTATCTAACCCAGGGGTAGGCAACCTATGGCACACGTGCCAAAGGTGGCACACAAGATGATTTTCAGTGGCACTCACACTGCCCGGGTCCTGGTGAACAGTCCGGGAGGCTCTGCATTTTAATTTAATTTTAAATTAATCTTCTTAAACATTTTAAAAACCTTATTTACTTTACATACAACAATAGTTTATTTATATATTACAGACTTACAGAAAGAGACCTTCTAAAAACGTTAAAATGTATTACTGGCACGCGAAACCTTAAATTAGAGTGAATAAATGAAGACTCGACATACCACTTCTGAAAGGTTGCCGATCCCTGATCTAACCAATGGGACTTAGTGCTCAGTCTAGAAGATACTATCAGAGATGCTTAGGTTTTGCAGTTCTCAAACTGTGGATTTGTGTCTCCAGAGGTAACATGCTTGTTAACAGCAAAAATGTTTTTAAATAAATAAATAAATAACTAAATAGAGGTGAGACATAACAGACCTCAACTCTATTGTCCCTCTGCAAATTTGTGCACACAGAGTCAACCCCTTACCTCTCTCTAAAAGTGCAAAGTTTCAAAAAGTTCAATGAATAGAAGATTGTTGGGGGCGGAATAGATCTGGACAAGGAGAAGAAGTCTGGAGATAAATGTGAGAAGTGAGGGACATATGCTTTTTTGTTAAAATATTGAATGTCTGCTGTTGAAGAAAAAAATCCAGAATATTTAATGTTGTTGTTTTAGTTAAATAAAACAATGTAAATGTCTGTCTCGTGATGTTCTCCTCTTAATACAGCATGGCAAGAAAATCCTCCAAATATTAATGATTAACCTGTTGAATTGGAGATAGTTCACCTCCCAATGACTTCATAAATATCTGCTTCAATTACTGTTGGTAAATGAAATAACCAAACAATCATTCATTTTCTGATATAGCTGTAAAACTAATCTGGAAAGTTTTCAAAATAAGTCACTGTTTAAAAATGTATAGTGTGTACCTTCTAAAAATGAAACCTACATCTATCTCTGAGTTGTGAAGAATATGTATTAAAGGTTATAACAGCCAACAAGAATGCACTTTTATGTAGAAAACCACGATTAAATCGAGTCTTCCTGATTAGTGATTTAAATCATGATTTAAATCACTAAATCCACCCTGTTGAACATATTCAGAGATTCTAAAGCCAGAAGGGACCATTGTGATCATCTTAACCTCCAGTATAAAACAGGCTATAGAATTTCCCCAAAATAATTCCTAGAGCATATATTTTAGAAAATAAATACAATCTAATCTGAGGTATACCTTGACTGCTTGCTTGCACTTCTAATGTTTGCTTAATGTCGCAAACATTATATGCATATGCTTTGCAACATGACAGATGCAGTGTTAAGGCTGGCTTTTCCAAGTCTAAGTAAAATGAAACTGTTGCTTAGAAAACTGATTGCCATCAACTACTGATGGCAACAACCCCTATCAAACCACTCAAACTTCAGTAGCAGAAGGCAGTATAATGTTTACTTCCTAGTTTCCTAATGCATTACTAAGTTTAGTGGGTTGCTGAACTTTGCTATACTGTTAATATACCAATGCATATTTTGAACATGTTGACTTCTTCATATAATTCTACTTTATACATTCTTTCCATCTTTTCTTTTGCAGTTTAAATGTGCAGCTTTTGTCTGTGTGGAATACAGCAAAGGGCAAGAATGGAAACCAGAAACTTCAGAATCCTAATTCCAGTTTTGCTACTGACTTGTTCTGTGGATGTTGACAAGTCAACTTATATTTCAGTTTCCCCATATGTATAATAATACTTGCTTACTTCATGGGGGTGAAGATTAAAGTTAATATAGTGACTTGAAAATATAAATCACTGTGTAAGTACTACCAAAAGTGGTGTTCTTTTATAGTGGTATCCTCACTGAACAAAAATACTATTTCCTTTACATCTTTGTGAGCTGCTGCAATACCCTGCAACTTCAGACAGAAGAAATACCTAAATCTTTCCATTTTTCTATGCCATGGTATCTGAAAAAAGCCTTTTAGGAACCTGTTTAATAGCACAAACAAGCTGATTAACACAGTACACCTAATAAACATCCTTATCAAAGGAGACGATTACCAGACCCTTGATCTATCTAAACAGCCTTTCACCTCATGGAATCTGTTTCAAATTTAGTCACTCATGTTATGGATTATACTCCAACTAAAGCAATTTTTAAGGGCGAGGGTAGGGTAAAAGAGGAGGGAGAGATCATTGTTGTGGGCAAACAAAATAGAGAATGCTGCAATTGTGCATGCACATTGGGTAACTCAGAGTAGGAAGTTTCATAAAAAATTATTTCCTTATATTTAATTTGTTAGAGATAAAGGAGAGGTCTTGATTTTTGGTACAACAGGACCCTTGGTATAAACTCCCATTGTGTCAAACTGTTGGATGCCTTTAATCTAGGAGACATGCAAATAGTTTAATCTTTTGAAGATTTAATTTTATTTTTATTTTTTAAATACCAAAGCTTCATATGTGCATAGGCAAAACAGTACTCTTCTGGAGTAGTAAATGATAAACACACTTATTCCTCTGGAGCACCTGGCTATTACTTTCTCTTATTAGTGTTGGCAAACCTCCAGGAGTTGTTTATAAAAATATTTAAAGTGCTTAATTCCCTAAACAGCTAAATCAATTAAAATATTTTTTTGAAAGTTGTCCCTGCAGCTAACTCTGACTTTGGAAATTTCAGGGGGGAAAAAAAAAAGATTTACATTTCAAACCACATAAGTGAACGATATTTCTGTTTCTGATAATTATAACAACTCTAGTAGGTACCACTGTAATTAACATACTCAAATTAGGGCATTTCTTCTGAATGCAAAATGTTCAATCTGAAAACAGACAAAAATTCTACAAAACGAGTTTATATTTGAACTGCAGCTATAACATTATGACCTCAGGGGAAGTGAGATTCTATAAATTCAGTAAGTTTTTACATTTAATATGAACTACTGTCTTTGCTTCCCCGCAAAAAGGATCTAAACTTATTCAACTAGAGGGAATTCTGGTAGCTGCCCCCAGCCCTCCACACACACACACCCCCTCCAGAACACACAGACTGCAACATTTATTTTGTTCACTCAACTGACATCTTACTGCAATAGTATTCAAGCCATCATTTCTACTGAACTGTCTTCTGTTGCTAGTCATGTTGCCTTATATATCAATTTCTGCATTAAATAGGTTGAGGCATACATTCCTCACCTCACAAAACTGGGTTATTCTTACATTCAACAAGCCATAGGGCTTTATACCTATTTTCTAAAACACTTGTTTGAGCTATAAAAAACATGCACCTTAACGACATAGTATTTTCCTTTTCTCACCTTAAGTTTAACTAGCACATTTCCAAGATTATTCTAGTGTACCAAAAAAACAAAAACAAAAAAAAAGTACATTTATTCAATGTTTTGGGGTGGGGTGGGGTTTTTTGGGGGGGAGGGGGTAATTTGATGGAGGTATACAAAACTCAAAAGTTCTCAGCCATGCAATTTCAATATTGATCATGTAGAAATGCTGGTAGCATTTTTAAAAACACAGTTTTCCTACCAAAGTTATTTTTATGGCATGTTAAATCTTAAATCTAAACATAAAAAAAAGCTATCTTGTTTTAGAAATATAAATAGCATTTTGAACATCCGAGAAAGGAGGGTGGGTGGAGAAGAGGATGACGGGAGGAAGAAATGGAGCATGCCATTTTCATTCATACAGTAGTGATGTCAGTGTCTGCAGCAGCAGCAGTTGCCTTGACCCCTAAAAGGCTCAAACCCAAAGTAGTTTTACAGAATATGGTTTATAAAAAAAAAAAAAATAGTAAATCTCAGGAAACCCACTCATAATACTGGAGTATTTCACACAAGATGGTTTAGAGGGGGATCAAATTCAAGGCATCTATACTGAAAGGAACTGAGAAAAACACCAGGTGTTTTAGGTAGAGAAAAACATCTTTTCTGTCAAAAGCATAGCCAGTCTCCCACACCAGCATGCTCCTGAAACAATGCAAGTCAGTCTGCACAGCCAGAACCAAAACGGTCTCTGCATTGCAAAAAATAGGATTATGCCAACAGTGGGAACTTTCAGTTTACATCAAAAGGGGAAATGCTTTAAGAGTATGACACAAAATGTAATAGTTTCATTAAGACTTATGTCATACTCAGGCATGATTAAGAGGCTAACAATAGCCAAAGGAGTAAACTGTGCAACCATCTGTAGTAAGATGGTCCATGTTTGATGACAAGAAGTGTTTCAAGCCCTCCACTATGACTCTAGTAGTATTCCAACACCATTCTATAGTCTCTGTACAGACACTACCATACAAGCTACAACTGATTTTTACTTCATGTACATTATGTACTAAAGATCCAGAACAGAGTAGATCAAAGAAATGAGGAGGCAAACTCATGCCATGTGGTACCTCCTCCACGCTCCAAATTTTGTAAATATGTTTTTTTTTTGTTTTACCTTTTAATTCGCAAAACTATAAAAACAGTTTTATCACCCTAGTCTTCTAGAAAATGGTGCCTGTATTTCTGTAAAATAAAACTATTAACGTGTGCAATAGTGGTCATTATTAGGGCGATCACGTTGTTTTCATTCATTCATTCATGATTTGCTGTAGGATGTCAAGTTTCTGCAACAGCAGCTGGCTCGACCTGAAGGAGGGGGGACAAATTCCTTGGGGTGCATACAGATTATGGACAGATCTCAATGGACCACTTATAATTTTATATAGTACACACACAAAACAGTATCAAATTTTATCTGCTGCTAACATAGTTTACCATAAGGCAGGCTCAAGCAAGTTTAATGATGGAGAAGTCATTCAGTACTAATTTATAAGTCTGAACTATTAAGACAAAGACAACAACTTACAGTTCCAAACACGTATGTCACTTTGTAAAATTAAAATTTTACTCAACCAAAAATGTGTTTATTAAAAAACCCCCACATGAATACACTAATGAAATACTGAACAGCTCTGCAGTACTTCTCTCCAACCACAGGTAATTACCCACATCCCACTCTCCATTTGAAGTGCAGACCCTCACTCACTGCAACATTACAATGTTTATCACTAAGTTAGACCTGGGAACCGATTTATAATAATATTTGTCATCAGCTTTAATGTTCACACTTAATTATATGCATCAAGTCTGTTTTGTTTTGGCTGACCTCCTATTTGATTTCCCAGAATTCAGAGTAACATTGTACACTTGTATGTCTCTAAAGGGAAAAAAAGGAAGCTCAATAAGAAAAAAAATATACAAATTCCTAGAGTTAAGGGAACAAATGAACCTCAGTCTTTTAAATACAACTTGACTGAAGCAAAATTCCCAAGGACTGTTTCCATTTGAAAGCACGCAAAACCCTGTAACCCTACAAATCTCTTTCCAAATAAAGATCATAGATCTATTGCATAATGTTGGCATAAATACTAAGATGTGATGGAAAGCATTTAGTCTTCGCTATAAGGGTAAATACTGTATACAGTATACCAACTCCATACATTAATATTATTAGTCATATGTTTATATACTTACATACTGAGTTGCCTGTATCCTAGGACTATTTGAATAGCCAGATCGGCTCAAGTCACAAACATTACAATAGACTTCAAGAATTCACCACAAACCCAATAGAGATATTGGGGGGGGGGGGGGGCGCGGAGATAAGGGAACTGATTCCACTCTACAAAACATGTTGACAACCAAAACACATTTATGTTCAGTTGTGTGGCAAATTATAAAGATTGAGAGACTTAGGGAGAGGTACAGGGGGTGTTGAGCCATATAAAATGTTCCCATGAAGAGGTGATGTGTGATACCTGATAACTGCAGCAGGGTAACATACAAAGTGCATTCAGTCTGATTCATTCAACTGCTGAAGTGATGGGGGAGGAGGGGAGACGGGACTAAGATGGCCACAGTCACTTTAACACCTTTAATAATTCAACAGACAACATGAAGCAGGTTATGTTAGAGCTGTTGATAATGAGTCTGTACTTATTTTAAAGCTTTTTAGGCTGTATTTTAGGTTGCGGTTTTTAAGGTTTCTATCATTTTTCTAATTTCTTTCTTTGAGGCATTTTATGATTTTTTAGGTCTGGCGGTTTGTTTTTAGCATTTCTTTAGACTATATTATCAGAATTTTGTGTTTTGTTTTGATGTGCACGGGAGAATTTTAAAATTCACATTTTAACGTTAAAATTAAAAATGGGGGGGGGGAGAAGGGTTTAAGGGGTTGGGTTTGTTTTAAAATACCATGGAGAGGGAAGGGGTTACTTTAGAGCTTATATCTGTGCCATCTCAATTCATGTGTGTGTACATATATAGGGGTGGTAGTGGGATATCCTAGGGCTTTTCTTTATATCCAGGCATATACAGCAAGATGCATTTATAGGGTGTTTTATACCCATGTGCACTGAGGTACGATATTTTAGAGCACCTATCTATATCTCATCAAGTGTGTGTATATCAAAGCTTGTGTTTAAACCTCTTTGCATGGAGGGCAGCGGGGGTCATACTTTAGATGTTGTATTTGTACCGCCTCTTGTATGCGAGAGTGATCCTTTCAGGCCTTGTTTGCACCTCCTTGTGTGTGCATGTAAAGGGGTGTATTTTACAGGCCTGTCCTCATCACTCTATTTGGGAGCGCAGAGAGGTATTTCAGCCGTAAACCCCAATCTCTCTCTGCAAAGGGTGCTTTAAAGCTTGATTTCTCACTCTCCCTTGAAAAGGGAGATGACATTTCAGGGCTCATCCCTGCAGTTGCTCCCTTTTGAAGGGAGAGGAAATAGAATTTTTTTGAGGTCAGATCTCAGCCCCAATCTCTCTTTGGGAAGTGGGGAGAAGGGGTATTTCGGGGCTCACTCCCCATCTCTCTGGGGAAACTCATGATGGGGGTATTTTCAGGTTTGGGACGAGTCTCCTCGGGGATTATTTCATGGCTCGTCTCTTTGCAGTAGATCAGAGAGAGTGATTCAAACCCCCCCCCCCCCCCGTCCCTCTCTCGGGCGGGGGGTATTTCGGGGCTCACACGCCCTCCTCTGGAGGAGAAGGCGCAGGAGATGGTGTTTCGGCCTCGGCCCCCTGGTCTCTCTCCGCCCCGGGTGCTTTACCTCTGTACACCGGGGAGCTGGGGCTCCGTCTCTCAGGTGAGCTGCTCCTCCTGCTGCCACCGCTCTCCGGCGAGCGCCGCTGCCTGCCCTTCACCCTCCCCGGGTCCGCCACGCCGCCTCCCGGGGGGGCAGGCGCTGCCAGCGGCGGCGTCGGGCTGGGTGGGCTGCTGCCGCGGCCCCCTCCGCCGCCCGCCGGCCCGGTGTTGCTCCCCACCGAGGCGGAAGGGGAGCGGGTCGGGCTGTGCTGGCTGCCCCGCAGGAGCTGGTAGGGCACGGTCGCTCGGATGGGCTGCAGCAGCCGGCTGGTCCCGGCGCTGCTGGCGGCGCCTCCCCCCGCACCGTTGCCGGCGGCGCCGCTGGCCGCGGTGGGTGACCCGGCGGCGCCGCGCCTCATCCTCTGCGGCGGGTGGTGCCCGGGCGGGGTCTGCGAGGAGCTGGACGAGGAGGACATGGCGGGCAGGGGGGTCGCAAGTCCCGGCAGGGGCTCCGTGCGCTGCCCCCGGCCGGCTCCCCACATGCACTCGCCGCCGGGTGGCGGGGACGGGACAAGCGCTTCACGGCCCGACCGACTCTCCGCGCCGCCCGGCTCCCCCCAGCGCTTCCTATCGGCGACGGCGGCTGCTCCCGCGCCAGGCTCTGGCCATCGCCGCCCGTCGGGCGCGCTGCGGAGCCCTGCAGCCGTTCACATCGTATAGCGCTGCCCCTCGCGGCGAAGGGGGGAGGGGTCCGCAGCCAGCCCCGTGCGCCTACCCTCGCGAGCCGCAGCAACCGCCACCCGCTCTCTTCGCCGCCCTGCCTACCCCCGAATGGCAACTCGTAGCCTCAGCCGCCCGGCAGCGACGGGCAAGGGCGGCAAGCAGCGCGCCCATTGGGTACTCTGCCTCCGTTAGCCCTACTCTGATTGGCTACGGCACACGAAGGGCAGCACTGTCCACCAATCAGAGGTCTCTTTTTAATGGAGGGGGTAGGGAGAGCAGCTCTGGGCGGTGGGGAGGTGGCAGCTGTGTTCTGGGCGGCTTAAGTTGCCCGGTGGTGGGGTGGGCTAGCGAGGAGGTGGCGGCTGGGTTACGAGGGGAGCAGGCTGCCTCAGGCCCGGGGCGCGTGCAGAGCTGGGGCTGGCCGTTACCCCTCCTGTGTGACTAGGCCACCCCATCGCGCCTCCGGGCAGGCCCGTCCTTTGGCTCCGTGTCTTTGTTACCTCTGCGGCCACAGCGCGCAGGGCGAGCTGGTGAGGGCGCTGAACGGGCACATGCGAGCGCAGGGCTGCTTGAGGGCCGGTGCCGCAGCTACTCAGGGAGAGTAGCCCTGACTTGTCCCGGGGTGCCGGCCGGGCCGCCTGGGGGGCTGTATAGTACTCAGTGTACATGGCGTAGTATTTTGTCAAATGAGCAGGCTCCCCTCAGCATTACACGTGAAGCCGTTATGCGCCCCTGCCTGAGCCAGTGAGAAATGTGTGGCTCGTTCCTTTCCATTAAGATTGGTTCTATAGGCCCTCTTTTCTGTACCCGCTCAGGCCTCTCCTCTAGCTGCGCCCCAGTTTTCTCCTTTTAAATTTGCACTTGAACAGAAACTCATTTGAAAGGTGGGTCTGGATTTTTTTTCTTCTCTTTTTGCCTGGGGCTACTTCTGCCTCCCCATTTATCCTACTTTACATCCCCCCCCACCCCCCCAACTACAGCCCTGTGTTACAGCCGCCCTCTGGCACAGAACTCCATTGAGAGGCTGTGGTGGATTCTCCACCACTTGCAATTTTTAAATGAAGACTGGCTGTTTTACTAAAATATATGCTGTAGTGTAAACAGGAATTAATTCAGGGAAGTTCTCTGGCCTGTATTTTGCAGGAGGTCAGAGCAGTGCTCCCTTCTGGCTTCATAATATATGAATCTATGATCCTAAAGTGTGTCCATACCACTCCTTAGCTACCTAAAAGGGATGCTACTTGAGTCACATTAGTCTTAGCCAAATAGTGGTCATGGAGAGCCTCCACTATAATCTAGGGGTGTAATTGCCCTGCTCCTGTAGAACTAGTCATGCTTGCTCTCATCCATCCAGCACAAGTATACATAGCAGCATCGCTGCAATAGCACCAGTTTCAGGTGGGTTTATCCTCAGCCCAGCTCAGCTGTGCCTCCACTGCTGCTATCAGTGCTATGCAGCTACACTGCTATTTATACTCACACTGGCTAGATGAGAGCTAGCAGGAGTATGGACGTAGGCTTAGTGCTTATCTATACATACAGTGCTTCAACAGCACAATTGCACCAATTCAGCTGCATCACTGTATTATTGGTGAAGAGGGGAAGGATAGCTCAGTGGTTTGAGCGTTGGCCTGTTAAACCCAGGGTTGTGAGTTCAATCCTTGAGGGGGCCACTTAGGGATCTGGGGTAAAAATCAGTACTTGGTCCTGCTAGTGAAGGCAGGGTGTTGGACTCGATAACCCTTCAGAGTTCCTTCCAGCTCAATGAGATATAGGTATATCTCAGGGGTAGGCAACCTTTCAGAAGTGGTGTGCCGAGTCTTCATTTAGTCACTTTAATTTAAGGTTTCGCGTGCGGGTAATACATGTTAACGTTTTTTAGAAGGTGTGTCTCTCTAAGTCTATATTATATAACTAAACTATTGTTGTATGTAAAGTAAACAAGGTTTTCAAAATGTTTAAGAAGCTTCATTTAAAATTAAATTAAAATGCTGATCTTACGCCGCCAGCCTGCTCAGCCCGCTTCCAGCCTGGGGTTCTGTTCACCTAGCCCTGCAGCGGGCTGAGCAGGGCCTGTGCCGGGACGCCATCTGGCAAGGGGCCGGCAGCTGGGACCCCAGACCTGGGGGGGGTTCAGGGGTCAGGGCAGAGGGTGCAGGGCAGAAGGCTGGGTGTGGGGGGGGATTCAGGGGTCAGGGCAGAAGGCTGGCGGGTGTGGGGGTGCAGGGCAGAAGGCTGGATGTGTGGGGGGTTCAGGGATAAGAGCAGAGGGCTAGGGGGGTGTGGGGGTACAGGGCAGAAGGCTGGGTGTGTGGGGGGTTTAGGGCAGAAGGCTGGGCTGTGTGTGGAGGTGCAGGGCAGAAGGCTGGGTGTGGGGGGCAACTCAAGGTCAGGGCAGAAGGCTGGGGTGTGTAGGGGGTGCAGGGCAGAAGGCTGAGTGTGGGGGGGTTCAGGGCTGAGGGGTGTGTGGAGGTGCAGGGCAGAAGGCTGGGTGTGCGGGGGGTTCAGGGCAGAGGGCTGGTGTGTCTGTGGAGGTGCAGGGCAGAGGGCTGGGTGTTGGGGCGACTCGAGGTCAGGGCAGAGGGCTGGGGTGTGTGTGGAGGTGCAGGGCAGAAGGCTGGGTGTTGGGGGCGACTCGAGGTCAGGGCAGAGGGCTGGGGGTGTGTGGAGGTGCAGGGCAGAAAGCTGGGTGTTGGGGGCGACTCGAGGGCAGGGCAGAGGGCTGGGGGCAGTGTGGGGGGTGCTCGGCTCGTGGGGGTGCTCCCAGCCCCCTGCCCTGAGCGGCTCAGGGCAGGGGGCTGGAAGGGATATGCCCTGTTCCACCCCCTTCCCCCAGGCTCCATCCCTACCTCTCTCTGCCTGCTCTACGGAGCAGCGAGCACGCTGCCGCTCGGCTCTGCTCCGGCTCCCAGTCCCCCTCGCAAGGGCCGTCGCCGGCAGGGAGCGGGAGGAGGAGGGGCAGAGGGGCCGGAATGCACCAAGCTGTGGGAAGAAGCGGGGGAGGAGGGAAGCTTGGCTGCCGCAGGACCAAGCTTCTGCCTCCTGCCCCCACAGGGGAGAGCGGTGGTCGGGGGGGCTGAGTGGGGCGGGGGGCCGGGACACCCCCCCCCCCGCTCTCCCCTGCCGGGGCAGGAGGCAGAAGCTTGGTCCTGGGGCAGCCAAGCTTCCCCCCTCCCCCGCTTCTTCCCCCAGCGTGGCGCTTTCCGGCCCCTCCGCCCCTCCGCCCCTCCTCCTCCTCTCACCGGGCAGGCAGCGTGCCACTCAAAATTGGCTCACGTGCCGTAGGTTGCCGACCCCTCGTATATCTCCATAAGATGCACCCCTTGGTGTAAGTACTTCACTTCCCCAAGAGGCGATTGCTATGTCAACAGGAATGCTTATCAACATAGTGTGGTTTACACCAGGGGTTAGGTTAGTAATAGTGCATCACTTGGGTGTGGATATTCCACACCCTGAGCACCATAGTTATACCAAATACATCTGTAGTGTAGAGCAAACCTTAGTCAATGAACATGCTGTCTTCACTTCATATGTGGCTGGACTAATGTGTATGCTTTAAGCCTGAGAGTGCTCTGTTGTCAAAGAGGCATTGTGGTATGAAAAAAACTTTTCATATATTACTATTTTAAAGAGTGTTTTACCTCTTGTTGATCTAGTAGTTATGTATTTTTAACAAGCATATTCCATTTTGAGAAATTCAATATATATAACAGGTTAAGGACTAGAAGACAAAGCCCTAATACTGAGAAAAAATTATGGAAGACAATGATTATTTCCAGTCAGGTAATACATTAGTTTGTGGAACAAATATTTATTTGTAAATGTGGTTTGTTGGTGTGATAGCAATAAAACTTACTTTAATAACCAGCCTTAATACTAATTTTTATACAATAAAAGTGCACTTACATAACATTAAGGTACAAACCAGGAAAAACAAAGGAATGTACAGTTAACTCAAAAATGTAATACTGAGATGGCACCACATGGTGACTAACACATATGCTATTTTTCTGCTTTAACTGTGTGTTTCCTTGCTTTTGTGCGTTTACATCACAACCTTAATTGCATTTAAAACTAGATTTTAGTATGTGAATTTCCTTTTCTTACATTTAAAAACTAAATAGAATGAAAATGTTAGGCATCATTAAAAGAGACAAGGGAGGGGAACTTTAAGTAAGTTTTAGTGTCTCCCAAGGGGAGAGGTGGGAACCTTGTTGCTTGAGTCATTTAATACCAATTGAACAAAGCACTGGAGAATAAACTGTAGGGCACAATTCTTCATTGACTGAGGGAAGACTAACTGGATGAATAGGTTTTTTCCATTTCTAACTTCTGTGATCGTGTAGAATGTGGATGGCACTATATGTTACAGATCATTTTTAATTGGCATGCAATATAGTAAAGAAATGATAGCAAAGGTAGCCTCTGTATTGTAAAGTAAAACTTCAAGTGCCAGGAGACAATATTTATCAGCAAACAAGGGAAAGACCTGATAACGGTTAGTTACCAGCAACTAAGTTGTTTGATTGTATTGCCTTTGCATATGTACACATATGAGATAGATACCTCTAGTATTTCCGAGCTTGAGGATCTTTCTAGAAAGTTGTGTCCACTGGGACTGCATAAGAGCCCTCCAAGCACTCTGAGCCAAGGCTATAAAAAAGCAGTACAGATCCAACTACCTCAATTCCTTCTATTAAATCTTAGGCCTGGTCTACACTAACCCCCAAATTCGAACTAAGGTACGCAACTTCAGCTACGTGAATAACGTAGCTGAAGTCGACATACCTTAGTTCGAACTTACCGCGTTTCAGACGCGGTCCACACGCGGCAGGCAGGCTCCCCGTCGACTCCGCGGTACTCCTCTCGCCGAGCTGGAGTACCGCAGTCGACGGCGAGCGCTTCCGGGATCGATATATCGCGTCCAGACCAGACGCGATAAATCGAACCCGGAAGTTCGATTGCCAGCTGTCGAACTACCGCGGTAGTGTAGACCTGGCCTTAGGTTACTAGAAATAGTTTTCTAGGGAAGTGTGAATCCTAGTGCAGGGATAGTACACTTGAAGAACTAATTTTCTGACCAGCAGTGGAATCAATGAGATTGATATAAAGGCATAAATATGATCTTTATATCAGTGTAATAGGAACATGTCTGTGATAAAGTACTGCCACATCATCCACAGGTGGAGTGTTATTCATTGCCAATCAATGTAGTAATGGTCTCATCTGTAGTTAAGCATAAGGTGTCACATGGAGGAGACCGTGAGATCTATTAATCTTAAGAGTAAACCTGATGACGCAGGTTTTTGGCTCTCCCTCAGGAAGGAGTATTGTTTAGGAAATATCCACAAGTCATTTCTTTGAAAAGAAAGACTTAGCTTTTAGGGTCCAGGATTGTTCCAATTAAATATATTTTCTGGATATTTTCCCCAGATTATCCATAGTATTAGGGTCAGAAGGGGTACATGGTACTATCAGAAATTCCTCCATGGCTTGTCATGTGCAAGCTTGAACTAGCCAGTCAGCCAGATATGTGCACATGTGGTTTCCTTGAGGTCTGAGATATGAAGTGAAAATATTTTTACTGAGCTGGTCTGACTGAGATTTTAAATCATGCATTTTAGGAGCCTTGAAATGGTCTTGGGGGAAAGGGTAAGAATAACAGAGACCTGTGTCAGCATGCAGAATTTGAACTTCTTGATGTAATTGTTCAATTTCCTAAAGTCCATGATGGAATAAAGGTAGAGTCTTTCTTTTTTTCTGACTGAGGAAATATCTGAAGTGGAAACCCTCAGCAAATGGGAGCTATATTGATGAAAAGAGATCTGCACTCTCCTCCAATTGGTTGGGAGTGTTGGGTTAGCTTTGTGAGTCATCAGTGTGGAGATAACAATCGAAGCCATGTAAACAAATGAGATAATCTAGAGAAAGGACACAAGGGGAAAGGGAAGAGATCCAAGGATAGAGCCCAATGGAAACTCCATGAAAAGTGAAACCTGGGAGGAGGAACCCTGCTGAAAGAGATGTTGAAGGGATCAGAAAGATAGAAGAACTAAGAGCAGACAGATTTGCAAATGTCAAGGAACAAGAAGATTTCAGAGTGAGAGTATGATCACTGATGTCAAAGGCAATGGAGAGTTTGAGTCTGAAGATGGAGTACAGGCCAGAGATTTGATCAGAGAAAGAGATCTTGATGAAAGCAGTTTCAGTGGAGTGAAGACAGCAGAAACCACATAGGAATAGACCAAAGATGGAGTTGATGGAGAGGAACTTGAGATGTTTGTAGATGGCACATTATTTGAATTTAGAAGTGAAGGGGAAGAAAAAGAAGAGATAGTAATGGAAGAGGGCAGTGGATCAACTGTGGGATTTTTAGAAGCACACTATGATTATTCCCTATCCTATTATGATGGGAAGTGACCTGATGAGAGTAGAGTTAAGAAGAGTATGGGAGGTGGGAAGGAGATGACATAATGGAATCACTGGGAAAGGTGGCGTGGTTAGAGGAGAAAAACAGGTTAAATTCCTCAGTGTCAGTGATAGGGGGAAGGAGGAGAGGGGACAGGCAGGTGAAAGGAGAAGTAGGAGGGGGTTTGTCATGTCTGATCTTGTCACTCTTCTTGTTGAAAAAGTCATCAATAACGTGGAAAAAGAGGACGGCGCATGAGTGGGGAAGGGCTTTAGGGGAGAGTTAAGTCATTCATGGTGGGGGTTGCAATTTGGTAGGCAAATATGTTCTTAGATTATAAACAAGCCAGTAGCAAAAGAAATAATTTAATCCTAATTCTGCATAATTTTTGTTACAAATGTATAGCTAAAGAAAATTTTTACAATCTCCATTTTAAAATTACATTAATTTGATTAGTCATTAGAATCCTCCTCAGTCTTAATGAATGGTGGCATGATGCTTAAGTGTTCCCCGGCACTTAAAGAACCCATTAATATTGAAACAACTATCAAAGAGCTCTTCTTTGTCTTCAGTTACACAGGAAAAATTGTGTGTGTAGATGAAGATGAGATGACAGCTTCAAAAGTGTTATTTTCTAGTATAAATATGACTATATAAATATAGAATGAATCAGCAGAGGTATCACAAAGATCAATTTTTTTTACTTTGACTATGCAAGTTTTATACATGTGTTTATACAAGTCAAGGTTCATTTTTCCTATTATTACTCTGCCATCTTCCAGCCATTTCCCACTTCTTCAGCAAAAGTGTGATAAACACCACCACACTAGTGACAAAGTTCTAACACTAGAGACTCAACATGCCAGTCCAGGGGTGAAAAGTCATTCAGGTATTATCAGTTTTATTTTTACAAACCTATAAAATTAGTTTCTTACAAATGCCTGCATTGGCAGCAATGAGAATCAAAGACATTCTAGCTGGAAAAGATGCAGTATGTCTTGTCTACCCTTCTGTCCCAAACCTGGATTGTTCCCTTCAGTATCCTGTAGAGTATTACATTTCTCTAGTGATGGAGAAATTAATTCCCACAGAGGTACTCCACAAATTAATAGATCTAACTGATTATATATATATAGAGAGAGAGAGACTAGCTGTTTTCCATATGTACAAATTAAGTGCAGCATCAAAGAGTGAAGTATCCTACTTTACTGTATATAAGTTAAAATTTTTAATCAACTAGCTTGGTATTAGCTTCTGTGGAATTTTTCAAGGTGTGTATGTTTGCAGCTGTGAAAATACCCTACATTAACACACTGCAAGAAATAAGTAAATATGGCCTTTATGAGGACAAAGGTCAAACTAGACCATGAGTTAGTCTTCAAGTCATGATCACTTTGATCCAGACATTGGAATGCTTTTAATCGACATCAGTGGAAGGTCCATGCATAGACTTAGAGCAGTTTGTGTCTCTCAGTTTTAGAACTCTATGATGGCATGCACACTGTATGGACTGTGTGCACCAAAGTCTTGGCTGCATTAAGGTCGCTTTGGACTGATCTGGCAGTGCAAAAGAGATGTAAAGACCATAGATCCAGCCCTTTGAAGATTTCCCTTGTGCTAAGGGAATCTCTGTTTGGCACAGCGACTCTCAGGCCCAGATTCACAAATGTACTTAGGCACCTAAGTCCCAGTTTTAGGCTCCCCTGTGATTCACAAAATCCCCCCTCAACTACCACCTAACCTTGTAGGCACCTAAACTAACTTGGTCCCAGATCCACAAAGGTACTTAGGCATCTAAACCCCAAGCTTAGGCACCTAAGTCTCAGGTTTAAGTGCTTAAGTCCCAGTTTTGGCTCCATTGTGATCCACAAAACTCCCATTGAACGTTGTAGGCATCTAAACTCACTCAGTGCCTACGTTTTCAAAGGAAAAGTTCCTAGGTGTTAAGTTTCTGCCCCTGGACATATGCACCGCTGCCTTCTCTATGGATCTGGATACATATCTCCACCCAAGCCCCAGAGAGATTTACGAACTGGGGAAAAATATGCATTCAAGCTGCCTAAGTTGCATGCAGGGCCCGATCCCATAGATGCTAGATGCTGCCTACTGGATTGGGCCCCATTCAAAATCTGGCTTGAGGAGGACGTGGTAGTGGTGTTACCCACCTTATAACCTTTAACCCAGTGGTTAGAGCACTTGCCTGGGATGTGGGAGATCCAGGTTAACTTACCCCCTCTCTGCCAGAGGGGGAGAAAGGATTTGTATAGGGGGTCTCCTGCCTCCCAGGAGAGTGCTCTAACTACTAGACTATGGGATATTCTGATGCAGGTCTTCTGCTGTGTGTAAATAATTAAAAAGAGTAGAGTCACTGGAGCCAGGGCTGAACCCTGGGTTTCCAAAGGGGTTTCCTAACAATCAGGCTATAGGGCCATTCTCCATTTCTCGTCCCCTCTCAGGCAGAGGGAGGAATTGAACCTGGATCTCCCATGTTCCAGGTGATTGCTCTACCCACTGGGCTAAAAGTGGATCAGGGCTCTAGCCCCCAACACTGGGAGTATTTCTAGAGGAAAGTGGGTTTGGTGGGGCATCCCCACATCCCAGCCTATCAAAATGGCCCCTTGAGGTCACTCGCAATTGGGCTTATGTTAGAACAGCCCCAGACCAAGAGAATGTAAAAGTAGCTTAACATCACTTTTGTACCACTTGCTTCTAATCCTGCTGCTGAGTGCAGTTTGTCCAATCAAGAGAATTTAGCCCTGTGAGCATCGGGTCGTGCCCTTCTTTCTAATCCTGGCTAAACCCTATTGTCTTGGTAAAAAGTAAAGGGATGTGTAAAACTGACTAGTGGCTGCTTAAGAGCTTTTTTTCAGGGAAATAGCAAACTAGGGATTTCTAAATCTTCATGTTCTTTGTTGGTTCTTCTGGGTCCTGGGTGCATAACTCCTAAAGACCAGTTGTGTGTCAGCTATTCAGAGTAAGCAAACACTCTTACATTAAGAAATGAACCAATTAATCAAACCTTTAATTGACCTTAACTTTTAATAGTTGTGGACTTGTCTTGCTTCGAAGAGAAGAGAGGGAGTGAGGACGGATGGTCCAGAAAAACTCCTGGTACAATACATATAAGCCACTCTGAAATATGAAGTGTCAGTCCTCTTTATTTCAGAGCACAACTCATCAAGCTATGTATGTTGCAATCACATAAATTCAGTTCCCACCTGTAGCAAATTGTAGCATGTAATGTCTCAGTGTCCCCAGCAACTTTACATGCCAAATACCATAATACAGAACCAAATTTTAGTTTAGCAGTCTTAACACTGTTCAAAAAAGAAACAAGGAATTTAGAAGTACAGATCAAGTTGTTATAATACATTTAAGTTTGCCCTTAAGCCACCCACTTCCTTTACATAACCGCAGTCTACACCTGTGTACACAGATGTAACTGTGAAAAGTGCCATCTTCCCTTCCCCATCCCCCCCAAAAAACAAAACCTTCCCAAAATGCTTTTGTAGACATTTTTGTTTTGTTTGAGTTTTTAATAGAAAAACATTTGTAATAAAAGAGAGCATTGTATGTGTTAAGAATTCATAAATATTCACAGGCAAGAAGGGGGATGTTTACAGCAGTCATATGGGGTGGGTTTTTGAGAAAGGTAAGGAAGTCAGTTGATTTGTTAAAGACAATACACCACTACCTAGCAAATTTGAAAAGAAATATCCTCTGTATTTAGGGCAGTGTATAAACTGTTGCCACAGTTCTGGGCTTAACTGCATCTCTGCTCCCTCCCTAGTCTGCTCAAAGGCACCCCTTTTAGATCTCAGGCCTCCAGCTGTCACCTCTTTGTTGGTGGGGACTTATGTCCCTTTCCCTCCAGACGGGATTTAGACTTGCAGTCCCCCTGCAATTAAGAACATAAGAATATCCATACTGGGTCAGACCAATGGTTCATCTAGCCCAGTATCCTGTCTCCTGATAGTGGCCAGAGCCAGATGCTTCAGAGAGAATGAACAGAACAGGGCAATTATCAAATGATCCAGCCCCTGTCATCTAGTCCCAGCTTCTGGCAGTCAGAAGTTTAGGACACCCATAGCATAGGGTTGCATCTCTAGCCATTTTGGCTAATAGCCATTGATGGACCTATCCTCCACAAACTTATCTATTTTTTAAACCCATCTATATTTTACTTAGTATATACACTATAGTACTTGTAGTTCACTGTGACTATCCCAGAAGATTTGACCTTAGTCCAGCACCCCATGGTTCTGCTTTCTCCCAGGGACTATGACAGTGTTTTCCCAGTGAGCAGCCAACTTTCACAAAGTACAGTACATTTATTTAGGACAAAAGCATTACAGAGAAAACATATCATAAAATAATAAATAGTCTACATGCATGCTAAACTTACCAGGTGTTACCCATCTTCCACATGGAGAATCTGTCAGGTCACAGTCTTTCAAACCCTTCCAGCAGGGTTTTGCCCTTTAGATTACAATCTTGTGTCACTTTTTGGATCAAAAGAGGATCTTTGAGTCAGTTCACGCTGACCCTTTATACCAAAAGCCCTTTGTCTCCTGGATCTGTTCCATTTCCCCTCCCCAATTCCACTTTAAGATGGTACTTCTCTGGAGTGGTTTGCCTGTCCCAGGAATTGCAGTAATTATTCCCTGCTGTTTTTAGTTCCTCGAGGAAGCTCAGTAACCCTCACCATGGAGTTATCATACAATCCTTTGCTCACAAAGATACATATAACATTTATAGGTACACACATTTAAGAATAATCCCTGGGCCCATTTGGCACATCTCAGCAAAATAGCCTTTTGAAGTTTCCATGCTTCCAAGGTCTCACATCTATCAGATGTATGCTGTATCAAAGGGGTAACATAGTCTCAGGATAGAACTATAATATAATAGTCAAGATTTGTTATAGTCTATGGCTTATTTGAGGAATTTTTTTTTTAAAATGATCATTCAAACTCATATAGCCCAGTTCAACTCTTTTGAGTTTGGATGTGCACCATGTGTACTGACTAATATGTTATATGCATAGGTAAAATGCACAGCAGTGGATCTCATTTAAGAAGCATTCTGATTTGAATAAACGTTACCAAATCAACCACATATGGACATGTGACTACCCATTTTCTCCATTATGTACATCTACAGCTGACACCATGAGTGTCTTTGGCACTGGTAACTCGTACTGTCTATTTTGGAAGGGTAAAGAACAGTTACTTACCTACAGTAAGCATCTACAGTGGTCCTGTGGAATGTTTGTCTGTGTACATCCCCACTCCTGGCATAGTGTCCCGTCGGCGTTTTTTTAGCCTTAGTTTTCCCAGCTTATTGGTCAATGTCAAGACCTCCTTTTACCTCTTGGCTGAGGAATACACTACCCCACATGCAGCAGATTTACATTCATTATGGATGGACACATAAGGTATCTATTATGCCTTGCAGAAGGTCATATCCCTGATCAGTGTAGCATCTGCCCTTCTCCAATCTCATCCGGCATGCTAGAAAGAGTTACCTCAAATTCCATCTCTTTAAGCAGGCTATGGGAAAAAAACATCGTACTGTGAACAACTGGAGGTTCATCCTCCTAATCTCAGACCCATGACCAGTGCTTTGGTAGGGGCTTCCAATTTAGAAATACATCACAGTACAAATGCCTTCAGCACTATTAATGTACACCATAGGGGTAGCTTGCACTATAAGAAAGTAACAAAGGAATAACTTGGTTGTTGGTTAGCCTATTCTTATTTTCACTCTAATACCACCTCTTTTGTCAGTGAATTTTGTCCTATACATACTTCATCATCCTTATGGATATTTAAGTGTGCAGGAGAATTCTAGCTAATTAACAATACCAATTTACATGAATTGTAAACAACAAGTTAGATGAATTTACTCATCAAAACACATATGTGGCATATATTTGTTGACACATGTGGGCCCATAGTGGCAACTTTATCCATCAGCAACCAGCACCTATCTCATAGGAGTTATCAGAGCTATTGGTCAAAGTCAGATTATTTTAATGGAAAAAAGGTTGTTTTCCTAGTTTAGGAAATTACAAGCAATTAGGTCTCTACAAATTAAGTGTGCTCTATGATTTTTGCAATGTTGGTCCCAGGATATTAGAGAGACAAGGTGGGTGAGGTAATATTTTATTGGATCAACTTCTGTTGGTAAAACAGACAAGCCTTCAAGCTTACACAGACCTGAAGAGCTCTGTGTAATATTAAAAGCTTATCTCCATCACCAACAGAAATTGCTTGCATAAAAGATATCACCTCAACCACCTTGTCTCTCAGATGATTGCTCAAATAAAGACTTGAGTGACTTTTCCAAGATCAGGATGGTGATTCCCTATTTAATCCCTTATCAAGACCAGCAGGAAACTTCCCTCTTCCATAAGCTAAAGCCCCTTTTCTGCAAACTCTAAGAGTATGTCAGCATTTGAA
Organism: Emys orbicularis; assembly: GCF_028017835.1. Taxonomy (NCBI): domain Eukaryota; kingdom Metazoa; phylum Chordata; order Testudines; family Emydidae; genus Emys; species Emys orbicularis. The sequence continues at coordinate 248,508,887 of NC_088684.1, forward strand.
CTGGAAGTTGCGATTCCCAGCTCATGTACATACCTGTGCCAGCTCTGCTCAAGCTAGCACCTAAAAATAGCAGTGTGTCGGTGGTGGCATAGGCAGCTGCCCCAAGTACAATACCGTCCAACCCCCTCGGTATGTACTTGAGCTGCCACCCATGCTGCCATCAACACACTACTAGTTTTAGGCGCTAGCTTGAGTGGAGATAGCATGCGTATATCTATGCGAGCTGGGAAATGCACCTCCCAGTTCAATTGGAGACATGCCCTAAAAGGCAGGTATAGATTATAGAATAGAATTTCTTATATTTAACATAGCAAATTAGGTCATCAGTTACACCTGTGCAATGTACAGTCTTAAATTCCAACTCAGTTATACCTGTGCCACTCCTTTGTTTTCAGTGGGGTTGCACAGGTTGAAAATGAAAACAGCATTTAGCTTTGGTAGTTAATTAAAGTTTTGTTGTTGATGAGCAAAAAGGAACACTAGAAATGACAGGTGAATTGGTTTAGAGAATCAGAACATGAAGCAATGGCACCCATGCTTCCAACCCCCTCATCTGAGGAGAGAGAAAAAAAGAATACTGTTCTCAGGCCTCTGAACCCTACCAGTTGTGGAGGTAGAAGGTAAATTCAACATGACCCATCACTGCCTTACACCTCCCTCAGAGGTTCCTATTCTTTCCTTTCCCTGGAGACTGCCTCCTCAGTCTGATGCTGTTACATTGTGTTACCAAGACCAATAAGGTCTATTATAATGGTTGTGTATTAAGACTAGTAGCTGGTAAGAGGAAGGATTTAGTTTCTCAATCTACATAGTGTTACAGTTGTTTTCTCTAGGCACACTCCTATTGGTTCAATCTTGCTTTTAGATGTGATCTCTGTAAACAGTGTAATAATTCACACTACTACCGTTACTCATCTCCATAGATCATTCTTTCTGATGAAGATTTATATTAATTTATGTTAATTTGCTTAAAGGCCCATGTGACTAAGCCTGTAATGGGAAAAAAATAAGAGTGTAAAACGATCAATACACTATGGAAACACGAACATGATCTTTAGCAGTGCATTTCAACAACGTCAACAAAATGTCAGCATATAAATTTACTGGCATGTTAAAACAATTAAATATTTTTGGGAAAAAATATCAGCTTTGAAAGAATAAGTCATTTGGCTAGAGGAAGCTATGCTGACAAAACTTTATAAAAAGTGGGAATTGAACCTACATTCTAAAGCCCTATCTTGCAAGCAGTTTAATGTCTAAATGTGTAACATGTAACATTTTAGTTTTCTTTAATCTTATCCAGCTTTGCACATTTTACAACCTATTATTCTTATTTAGGAAAGAATCATTTGAAGGTCAAAACAGACTTTTTGATATCTTAAACCAGATTATTGAACACATTTTTGATATATTTCTCATGGTAATTTTCCACTTGACTTCACTTTACAAACTATTTATCACTTTTATTCCTCACTGACACATTTACGTGGTTGCTGCTTTTTTTCTTTTTGGGGGCAGGAAGAAGAGGGGGGTAGTTATTGACAGTAGCAATATTTAAAGCTCTCATGTTTATGTGCCTGGATATTACTGTTATTTTGTTTTATAAAAATGCCTTTCAAACAAAGCCCTGTAACTCATTTAATTCTCCCTTTATTTTCACCAGCCTTAGGATTTAACAAAATACATACATACACACATCCTCCTTTCATACTTATAAACCATGGTTTCTGCAGCCTTGTGTGCACTTCTGTGCCTTAGACACTGGACCCCTTTAATTTGCTAATTAGGGTCCTTTCTTGGCTAGAGTAGCACTTGGCTTCTCCATTTAATAATTTTGGCTTTTCTATGTACAGAAGCCTCTGTATTTCTATTACTCGCTCAGAAACAGGCCGATAGGAACAAAATATTGGAAAACTTTGTCAGTTCTATTTTTGTTTTCCATGTTTTTTATCCTCTAGTAGTTGGTGGCATCCCACTCCCTTGGGAGCCACCAATAGATATAATTGATAGGATCAAGAAGCAGGCCAGCGGGAAGTAGGAGTACAAGGGAAAAGCAAAATGAGATGCATATGCAGTCTTCTGTGAAGGTGCCTGTGGGCCCAGAAAATCTTTGAGAGGTAGAAAAGGAGGATGGAAGCAGCATGCAGAACACGAGAATACTGGCAGAGCTGAGCAGCCATGGACTAACGGTTTAAGAGTATGGAAGAATGACTGGGGAAGGAAGCATAGTTGAAATCCATGGAAGATGTCTGTACCAGAAGAAGTCTTGTCCTTCATCATAACTAGTGAGGATAGCTAATTCCAATATAGGGTTGGTAAATAGATGGCCAACATCTCAGGGCGTGGTTTGCAGCAGAATAGAGGCTCCATGAGGAAGCAGCAGGGGGACTAGAGGCCACTAAGAGAGAAACAAAGATTAAAATGGAAAGGCATCAAGGGTCTGGTGGGAAAATGTAAAGGAATGGTAACAACAGAGGCAAAGGGCCAGATTTTTAAAGGTATTTAGGTGTCTAAAGATGCAGACAGGTACCTATCTGCATTTCTAGGCACTTAAATATCTTTAAAAATTTGGCCTTAGGAAGTAACTGGCAAAAGGAAACACAACTTCAGATTAGTTCCAAAGAACGATTAGACATAACATCAACTTAATTACACTTCTGTCTGAAAACTTTATGTAGCTGATCCAAGTAACACTTGAGATTACTGTAACTAAAATATCAGATCCAAAATATTCCTCTATTTTTTCAGTCTCTTTACTTTGAGCATTTAATATCTCTTTTAGTTTAGGTAGTTTCATTAAAAATGACAGGAGTACTTGTGGCACCTTAGAGACTAACAAATTTATTAGAGCATAAGCTTTCGTGGGCTACAACCCACTTCTTCGGATGCATCCGAAGAAGTGGGTTGTAGCCCACGAAAGCTTATGCTCTAATAAATTTGTTAGTCTCTAAGGTGCCACAAGTACTCCTGTCATTTTTGCGGATACAGACTAACACGGCTGCTACTCTGAAACCTAGGTAGTTTCATTGTTTCTTCTTTATAATCACTCAGTTTCCTTTGTGGGTCTTTCACACAGCAACAAAGAAGAAATAAAAAAACAACCATAGGAAAATGTGATTGTACAACCACAAAAGTTGGCAGAGTATTTCAGAGGCAGAATTAGTCCCAGATCCACAAAGGGATTTGGGTGATGAAACTGAGCATTGAAACGACTAACTCTTAGGCACCTAAAAAATCACTGGAACAACGTGATCCACAAAATCTGTGTTAGGCACTTAGGCTCCCTATACAATGAATGGGGAGAGATAGGCACCTATTCTACTTGCGCTACATTGATGACATCTTCATCATCTGACCCATGGAAAAGAAGCCCTTGAGGAATTCCATCATGATTTCAACAATTTCCACCCCACCATCAACCTCAGCCTGGACCAGTCCACACAAGAGATCCACTTCCTGGACACTAGAGTACTAATAAACGATGGCCACATAAACACCACCCTATACCGGAAACCTACTGACTGCTATACTTACCTACATGTCTCCAGCTTTCATCCAGACCACCACACAACTCGATCCACTGTCTACAGCCAAGGTCTACGATACAATCGCATTTGCTCCAACCCCTCAGACAGAGACAAACACCTACAAGATCACTATCAAGCGTTCTTACAACTACAATACCCACCTACTGAAGTGAAAAAACAGATTGACAGAGCCAGAAGAATACCCAGAAGTCACCTACTACAGGACAGGCCCAACAAAGAAAGTAACAGAACGCCACTAGCCATCACCTTCAGCCCCCAACTAAAACCTCTCCAGTGCATCATCAAGGATCTACAACCTATCCTGAAGGACGATCCATCACTCTCACAGATCTTGGGAGACAGGCCAGTCCTTGCTTACAGACAGCCCCCAAACCTGAAGCAAATACTCACCAGCAACCACACACCACACAACAAAAACACTAACCCAGGAACCTATCCTTGCAACAAAGCCTGTTGCCAACTCTGTCCACATATCTATTCAGGGGATACCATCATAGGACCTAATCACATCAGCCACACTATCAGAGGCTTGTTCACCTGCACATCTACCAATGTGATATATGCCATCATGTGCCAGCAATGCCCCTCTGCCATGTACGTTGGCCAAACCGGACAGTCTCTACGTAAAAGAATAAATGGACACAAATCAGACGTCAAGAATTATAACATTCAAAAACCAGTTGGAGAACACTTCAATCTCCCTGGCCACTCGATTACAGACCTAAAAGTCGCAATATTACAACAAAAAAACTTCAAAAACAGACTCCGAGAGACTGCTGAATTGGAATTAATTTGCAAATTGGACACCATTAAATTAGGCTTGAACAAAGACTGGGAGTGGATGGACCATTACACAAAGTAAAACTATTTCCCCATGCTTATTTCCGCGCCCCCTCTAGTTCTCCCCCCCGCCCCCCAGTTCCTCATATCTCCTTGTCAATTGCTGGAAATGGGCCATTTTCATTACCACTACAGGTTTTTTTTCTCTCCTGCTGATAAAAGCTCACCTTAACTGATCACTCTCCTTATAGTGTGTATAGTAACACCCATTGTTTCATGTTCTCTGTGTAGATATATATCTTCCTACTGTATTTTCCACTACATGCATCCGATGAAGTAGGCTGTAGCCCACGAAAGCTTATGCTCAAATAAATTTGTTAGTCTCTAAGGTGCCACAAGTACTCCTGTTCTTTTTGCGGATACAGACTAACATGGCTGCTACTCTGGCACCTAAGAATGCGATCCACAAAAGTCAGCAAGGTTGGTGGGGAGCTGCCTAAGTTAGCCAATGGGAGATGCTGATAAGAGGACATGTCCTAAGCCCTCCCCCTCTCATGAAGTTAGGTGCTTAAGTCTGGGCTGCAAGGAGGCACCTATCTTTGCTAGCATTCCACAACCAGATCCCCTCTCCTGGAGTCATGTGGCTTAAGCATCTAAGTCAGGGGTGGGCAAACTTTTTGGCCCGAGGGCCACATTGGGTTTGCAAAACTGTATGGAGGGCCGGGTAAGGAAGGCTGTGCCTCCCCGAACAGCCTGGCCCCCGCCCCCTATCCGCCCCCTCCCACTTCCTGCTCCCTGACTGCCCCCCTCAGAACGCCTGACCCATCCAACCCCCCCTGCTCCTTGTCCCCTGACCGCCCCTAACCGCTCCCCGGGACCCCATCCCCTATCCACAACCCTGCTCCCAGTCCCCTGACTGCCCCAACCCCTATCCACACCCCCACCCCGACAGGCCCCCCGGGACTCCATGCCTATCCAACCCCCCTCCCCCGTTCCCCATCCCCTATCCTCACCCCTCCCAGAACCTCCGCCCCATCCAACTGCCCCCTGCTCCCTGACTGCCCTCTGGGACCCCCCCACCCCTTATCCAACCCCCCGGCCCCAGCTCTCTTACCATGCTGCTCAGAGCAGTATGTCTGGTAGCCACGCTGCCCGGTCGGAGCCAGACATGCTGCTGCGCTGCTCGGCAGGAGCACACAACCCCGCCGCCCAGAGTGCTGCCCGCGTGGCAGCGTGACTATGGGGGAGAGGGGACAGCAGGGGAGGGGCCGGGAGCTCCCCGCCCAGTCAATCATAATTCTCCATCCCCACCTATGCCTCTCCCTTACCTCCTACCTCTGCCCCACTGGTTTTCAGTCCCAATCTCCTTTCCCAACCTGTCTCGGTCTCTCCTGCCTTTCCCCTCACCAGTCTCTAATCTCAGTTTTTGCCTCCCCCTCTAGTCTACTCCTTCCACTCACCTGCACATCTGGCTCTTGTCTCCTCTGCATTTAGACCAGGCAGCTTCATCCTCCTTGCTGCCTGGGCCAAGAGGGGGTTACTGAGAAAACAGATAGAGAAGGAATGCTCTTTCCTAAGTTCAGATGCTCAAACCCAGATATGGCAAGGCCTGTGGCAGCCCAAAACTGCAGTTGCAGAAAAAGTCCTGCTCAGCCCTGGGCTGGTGCATAGTTATACACATGGAATCTTCAAGGAATTTAGTTGTAAAAATCTAAGTCTCTATTGAGCATGTGCAAATTGTGATTTTTCAAAAGCTTACAACTAGTGAAATTTGGGCAGATTTTCATGGGGACAACAGAAGCCACATCCCTGACACAGAGGCTGCCATCTTGACAAATTTTAAATCCCTGTTCCAAAATGGGGGGGGGGGGGGAGGAAGGGGACAGAGGGGGATGAGAGCTTTTTAAAGAAATGATAATCAGAATGTTTTTAAATGGGCAAAACAATGTACTTTTCTCTTAGCTTCATTCTTGGAAATAGTGGAACCATTTTGGCTGAAATTTTCAACACATTCAGCCTAAGACAAATACTTAGCATGGAAAACTTCAGACCAAATGGTTAAAGTTTGGCTAAGTTATAAGCAACTGAAAACTTATCATGGGAAGAGTTGGGCAACCTTAATAATAGGCGGTGATCCTAGCCCTGCCATTAATTAGTGAGCACTGTATCCCTGGCCAGATTCTGCAACTTTTACTCACTCTGAGTAGCCCCATTGATTTCAGTGGTGCAGTATGAGGAACAAACTATTACAGAATGTTAGTAAAGGTGGCAGAATTTAGCCCTCAGTGATCAACTTCATTCCTTGGTAGAGAAGTGTCCCTGCTCTATACACTGGCATAAATTGATCATTTTGCAGTTAAACAAGTGTAAATTTGGAGTAACTTTGCTGAAGTCAAAATTTGAGCTAGAATGTTTTGCCCTTTTGGAGTTGCTCCGCTATCTCAAAAGATCTCCTCTAGAGTGAAAAAAAGATGCAAGAATCTTTTGCATGATTTTCAGAAGTATTGAGCAAACCCAGCTCTATTAACATAAATGGGACTTGTGAGTGCTCAGCATCTTTGAAAAAAATCAGGACACTAAACTGCAAATACTGTTTGGTTGGTTTCATTGTCTTTCAGTTACACACGGTAATGCAAATTTTTTTCAGATGAGTCCACTTCAGAGATACAGATCATTAGGAATTAGTCTTCCTCCAAACCATTCCATCTTTTAGTGTTGTCCACTGCATTTTGAGTATATAGTATTAATTAATGGAAAATCTGTTTTACCTGAGAATTTATTTTCTTGGAACAGTGTTTGACTGATTTTCTCCTCTCTTCTAGGTGGCTGGCAACAGACCAGGCCTTTTATCATATTGAGGGCAGAAGATCATCCCACCATGCTTTCCCAGAATTGTAGTTTTCAGGGGTACAAAATACTTAAACTTCTTGTTATCAAAATACTTAATTATAAATAAAAGTAAACTAATTTCCATTTTTAACAGGGCCTTTCATTATCAATAACAGGCCTGAAGACATGGACATTAATTCTGCAACTATTCAGAAATAATCTTCTGTGGGAATCTGATTCTAGGACATGAAGGGTCTAAGCAAGGAAATTCTCAGGTAAGAAATGTTCTCTCCTCTCTGTTCCCTTAATGTCCCATCATCCTAACAATGAGATGTTCACAACAGTAAAGGACATTTCTGTCTCAGAAAAGGATAGGATCAATAGTTATGTACAATAATGACAGAGCAGAAGAAGCCAAGCGATTACGGAGCTACCACATACTTGACTCTCCTGACAGATGCTCAATCCACAGGATACCTACTTTACAGTGTCTCAGACATGTGGACAGAAAGTCAAGTTGCTGCCTTCCATTTGTTTTCATGCAAATCATTTGACATTGCTGCCAATAATGTTTCAGCTCCCCCAGTTTAATGAGCTGTGATGATGATGTGTGGAGCTGCTACTTTCGCCTTGTATGGTCTCATGATTCAAACATTGATCCAGATCGCTGTGGTAGTCTTATAGTGTTTCTTGCCCAGATATCAGTTTTGAATGGTCTCTCAAACACCGTGGGCTACTGGTTTGGAGGCCAGTGAATAAGTCACTAACTTCAGAGTCCAGGGATATATCTGTTGCAAATGATGCTTCAAAGAAGATATTTTTCAGCATTGCCTTCATTTTCTTGTTCTTTGGGGAGGTAGACTGTCAATTTGTCCAAACCATGACAGCTCTTTCAAACGTAATTCGTAAGTATGAATGGAAATAATTTAGAGCCAAAAGACAATTTTGGGTAAGCAAAGGTTTTATTCCTAGAGTTGCCCCTATGTATGTACAAATTAACGGCTAGGGAAATTTCTAGTCAGATTAAGTTATTGTGGTGATAAATTTAACGAGGGTAGAAATAGTTTCACTAGATATTCTTTTAATTAAAAAAGCTCATTGATCACCTTTGCTCATCTAACATAATATTTTAATCATGTATATAAACGTAATAAAGATTTAAAACTTACTTTCATTTTAAAATTTGGAGACTATTTTTGTTGAAATTCATAGGTCTATTGCTTTTTAGTGGTATAAAGCATTTTAAGGTCTATACTCAAAATGGCAATTTTACTAACCAACAGTAGCATCTATTATTCTCACATTGGGGAAAAAAAAGGTGATCACAACTTTTTAAAATCACTTTTAGTTTCCAGAAATCTGTTACTTCGTTTACTTTATCTGTGGGGAAGAATGGATGCATCTATTGCACAGTACATGCAACATAAAATAAAATACAGAAATGCCTATAGTGAAGAGTGAGGATTTTTCTCCCAGTTATTCTAATTCCAGAAACACGAAATCTAGGAAGGTATTTTAAATTCCTTCCTTAATGCCACATCTGTTGCCACTATTTCCCCCCTCTCCCAGAACATTAAAGTTAAATAATACAGATACAGGGCTAATACCGTAAGCCAGATTCTAGTCTAAATTACACTAGTAACATCAGAATCTGACACATCTATAAATGATTCCGTAAAATTACGTCAGAGTAAAATGCCATAGTGTATTAAAAATCTGGCTTTCCTTTTTATAGTAGATATTTAAATCTACTCCACACTACCATTTAAAAGGAGACCATACGTAGTTTAACATTAAGCAACATTAATTTAACGGAAGGTAAGATCGAACAAGAGCGAACTATATTTTGACATTATGGAAGAGACAAAAAGCAAAACAAGTAACAAATAGAAAGATCCACAATACCACTTAGCCAGCAAGTCTATCTAAAAAGTTAGTGGTGCAACCAAAACTGTCTCAAATCTTTGGGCGAGAAGAACAATTTATGCTGATACATTAGTAGCTCATAATGGCAGCTGAAAGGAAGGAAAGTATGGCACAATCCAAAAGCATCACATATTGTGCAACTTGCTTGAGGGAAAGCACCAGTGGGAATATTCTTGCTAAAATGATCATGCAATAGCTAGTCCAGCAGAAATAATAACTGGGTGGGTAACAGTCTCTTACCAGGATCCTAGTACATGTCCTTATGTCTACTTTATGGACCTTATACAATTCTTTAATTCTAATAAGACACCTGTCTCTTTAAATAAAATATTTTCCATACCACTTCTGGAGGCCTGTTTGCTTGGACTGTCTAGACTATCTAAATGCCATCCTTCATGAGCCTAAGATTCTTTGAATGCTGTACTTCATCTTTTTTAGAATTCTTTTCCAGTGGATTTAGATGAATGCCCAGAACTGACATTTACAAACTGCTATATAAATATTTGAGTTTGAATGGATGCACTGAATGTGTAATGATTTCTACAAATGGTTGCATGTGAGATGTTAATTACTGAGGTTCATATATTTGTTGCTTACTTATAAGCAGTTTCCTTTACATCTTAATACTGATGTATATGTGTCAACTGACTTAACAGGACATCCTTGCAAGTAAGATCTTTGATCTCAAGAGTTTATTTTATCTCTGCAACAAAGATAAAACTGAATTGAACTGGCTGGCTGAACTAAGCCCTCTGTTTTCTCTGCACTACAGCTACTGCCTTGTTCTGGGGATATCACAACTTCCACCGACACCACCCGATGTTGCATTTTGTTGTAGAACTAGGAAAGGTCTTTCCAACTTCTTCACATAAGCTAGGCTACACACTGAAATCTTCACAACTGCTTGTTTATTATAAAAAAAAACAATTCTGAGCTGCCCATAAGCCTTTGCTTCTCTGAAAGAATCTGTCAGATTTGTGCCTACTATGTACCATGGTTAAGGAAAATCTAACTATCTTTGAGCTACTCCTTCATACTGACGGGTAAATAGTAAACCTTAGAATATTTACCTTCATGTTTTGGTATGTTGAAAGCATTCAGACCACAGGCCTGCAACAGAGAGGGCTAAAGATAAAAACAAAATAACCAAAAACTCTGTTGACAGGATGTATGCAATCAATTAAATTTTAACTCCATGACTCTATTATTTACATTACAGTACTGCCAAAAGGCCCTAGCCAGGATCAGGAGCTCTTTGTGCTAGGTACGGTGCAAATACATAAAGAATCTGTCCCTGTCCTGAAGGTCACTCTAGACAGAAACTGTGGCAACAGCAGTTTTGGTATAATGAACAGGAGGATGATAGAAGGGAGGCTATAGCTGATACTGCTAATTTTCTCTTTGAAAAAGCCTTCAAGATCTTGTTCACAGAATGAGGCGGGGACAAATGCCCCAATTATTTTCTGACTTTAACCTCCCATATGCCACGTTCTGTCCAACTGCACTTAATTTCATTCGTACGTTTCAGTTTTGGTTAGTTATGTCTTCTACAGCAAAATGATATGCAATGAAAATTGTGTCTCATCTGTTAATTTCTTTTCTCCTATCTTCTGACACTCGTACTGTGCATCCTCCTTTCCCATGCAGTTAAAGGACAGAACAAGAGGTGCAGGAGAAAGCCTTGTCCTTTCATAAGAAGCTCCAGACAGCATTGCTCTCAAAGCTGTAACAACACTTAACTGTTAAACATGAATTAATTCATAACTATTTGTAAAGAACCAAACAACATTTTAATATCCTGAAAGTGAGTAAATGGAAAAAAACAAATATATCTAAGGATATCCCAGAACCCATAACTAAGGTGGGGTAGATTCTCAGATATGGCAGTAGGAGAAAAGAAATTAGAATTTTCAGACACTCCTACTGAAGGATTTAAGAATTAGTGAGGCTCTAAAGGAGAGGGAAATTCAGAGCAAACCAGTTGTTTTTGGTAGAGTAAATCTGGATAAGAGATTAAACTACTGAAGGCACTGCCCATTGCAGAGTTCTTCTATCAAAAGTTGCATCCACAGAGGACATCATCTATTTGGTAGTGCTTTGGATCTCACTGCTTCTTCAGGACATGAAACTGTAGAAGAATGAAAATGTTGTTTTGCCTTTAGCCTAACATAAGTGTGAGCAGAAGAGCAGCCTTGCAAATACCGACAAAGATTTCATGAGATCTCTCTGCCCCAGAAATAGCCAGTGACCTGGTTGAATGAATTGTAATTCCTGGAGGACCAGATTTGCCTCTGACCTTGTCTGCTTCTGAAATACACATCTTAATCTTGAATATCAATAATTTAGAAACATCTTCCCTATAACTGACTGGCAGTACAAAGGAAATCTGAACAGAGAATTTGCTTCCCTTTAGATATGCATATTTGCTTCCCCATAAAGTTCACATCTTTCTTATTTACGTTGTTTTAGATCCAGACAAAAGAAAGGCAAAACAGTAATGTGGGGTCTGTGCAAATGGATCTTTTTGGGGAATGAAGGCTGGGATAGCTCTCAGGCCTGAAGGAGACCGTGTCATTGTGAAAGATGCTGAGTTGTGGCTCACTGACAAGGTCTCCAATTCTGAAATTCTTCCGAGGTGATTCAAAGGAAGAGGATAATTACCAGACTTAATCACCAGGTAAGGAACATGCAAGATTAATGGTGGAAATATTGGGGAAATAGGGAAGACGACAAACTCTGCCACTTCAAGGAATCTTTTTATATATTGATAATAGTAAAATCAGACCCTGTCTGCCTAATTCTAGTAGTTTATACAAAGTCGCCACATGTAGCTTCAGAATGTTCAGCCTAAGGACCTAGGATAGATACAGAAATGGAGAGGCATTGAACATGCTTTGCTTTTTGTAGTCCTTTGCTTAGCCCTGTTAAGCCTTCTTCCCTGCTAAAGCATGCTAGAAGAACCTTCCTTTGAAATGGTTTATGAAGGGGGAAGTTCCTCTTTAATAGTTTGGTCAATATCTTACGAACTTAAAAAAGTTATATTTAATTTTGCTACCTTGTTAATGTAACACCACTATATCTGGCAATACTCGAGTGGGGGTGCAGGCAGGAACTGTTCCCCATCCAAAAAAACCCTGGGAATTTGGAATTGTTATGTTGCTGTTGAATGGGTGGAACAATCTGTAGCTTCCTATGAAGGAAAGGGCTTATATCCCCATAGTTTCAGGTCTGATTCTTCCCCATACTAGATGTAGAGAGAAGAGAAAACCCAAAGCAGGATTGTCAGACGTTTAATTCACAAAAAGTTGTTTCTCTGATATACATTCTAGTCTTTTGTGCAAACAGCGCAGTCTTCCGGGATAAAAACCTTGTAGCTCTTAAGAATTTACATTTTTTTCATCAATTTGCCTGTTATCCATGAAGTTAAAAAATAAACTATATATAAATTGTATATCAGTTTGAAACACTAGTAATTACACTCTTGAATATGCTCTTTGCCTTCTTCCTTTTATATTTGTTCCAGGACCAAAGCCTACACCTGTAGTCACACAAAGGGTAAACTTGGAAACTGCAGCACTGAGATGTCAAGCTTCAGATTGTACTTTCCAGGAAATAGCAGCAACTGTGCCTGTGGCTGTCTCCTTGGCAGATTTCTTGTACACCCTATTATCTAGTTCCATTTCTGGTTTTGCTTGTCGCTAAAGAGCTGTTTGTAGGGGCTGGTTCATGATCAGCCTGCTGTCGGGCTGTTCTGGATGCAATTATTCTTTGATTTACCACTGAACATGTGGACTTCGCTCTTTTTTCCTACATTTTAAAATTAGGCCTTTCCAAAGTCTTAGTCACATCTTTTTCAGACGAAATAAAAGATGTTTTGTTAAGTTTGATTTATAACAGAATATTCATAAGGAAGCCATCACACATTATAGAGGATATCCCTTGCAAAATGAGGTTTTGTTAACCATAGATTACACTCAAAGCCTCCCCTGAAAAAAAACAAAAGGGACTCTGTCTAGGTAAACTGTTTATTAAAAAATAAAGGCCTGTTACTGCACCTACTGAAGTCAATGGAAAAGCTTCCATTTTCTCCAGTGAAACAGGATCAGACCCTAAATGTCTATAAACATTAGCTTTTGAGATGACAACTCAATTTCTCTTGAGAGATTATTGGTACTGTAAATGAAAAACTTCAAAGCTATCAAAAATCGCTATCAGATACATAATACACATAAAACATCATTTTGAATTGTTCCAGAATTTTTTATATTGAACGTGTAATAGAGCAACTATGATACTTTATGACACTTAAAATATGTTAATATTAACTATCTCTGCTTAGAAATTATTAAAATGATTATTTTTGTATGCTGCTTTAAATTAAATTTCTTCATTTATGGCCAAATAAATATTCAAGCCACACTGTATAAAACAGTTTGGTATTTGTTAAATTGACAAACCAGTGATAAATATAAATGTATTCCAATGTATATACATCCATCTACTAACCATTTAACGTGTATGGTCATTAAACACATACATAAATACGTATCACTCTCTTCAGTCTAAGGTTTGAATGGAAACAGCTATATTCTAAAGCATTTAATTTTCTAATGATGTAATGTCGTCATCATGTTAGTAGTGGGCAAGTGCTCAGGAGCTAATGCACATAAATCGAATTATTTCCTAATAGATTTTTTGGGGGTGTATTTTCCATCTCCCAGTGGGAAAATTTACTTTGACTGTCTGGATACCATTAGGATTCTGTATACACTTTTTATGGATGATGTCAAGCAAGAGAGTGATTTGAGCCCCTAGGCTTTTTAGAGAGGGGGTAATGAGGAATATTGCTAGCAGGTTTGTTGTATGTAAATTTTACCCTTCCAAAGAGATACTGTTATGGCTGTAGGTGAAATGTTTGACCTACTAGCTGTATTTCATGTCGTGGTTGTGTACTTTCCCCTCCTGTGCTCATCTGCTCTTTTCCTATGCATATAGAGGCATATTGGTCTGTGAGCATTTGAGAGCAGGATTCTAGTAAGGAATGTTTTAATTTAATAAAATATCTTATAGGTGAGTGGAAAAAGTGTATTTACAAGTCTACTAATGTGGAAAGAACCAGTTCTATGGGTTTGTTGGATACTCATCTCTGTTTTGCAATTCTGCTCTTGGAATGGCTGAGTTGAGGACAAATATCAGTTATGGGATGAAAAACAATATGAACAGGAATATGCCATTTTCAAGATAGGTAAAAGTTTAAAGGTTAAATGCAAAAGAAACATGAGAATTGAGTTTAGCACTGAAAACCAGAACTTAATTAACGTCCCCACTAGCCAAGGAATTCAGCACAGAAATAGGTTCTAACCAACTTATTAAAAATCTGTTTTCCCTCTCTGTGAAATCTTAGCACTTCTTGGATCACAAAAGGTAACCTCAGAATACAGTGTCATCAGTGCCAGATGTGCCACTGGAATCTATGGGCACAACACAGAAAATATAGTATAAACTAGATTATTCATAATGTCCCTTATGTGAAACTCCATTTTGTTAAAAAAAAAAAAAAAAAAAAAGATCATACCCGATATTTATTAGTGACACTGAAAATTCTCTTGGTTATCCAAACTTATTCAGTATCCCCCCTGTTGTTGGGATAATCCTGACTGTAATGTACTATGTATGTAAGGATTAGATAATAATGGCATTCTCTTATATGTTTAAAAAGAAAGACCCACCATGTTAATATATTATTTAACCACAGCTTTTATTTAAGTGCAATATAGATACTTTCCCTGAAAACAAGTAGCTCAAAGCATATTTATAAACTTAACAGATACAGACTGCAAACAAACGAATGAAATGTATAGGTTTTCCAGAAAAAAATCTGAGAAAATATGATCATTTTAACAAACCAAAACGTAATTACAACATAGCTTCTCTATCGTTTGTGGTATTTATTATCCCAAACATCTTAAAAGCACACAAATGTGAAAACCTGTACGTATGTTTTTAAATATCCTATGTCACACATTTCTTATGAAAATACCCACTTACAGTTGGCACAGTAAATATATTTTTTCCTGATAGTCAAAACAAATTTAATCTTGCATATGGCACAGAGAATTATTTACACACACCACAAAAGACTTCAGTGAGCAGTTCATTGGGCAAGAGCAATTTAGTTAGGTTTTAGCTATAATAAAATATGCATATTCAAGGCTTGAAATGAATTTTTAGGTATTTAGTTGGGTATGGAACAATTTAATGTTTTGTAGTAGTTAAACACTGCCATCTGTATCTTTGGGCCACAATTAAAAAAACAAGGGTATGACCATTAAAAGTACATATCCTGAGATTTCTTTCTTTAGGGGGCACAAAGGTTAAAAAGGAAAAACTGATCTATGCATAAACCAGGAACACATGTGGCAATGAGAAAAAACAGCAAATGCAGGGCAGTTAGAGAGAAAACCCTTGAGAAAGACAGAGAAAGAGAGACCGAAGTGACATGGTAAGATGAACAGCAAGGTCTACTGGAAAAAGGAGAAGCTGACTAGCTTTATGTTTTGAGTATGGTAAAATCTACTCAATCATAATAACAAAGTTAAACCTGTAAACTTTCTTCAGAAGTTTAAAAAGCAGCATTTAAGACTGGAGCATCAGTTGCCTATTATAATGCAAAATAGCATGACTTCATTTACAATCAGCATTCATTTCCATCCCTGGAAAAAGCAAAGACAGTCTAAAAAGAAATATGCACAACAGGCTTTGCATTTGTGGCATCAGAGTAAAATATCAAATGCTGCAGAAGTCCATGACATCACAGGTAAGAATAATGAAATGTGTGCATATACAGCCCACTTATTGACAGTCACCAATTAATGTATTAACAGATGGATCTCTTACTCAGGATTAAACAAAACTAATAGTTCTGCTTGACTATTTTAGGAACAAATTCAGTATTTCTGAAAAGTTACTTAAGTGTAATGTAAGATGCTATGTTAAGGAATAAAACAGTATGAGATTTTAATTATTTTAGTTTTTATGCATGTGTTATATAAATGGCATACCACAAAAACATTTAAGCAGTTAATTACACAAATATTTTGTTTTGTAACTTATCTTCAAGTTGTCACGGTGCACATTCAAAGGGACAGAAAGATAAAGACATATTACAAATCACAAAGCACTGAATTTTCAAGTGTAAAATCATACCAAAATCTTGATAAATTATCATTGATGTTGTAGGAGAGCAATTGGTCTGGAAGGCCATTAGAGGTGTCCTGTACTGCTAGCACATGGGGTGCTAGGGTGAAGGGTACATCACTGAGGAACTCTGACATGAAATGATTGCTTTCCAAATGTTGACTTGTCTCATTTCCCTCCTCAGCACCCACTACAGTCAAATGTGAATGTTTTTCTGTATTTGGCTAAAGAAAACAAAGGAACAATAATTTAGACACTACAAATTACAAAGTTTAAGCTTTACACTTGAAAACATGATGACCTACTTATAATATGCAGTAGTGGTGTTTGGTTGGGGTAGACTACAAATTGAATTCTTAATGCCTACCATGGCAATTCCTTGAGTCAAGCTTAGTTTAGCCAAGGCTGTATTAACAATGGATTTTTCTGAATGAATAATGGCAGTTTTTCTGGCCACATAATCCTACTATACAATTGTGAACACTGATTGACAAATATACCAATGTAGACTAATTTAAAATGGAAATTGCCCAACTGGTTGGGTGTGCCTGTAATGACCACATAAAGTGATTGTTTGTTTTTCTTGTTACATGCACTAACAGTTTTTGCACAATGTGACCATCATAGATTATTGAGCAAGTACTGATAAAAAGAAAAATCTGGGCAGTTTACTTCAAAATCCTGCTATGCAGATTAAACAAATTATATGGTCCATTAGATAGGGTACTGGATTAGGGGAGACCTGAGTCCTGACCTGTTGTGACACCTTGGATAAATTACAATCTCTATCTCAAACTATGGTCCACAGACCACTCCTTTCAGGTGGTCTGCGGATAGTTCCCTCTAAAGTGCGCGCCTGGGTGGCCGCACATGAGAGAATGAGGGGGCACCCACCTAATTAGTGGAGCCGCGCTGGCGTGGCTCCACTAATTAGGTGCCTGGACCCTGGAGAAGAAGCACATGTAAGGTGAGGTGGTGGCCTTGGGGGGAATAGGGGGTAGGTGGGAGGGGGAAGTGGGGTGAGAAGAGGTGGTGGGGGGAATTTAGGATGTGCAGGGCTGCGGCAGCCCGAGAAAGAGGCGACTTTCCCCAGCTCCAGGGCTGGGGCTGCCGGGGAGAAACAGCCTTCCTCTCAGCCCCAGCTCGGGGGCTGCCACAGCGGGGGAGAGAGGGAGAGACCCTCCCCCCTCCTTCTCAGCCCCAGCTCAGGGGCTGCCGTGGTAGGGAAGAGAGGGAGAGACCCTCACTCCTCCTTCCCAGCCCCATTTCGGGGGCTGCTGCGGCGGGGGAGAGAGAGCGCATCCATCACATTAGAAAGGTAAGACTACTGATATTAAAACATGAGTTGTGTGCTTTTATATGTAGAACAAAAACACATTATTAAGCTTTTTTTACATCGCGCTTTACAATAGTTAGCTAACAGTACAAACAACATTTGGAAAGATCATTAAGTGGTCTGCTGAGACCCTCAGCAATTTTCAAGTGATCCGTGAAAAAAAAAGTTTGACAACCTCTGCTCTATCCTATAGTTTTGCCATATTTAAAACAGAGACACTAAACCCTCCTTCCTTTGGAAAGCACTTTGAGATCTATGGATGAAAAATACTCTACAGGAAGTAAATATTATATTGCTATTTATATCTTTAAAGCACTGTACAAACATTTGTTAATAATTCACAGCATCTCTGCGAGGTAAGTGATTACTGTATCTCCATTCTATAGAAGGGCAAACAGAGAGAGAGATGTTAAGTGACTTGTTCAAATCCAGTTAGTGATAGAAGGGCATAGAACAGAGCTCAAATTCGATTCCCAGCCCCGTGTTTACTCCTTTAAACCACTCTCATATACAAGTAAATGCAAATATAGAAAAACCTAAAGAATATTTTTATTACTAAGGAAGGAATGTAAAGTTATATGATCAGCGTGAACATAAATTTTCAAACAGTTGGACAAGTTTTTAAGATGCATGACTCCCATTAACTTTAAAGGGAGTCAAAGCTAAGATGAGCAATGCTAGATTTCTGTGTCATCTGCACATAACTATAGTTCTTGTGGAGAAGCTAAGGGTTGTGGCTGCTGGCAGGGGATAGTTCGGGCTTTTGGTTCCAGCGAAATTATAAGAGGCAGTTGAGTCTTTTGGCAAGGGGATGGGGAGGGGTGACATTTTCCCCTTGTGGGCAGGACTGGAGATGTCTTGAAAGCAATCTGATAGCAAATAGATGATTCTCATCTAGTAATGATGGATAAACAAACACTAGATAACTGTCTACTAAAATGATCAGCAGTGAAAGAGTTAACATTTACAATTCATTAGGTTTCAGAGTCATCACACTGCTGAGATTAATAAGGAAATGCTGACCTCTCAGAACTACTGTTTCAGAATAAGGAAGGAAGTACTCAAACACTTACATTTGGTTTGCATTTGGAAGGCTTTCTTTACAATGATAAAGGCTAGACATTTAAAACTTAAGATCTACTGCACAAAATCCACAATCACAGAATATATATGAACACTCACCTTGGGTTTGGAAATTTTACGAGATATCTAATATCCAGATGAACAAACGTAGTAGCCAAAATAGATACAAAAGATGGCGTTCCACTGTCCATAGGCAATGCCCAGGTGAAAAGAGAACCTTCCACCCAGCTGCTGGGATTCACTCTAGGTGGCTACCTTTGAACTTAGGTTGTGGTCTCCCTCTTTCATACCAGCCTCTGGTGTCAAAGCTGAAGGCCCTATCTCCTTGAAAAGAAGGAATATTCTCTTTCTCTCTTCTCATATCTCATTCTAGAGCCTCCTGTCAACAGAATATGCCTATGGTTGGGTTTCTGCTAGTCTAACCCACTCTCACCCAGCCCCTTGGCTGTTGCAATATGGGTGTGTGTCTGCTACTCAGCTCTCCCCTCTGCTTTCTAGCTGCTACAATGGATGTGTTTCTTTTATTCTTCATCCCATCCCCAGACTCCCTTTTCGGGGTCTGCATTCTTGTGAGTAGCTCCAGTACTTGCTTGTGCTGTTGCTCATAGTTTTGAAAAGGATTAGCAGAATGAAACAGACAGGGTCCTGGTCAGTTTCTTTCTTTTGCCTCTGGGATCTAAGTGACAGCAGTGAAAATTAATAAAAGAGTATGTTCAATTTTAACTCTGCTGAAGGTTTCCAAAGCTGCAAGGAACAGCTGAGACAATGGAGCTGTATATCTGCAAGCTCAGTAAGACGTTCTTGCACTGGTTTATACTCCATTCCATTATCTTTGCAACTATCAAGGCCAGCAAAAAAAAAATTATAAAAAGGAATCTTAGATTATATAGCAGTTCATCTCATTGGGAAAGCTTCCTACTTGCCGAGAGCAAACAGGAAAGTGGATTTTCAAGCTCTGCACGATAAAAGAATTCATACTGAAATAAAACTATCCTGCCTATATAGACACTTTCTTTTCTGAGAACTTTGATTATCAGAAGGAAGCACACTAGTTTAACAATTCAGTTTCATTTAGAAAAGAAGCAATAAAAAGACCAGGTATCTGTACCTTTAATTTCTAACCTCTAAATAAAAAGGCATGTTTACCTTTAAACTGTACCCTGCACAAGCATCACAGTCACTTTCTCTCTCCAGATAACTGTCCTATTTGGGCTTTTTTAGAGGTGCTGGTATCTACTTGTATTACATTAGCCTCATGCTGGCAAGCACAGATCTGAGTCAGAGACAGTAAATGGAGGTTAGGAAAAGGTGGTATTGTAAGAGTTTGGTTATAAGGGGTCTTCATATAACACTTTTTCTCACCTTCCTAGGGAAAAAGGAGCCCTCATTTGCTGTCCTGATCCTATGGCCTAGATGATAATCAGAAATCCCTAGACTCCTACGTTTGTTTGGAAGACTACACTCTTAAGAACACCTGTTTACATCCTAATTGGCCCACAAAGTGGATGAATTCAATTTACAATGCAAATTAGAACATTATGTGCCAAAATTAGTTTAAAATAAGATGAAAAATACAGGCATGTGGTACACAGAAAGACAGTTACATATCCCCTCTTCTTCCATGTAATAAATGTCAGCCTGTGAAAGGTGCAAATTGGTAGCACTGGAAATGTTAGTGCAAGATAATAAAATAAAAAAGGACTGCTAATTTACTTCAACCAGTGGTTGGATTAAGAGGAAAATAAATTGACATTATTTTACTCTTAAACCCCATTTTCACCATACTCCCAATCCTCACAATTGTCATTCACCAAATCCACCCTGTCAGGTATTTCTGTATTACATAGATATGCATGCTATTTAACTTATAAAAACAGAATTGCAAGAATAGCTCTGAATAGCTGGGAGCAAAGCAGCATGTGAAAGATAGGAGCTGAAAGAAAAAATACTGGGACATCAAACCTGTTACTGGAATAATCTGATCCCTGGCTTCAACAATGCCGTGGAGAGAGAGCCTCAAGTTCTATATGGGTAAATTGAGGCTCAGAGAGGTGTAAAGTGGTTTGTCCAATGTCACAATGCGAGCCAACGCCAGAGATGGGAACAGTGCATGTACCACTGGAACACAGTCTCCTCAGTGAAAACAAGTATGTGTTTTTACTATTTTAAGATGTTCACATTCATTGGTTTGTTTAGAGAGAGTCACACAATACACTAATTTGCTGAAAGAATTCCCACCTCCTGCTGTTGTGGAGAAATAAATGTCTCAGGGGGATCAATTCTCTGCAACACCTAAACTAAGGTTAGGTGCCATGGATAAAGGGGGGCTTACAGAGACCTGGTCACTGTTCCCCGATTCCACTCTGCTGGGTCCTGGCATCACTTAAACCTGCAGGGGGATTCTTTACATTGTGCTGCTGGTATGACGCCTTCTGCCAGCAGAGAATCAGATGGAATGGATCCTGGTTCTCCCCCCCGACATGTCTTCTCCTTATGCCAGCTCCAGTGTAGAAGGTGGTGGCAACGCATGATAAAGCCACCACTGCCGGCTTTACACTAGTTGAAAATAATCCCTACAAAGGGGGAAGTCCCCAGGGGATTTCTCAAACAAGGGTAAATTCACTTTACATTGTGTAAGCAGCACAAAGTGAACGTAGTCAACTGGAAAATCCAACCCCACGTTTGCACTTTTTAACCCCTTCAGTACTGTCGAATACATCCAGGTATCTGGTATAAAATGCAACTCCATTCTTTATCATCATTTGTTTTATGATAGTTCCCATCTATGTACTACATACTGTACACACATATAAGGAAAACAACTCAGTTCTGAATAGTTCACAATTTCGGAAATGTTTTTTTCCTATATTGTCTGGGGTACCCAGTACATGTAATCATGGTCCTTTGCAGTAAAGAAGTTGCATCAGAATGCATGCAAGAGAGATTAGGTAAGATCTTCCACATACAACTATTATAAAGCTAGGAACATTTTTATGCCCCAGAACCTTGACAGTGTCCTTTAACATTAAATACATTCCTCTCTCTCTCTCTCTCTGACTCTGGACAAATAACAGTAACACCTAGGATAATGCCCTCAACACCCAGATTTGATGCCAACTACAGCAGCACAACAAAGAGAACTGGACTCTCTAACAGAGCACTTTTTCAGTTTGTTAAAATCACCAAGCCAGTTACAATATGCATATCATTACAAAACTGTAGTATACAATCAAAGTTGAGGTTATAAAATGGCTTATGTTTTCATGCATGTATCCTTCAACCACATTATTTACAGCAGCAAATCTGAAGAATTTGATATCCCACATTAGTCACACTGGTTTCTATTTAAACTTCTAATTTGTTTATCCAGTTTACACAATTTCTGAAATACAATGCATTTCAAAGTATATTCTCTGGACATTTCCTAAAGAAAACACTGCCATATTGTGGCACATCATCCTACTAAAACAATATAAATTAAATGCATTCAGAATATCAAACAATTTACGTTTCATCAAATGAATTTACAGGAGGAAATGGTTACACAGAATTAACTCACATAAATGGGGCCTTTTCTTCATCAGTGAGCCAACATATTTTTTTCAACATCAAAAGGCATAAAATAGATGGCATTTGGACAGGAAAGAAGAGATACACAGTATACAGGTATGGAAAATGTTTAGCCATCATGAGTTAGCGAACAGGAGCAGCAAACAGGGGAGTTTTGCAATAGTTTTCGTCAAACTGGAGCAGAAGGAAACAGTCCCAGAGTTGGGATCCTCCTTCCAGATGCTGTCATGGTATCCTCTCACACTAAGGATACCTCTCTAGGGGACGGGACTCTAGGGGGAGGGGGGCAGGGAGAGATAGCTCAATGGTTTGAGCATTGGCCTGCTAAACCCAGGGTTGTGAGTTCAATCCTTAAGGAGGTCATTTAGGGATCTGGGGCAAAAATCTGTCTGGGGATTGGTCCTGCTTTGAGCAGGGGATTGGACTAGATGATCTCCTGATGTCCCTTCCAACCCTGATATTCTATGATTCTAAGAGACAGGTAATAGTAATGGGGGATTTGATTGTTAGAAATACAGATAGTTGGATTTGTGATGACTGGGAGAACCGCATAATGAATTGCCAAATGGGTGCAAAGGTTGCAGACCTCTCAAGACATCTAGATGGACTTATGTGTAGGGCTGAGGAAGAGCCAGTTGCCAATGACATACAGAAAGATAGCAGAGAGGCCCTGAAGACCAAATGTAGGCTGCTAGGTAAGAGACGAAAGTCCAGAACCTCCATGATAGCATTCTCTGAAATGCTTTCAGTTCCACGTGCAGGGCCAGTTCCACCTAGGGTGAACAGACAGCAAGTGTGAAAAATCGGGACGGGGGTGAGGGGTAATAGGAGCCTATATAAAAAAAAAAGACCCAAAAATCAGGACTGTCCCTATAAAATTGGGACATCTGGCCACCCTAGTTCCACAGGCAGAACTGCAGTGTCAACGCATAGATGAGATGACTGTGTTCAGAGGAGGAATTTACGTTTGTTAGGAACTAGGGAACCTTTTGGGAAAGGAGGAGCCTACAGAGAAAGGAGGGGCTCCTCCTAAACCAAAACAGAACCAGATTAAAATTAAAAAGGTGGTAGAGGAGTTTTTAAACTAAGAGCTGGGGGAAAGCAGATTGTGCAGAGGAGCACACAGTTCGGACAGACACATCCCTTAGGGAAGGATTTATTAAAGGGGATATAGCCTAGTAAAGAGAAGAGGACAGAAGCTGATAAAGTACAGGGCAGGAACTGAAGAGAAACAGTCAAACGAACGAGAGTCCCATTTAACTACATCACATGCAGGCAGACTCAACTAAATATTGACAAATTTAATAAGTGCTTGTATACAAATGCAAGAAGTCTAAATACTAAGATGGGTGAACCTTGAGTGCCTAGTGTTAAATGACAATATTGATATAATAGGTATCACAGAAACTTGGTTGAATGATAATAGTCAATGGGACACTAATACCAGAGTACCAAATATAAAGGAATGACAGAGTAGGTCATGCTGGTGAGGGAGCAGGATTATATGTTAAATAAAGAATAGAGTCAAATATAAATCTTACATGAAACAAATAGTACCTACCACAGAATCTCTATGGATAGACATTCCATGCTTGAATAATAAGAGTAGAGCAGTAGGACTATACTACTGCCCACCTGATCAGGATAATGACAGTTACTGTGAAATGTTCAGGGAGATTAGAGCGGCTACAAATTAGAAAACCCAATAATAATGGGGGATTTAAACTATCCCGATATTGACTGGGAACATGTCAACTCAGGATGGAATGCAGAGATAAAATTTCTAGACACCATTAACAACTGCTTCTTAGAGCAACTAATCATGAAACCCACAAGGGGAGAGATCATTCTTGATTTAGTCCTAAATGGTGCACAGAATCTGGTCGAAGAGGTGAATATAGCTGAACTGCTCAGTAATAGCAACCATAATGTAATTAAATTTAACATCCTTGGGAGTGGGGAGGGAAATAGGAGGTAAACCAGAGAAACCCACCACAGTAGCATTTCATTTAAAAAATGAGGAAGATAGTTAAATGGAAATTAAAAGGAACAGTCACAAGAGTGAAATGCCTACAAGCTGCATGGAAACTTTTAAAAAACATCATAATGCAAGCTCAAATTATATGTATACCTCAAATTAAACAAACAAACAAAAAAAGTAAGAGGACCAAAAAGATGCCAACATGGCTAAACAACAGAGTAAAAGAGGTGGTTAGAAACAAAAAGTCACCTTTTAAAAATTGGAAGTCAAATCCTACTGAGGAAAATAGAAAGGAACATAAACTCTGGCAAGTCAAATGTAAAAGTATAATTAGACAGGCCAAAAAAGAATTTGAAGAGCAACTAGCAAAAGACACAAAAACTAACAGCAACATTTTTTTAAGTATATCAGAAGCAGGAAGCTTGCTAAACGATCAGTGGGGCCACTTGATGATCGAGATGCAAAAGGAGCACTCAAGGAAGACAAGGCCATTGTGGAGAAGCTAAATTAATTCTTTGCATTGGTCTTCACTGAAGAGGATGTGAGGGAGTTTCCCACATCTGAGCCATTCCTTTTAGGTGACAAATCTGAGGAACTGTCCCAGACTGAGGTGTCATTAGAGGAGGTTTTGAAACAAATTGATAAATTAAACAGTAATAAGTCACCAGGACCTGACGGTATTTGCCCAGGAGTTCTGAAGGAAATCAAATATGAAATTACTGAACTATTAACTGTGGTATGTAACCTATCCCTTAAATCAGGCTCTGTACCAGATGACTGGAGGATGACTAATGTCCTATCAATTTTTTTGTTTTTTTAAAGGCTCCAAAAGCGATCCTGGCAATTACAGACCAGAGTGCCTAACTTCAGTACCAGGCAAACTGGTTGAAACTACAGTAAAGAACAGAATTATCAGACACATAGATGAGCATGATATGTTGGGGAAGAGTCAACAGGGCTTTTGTAAAGGGAAACAATGCCTCGCCAATCTATTAGAATTCTCCGAGGGTGTCAACAAGCATATGGATGAGAGTGATCCAGTTGATACAGTGCACTTGGACTTTCAGAAAACCTTTGACAAGGTCCCTCACCAAAGGCTTGTAAGAAAAGTAAACAATTATGGGGGAAGATCCTCTCATGGATCAGTAAGTGGCTAAAAGATAGGAGACAAAGGGTAGGAATAAAAGGTCAGCTTTCACTGTGGACAGAGGTAAATATCTGGGTCCCCCAGGGATCTCTATTGGGACCTGTGCTATTCAACATATTCATAAATGACCTGAAAAATGCTGAGCTGGCAAAGTTTGCACACAATACAAAATTACTCAAAATAGTTAAGTCCAAAGCAGACTTCAAAGAGTTACAAAGATCTCACAAAACTGGGTAACTGGGCAACAAAATAGTAGTGTAGTTGGGATTATGTTTTCCAATGTGCATTACTTTGCATTTATCAGTATTGAATTTCATCTGCTATTTTGTTGCCCAGTGGAAATAGAACCCAAATCTCTTGACCCAACTAAGCCACAATTCCTCTTATTTGAAGAATGTTTGATTGATCATATGCCTATTCCCTCTTTGTACACAGGAAGGAAGTGCCAAGGGGGAGAGTAACAGGGCTAGCTGAGCCCAGTCTCAAAGAGGCCTCAGGGAAGAAAAGACCTCTGCTCCTCTCAGGTCCAGAGGAGAGGGCCTAAAGCACACGGGACACTGTAAAGAGTACTGTTGCACAGGACTGTAAGCATGTCGATGGAGGGAACTGAAATAAATGGTGGATACACTACCAGCAGAATCAGAGACAGTTTCTGTGATGGAGGCAGGTGCAGGGTCCATCCTGCTACACGCGCACACACCTAAGTGTACCATGGAACATTTCCTCCACTAGGCACATTAAGTCCTCCGGCACCCCATACTGGGGGTAGCAGTATCCACAGTGCTGATTGATGCACTGAGTAAAAAGCGACCATAAAGTCCATAAATGCGATGTTACCTTCCTCCTTTTGCTGCTTTAATAGTTTTTCAATAACATTCTGTAAGAGACCTGTGCAGAAACCACACTGGTTAGCTCTCATTTTTGGGCTGAGACAGTATTTTACTTGGTTCAGTAGTATGAGCATAAACACCTTCCTTGGGACAGACAGCAGCATCATTCACCTATGCTCTCCTTAAAAAAAGGATGATGCAGCCCTTTTCCCAATCTTCTGGAATGTGACTGGTTTCTCAAACTTAAGACAATGCTATGAAAACAATGAACTAAATCTGGACCTCCACTCTAACAATTCTGCTGCAATACCATCAAGACCAGGTGATTTATCCTTTCATAACTGTTTAGAGGAAATAATGTTTGTGGTCAATGTCACTGGCCTGTTTTCTGCCAGTAAACAGGATTTTGTCAGGGGTGTTTGGGGGAGGATGTACGTGTGTGTTTTTTCATGTCAGGAGTTTAGGGAGGGAAAGCTATGACAGCCACAGAGACAGCAGTGGTAGTGACCCGAAGAATGGAACAAACACTTAAGATGACTGGATTGTGGAAGCTGTGGGGTGTACATTATTTTAGGAAGTGTACCTGACAAGTGCTTCATCCAAATGAAGTACCACCTGCTAGAACTGACGGAAGAGAAAATCTGAGCTATGGAGATGCAGCTAGAAACTATGGCTGAATTTATAAGAGGATTTGAGCAGATGGAGGAAAGGAGAGAGGCAACTGAAGGGAAAACCCAAGACTTGCAGATGCATTCTGGATAAGAAAACTGTGAGGGTAAGACTGCTGGATGAAGAAAGTGGTCTATGGAATCATGTGTCTATAAGAATAAGGCAGAGGAAAAGACCCGCTAGTGAAGAAGAAATAGAGCTGAGGAATAAGTTTGCTGAGTTCCAAATGAAGGAGAGAGGCAGGCAGGGAAAGGAAGAAGAGAAAAGTAGTGAGTCCTACAAGAAGAGGGAAGAGACAATGGAGATAGGTAGACTTTGGAACTGCCGGAAGATAGAGGATGACTCACACAAGATTGCAAGTGAGAACAGAAGACAAGGTGACATGCAGCCAGAAAGCACAGAAGAGGGAAGGCCCGAGAATTGCATGAACATGAGGAAGAGGCAGGTCTACATAATTGGGGACTCCCTATTTAGAAAAACAGACAAGCCTGTCACCTGATCCGCACCCCCTGCCGCCTATAAAAAAAAAAAAAAAGCCGCTCAGACTCCAGCCTGAATTGCTGAAGCAAAAAACAAACAAACAAACAAAAAAAAACCAACGCTCCTCCTGCCGCGCACCTCCAAGGATCCTTTTGCGCACCCCCACTTTGGAGACCACTGATCTATAATACAAATGGATAAGAACTATTATGGAAAATATAGAGATGTGTGAATAAAGTGGAGATAGTTATGTCTCTTTTTGGCAGACTTAAGTCTGGTTGGTTATAAACAGATGGGAATGTATTTTTCACTCTTTCCTTCAGAGATGAAAAATTTGGGGATGCATTAGGCAGGAGCACATCCCAAGTCTTTCTTTTGGTATTATTATGCTGTGGGTATTGGAATGGACATGAACAACATATCTTGAAGAACAACAGTTACAAGAAGGTGAGTAACCCTTTTTTCTTCTTCGAGTGTTTGTTCATGTCAATTCCAATCAAGTGACTCCCAAGCCTCAGTTCTGGAGGCAGAGTCAGAGATGTCCACTGATTGGAGCACTGCTTTACCGAAGGCCGCATCGTCTCTGGCCTGCTGGGTAATTGCATAATGTGCAGTGAAAGTATGTATGGAGGACCATGTCACCACTGTGCATATTTCCCGAGTGGGAACCTGCACCAGGAATGCAGCTGGAGAAGCCTGAGCCCTGGTGGAGTGCGCCATGAGCAGAGGGACAGGTACCCCTGCCAGGAGGTAGCACTCCCAGATGCAGGACGTGATCCACAACGAAATTCGTTGGGAGGAGACTGGAAGACCCTTCATCCTGTCTGCCATGGCCACACACAGCTGAATGGACTTTCGGAACGGTTTCGTTCTCTCAATATGGAAGGCCAGCGCTCTGCGGACATCCAATGAGTGAAGCCTCTGCTCCCTGACACCCGAGTGCGGCTTAAGATAGAACACAGGGAGGAAGATGTCCTGGTTGATGTGAAATTGGGAAACAACCTTTGGGAGGAAAGCTGGATGTGGCTTGAGCTGAACCTTGTCCTTATATAACATGGTGTAAGGAGGCTCTGATGTTAGGGCCTTGAACTCGGATACCCTCCTGGCTGAGGTTATCAGTACCAGAAACTCCACCTTGTAAGAGAGAGGGAGCATGTTGCCAGTGGTTCAAAGGGCAGTCCTGTCAGTCTGGAAAGAACCAGATTGAGGTCCCAGGCTGGGACCAGCTGTCGGACTTGCTGGTATAGCCTGTCAAGACCTTTTAAGAAACAGCTGACCATAGGGTTGGCAAAGACCGACTTGCTCTCAGCACCTGGATGGAAGGCCAAGGTAGCAGCCAAGTAAACCCTTACTGATGACATGGACAGCCCCTGCTGCTTGAGGTGGAGAAGATCATCCAATATATGCAGCATAGAGGCGAGGGTGGGTAATGAACCATGTTGCGTCGACCAGATTGAGAATCTCTTCCACTTGGCCAGGTAGGTAGCCCTGGTGGAGGGCTTTCTACTGCCAAGAAGGACTTGTCTGACCAGGTCCAAACAAGAAAGCTCCATCGGGTTCAGCCATTGAGCTTCCATGCCGTGAGGTGTAGCGACTCGAGGTCCAGGTGCTGGAGACGACCATGATCCTGGGTCAATAAGTCCAGGAAGAACGGCAAGGTGGCTGGGGCTTCCATGGACATTTCCAGGAGCGATGTGTACCAGTGCTGGCGAGGTCAGGCTGGAGCTATCAATATCACCGAGGCTTGTTCCCTTTGTATTTTGAGCAGTACCTTGTGAATGAGCAGAATAGGCGGAAACACGTATAGGAAATGGCCTCCCCATGGGAGGAGGAACGCGTCCACGATGGAGCCTGGGCTGTGATTCAGGAAGGAGCAAAACTGCTGACACTTCCTGTTGCAGAAGTCCCAAAACATGAGGACTTCCTGGCACAGGAGAGTGTAGCGTGCACCCTCCTGTTTGTTAATATAGAACATTGCCGTGGTGTTGTCTGTCATTACTGACATACATTTCCCTGATATGTGGGTTTGGAAAGTCTGGCATGTCAGGAGCACCAATCTCAGCTCCCTGACATTGATGTGGAGAGTGAACTCCGCCCGAGACCTGAGGCCTTGAGTCCTGAGATCTCCCAGATGTGCTCCCCAGCCCAGTGCTGATGCATCTGTCACTAGTGAGAGAGACAGCTGAGGACTGGTGAAGGGGACCCCTGTACATACTACGTGAGGGTCAAGCCACCACCAGAGGGAGTTGAGGACCTGGCGAGGCTGGGTCACGATCCTGTCCAGGCTGTCCTGAACTGGCTGATACACCAATGCTATCCACGACTGGAGGTAGAAGTCTGAGTCTGGCATGCTGCACCACATAGGTACAAGTGGCCATGTATCCTAGAAGTTTCAGGCAATTCCATGCTGTGGTGGTGGGGAACTGCCTGAGACATCAAATGATGTCATGCTTCCGGGAGATATGCCCTGGCCTGTGTAGAGTCCAGCACCGCCCCAATAAATTCTATTCACTGAACTGGGGCAGCGTAGATTTCCCCACATTCAGGAGAAGGCCCAGTTTGTCGAACATCGTTCTTATGAAGTCAACCTGTGCCTCCACTTGAGCCCTGGTGCGGCACTTGATGAGCATGTCATCGAGGTATGGGAACACCTGTACCTGCTGCCTGTGCAGGAATGCAGCCACGACTGCCATGCACTTGGTGAACACTCGAGGTGTCGCTGACAGGTCGAACGGAAGGACTGTGAACTGATAGTGGTTGTTCACCACAAACCTGAAGTTCCTTCTGTGGGACGGAATGATTGCAATATGAAAATACGTGTCCTTCAAATCGAGGGCGGCATACCAGTACCCTGGATCCAAGGAAGGGATGACGGAGGCCAAAGAGACCATGCAGAACTTGAGTTTCTTCATTAACTTGTTGAGCTCCCGCGGGTCTAGGATGAGCCTGAGCCAGCCTTTGGCTTTCGGTATTAGGAAACACCGGGAATAGAAGCCCTTGCCCTTCTGCTCCTGAGGAAACTCTTCCACTGCCCCTATCGATAGGAGCAAGTGCACCTCCTGTACAAGGAGTTGCTTGTGAGAGGGGTCCCTGAAGAGGGATGGGGAAGGGAAGGTGGGGGCACAGAATTGGATGGAATATCCCCTCTCGACTGTGCGGAGCACCCAACGGTCCAATGTGATGCAGGACCACGCAGGGTAGAAAGGGGATAGGACAAAAAGGTAAGGCAGGGGGATCCAGTCCTTGTGCTGCTATACCATCCTCGATCGCACCTTCAAAAGGCCTGTTTCGGGCGCGAAGGTGGCTTGGATTGGCCAGAGCCCTTACCTGAGGACAGGTGTGGCCTCTTCCTGCAGTTCCTATTCCTCCTCCTGGAATCGTCCTGTTCGTTCTGTTGTTGGTAGAACCGCAGCGAAAGTTGCGGCCTGAAGTGTTTCCGCTGCGTGGCAGGGGGTGTGAAGGCCCAAGTACTTGAGGGTGGCTCTTGAGTCCTTCAGGCTGTGAAGCCTTTTATTCATCTTTTCGGAAAACAGAGTCACACCCTCAAAGGGAAGGTCCTGTATTGTCTGTTGGACCTCGTAAGGGAGACCAGGAGCCTCTTCTCATAGCCACCACCTTCATGGCTGCATCAGCTCCGTCCAGCACAGCCTGCAGAGAAGCTCGGAAGATGAGCTTACCCTCCTTGACCAAGGCTGACAATGGCCTGCTGATTCGAAATGCGAAGCTGCAACCCGCCTGTAGAACAGACCTTCCTCCCAAAAAGGTCGAGTATTTTTGCCTCCCTGTTCTTAGGGGAGGGTCCCTGGTAGCCTTGCCACTCGCACTGATTGGCAGTGTCCACGACAAGGGAATCAGGCGTCGGGTGCGAGTACAGATGCTCATAGCCCGAAGATGGCACAAAATAGCACCTTTCATTGCGCTTAGCTGTAGGGGGCAACGAAGATGGGGTCTGCCATAAAGTTTTGGTCATGTCCGATACGATCTTGATAAGAGGCAGGGCAGTGCGTGCAGCTCTGGAGGGGGCGAGGATATCCACCATGGGATCCGCGTTCTCCACTACCTCCTCTGCCTGAATACCCAAGCCCTGGGCAACTCGCCACAGCAACTGCTGCAACACCCTGTTGTCCTCTAGGGCTGAGGCTATAGCGGTGCCCGCCAGCGCCTCATCTAGCGAGGAAGCAGCCCCTGAAAAGGGCAGTTGTTCCCTTCAGTCGGCACCCAAAGGGTACCGCGAATCGTGAGAATCCCGGGCTGGTGACAACCCGGACAGTGCCATGCCCCTCGGTGCCAGGACAGAAGACACCCATGCCGGGGCTGTAGGTGGCGCTGTCGGCGCCGCTGTAGGCGTCGGTGCCACTGTCGGTGAGCAGAACTTTGAGCCACTGCTTCCTCTCTTTCAAAGTTCTGGGGCGAAACCTGTGGCAGATTCTGCAACGGTCCTTTTGGTGATCCTCACCCAGGTAGCTTAAACATGCGGTGTGTGGGTCACTTTTTGACATGTGCTTGGCGCAGACCTCACACTTTTTGAAACCCAGGGACCGCGGCATACCACGGCTCCGGGGAGTCGGGGGGGGGGAACCTCAACGCACTCTAAACTAACTGTAAACTACTACTAATTACAGAAGAACTATAAACAAATGACACAGATAAGGCCCTTGCTAAAGCAAGAGCTATGGGATGTTCCAGCTAACCGTCACTGGTGGTAAGAAGGAACTGAGAGGGTGGTGGGGTC
This sequence comes from Emys orbicularis, assembly GCF_028017835.1. Classification (NCBI taxonomy): domain Eukaryota; kingdom Metazoa; phylum Chordata; order Testudines; family Emydidae; genus Emys; species Emys orbicularis. The sequence goes on from NC_088684.1 coordinate 248,540,995, forward strand.
GGCAGGCCTCTATATTGAGTGCCATGAATGCACGACACCAGGGGGCGCCCAGGCTGACCTGACGGATGCTGCTATGGGAAAAATCTTCCAGCTGCCGTGCATGCACGCACACACACACCTGATTGGAACTGACATGAACAAGCACCGGAAGAACAGAATTTTCTATTGGATTTTACTGGTGAATTTATCAACAGCATCCAAGTGTGATATATTGTCATCCAGTGGCTATATCTGTTCAAGAGAATAACTGTGCATCAAAAAAAATGGTGCTCACTTAACCGCATTGTTCCAACCAATAGCCTATGCAAAGTGGCTTTTAGGAAGGTGAAACCACAAGAGAGCAGATCTGTCCACTTGGAATAACTGGCGTTTCACCGATCCTTTCAATCTATTCTTTTATACCTCCACCCCACTTCCTAATGTGTGCTGAAGCTACAACATAGCACTAACTGTTGTGGCAGGAAAAGCAGAAAGCCTTCGTTGAAGTGGTAAATCTGTTTTATGTCCAGTTATTGGAAAGGAGACCTAAAGAGTGATGTATCCAGCATTCTCACTTTCATTCCACTGGACAGTAAAAAGTCCTATATTTGGACTGTACAGAAAAAGTAGGGTGATTATTTGAGAAAAGAACTATGTAAGTAAAAACAATTTCACAATACAGATGTAAGAGGAAAATCTTTTAGTTAAAATGATTTAAGATAGGGGTGGAGGGGAAGGGGAGAAAAAAACATCAAAAAATCCATTAGCAACTGCACCACGTGGAAAGTCAACTTCTAACCTCTAGTTTAGGCTATGGTTTCAAGAAAAGAACTAAATTTCTCCTGAATGACCTAATCTAGATAGCAAGTTATAAACTAATGAACAACATCCATTTGGGTCTCTCACTATGGAATGTGACTATCAGAAATTGCTCATTACACAGACAGTCACAGAGATATTACAAATATTACCAATATGTCTGTCAAGAACAAAGATAAAGTTAGAGGAAACAGAAAAATTGTCTTGGACTTTTCAAAAGTGCTTATAAGCTTGGAGTGATTTACAGACTATGTTGACTCCTTTGAATCAAGGAAAGGCTTCTTCAAGAGATATTTAGTGAACAATCATCTCTAGGCTATGAACTATGGATGAAAATAAGTTTCCAAGGAGAAACTAAATATGTTCAGAAAGGACAAAAAGGAGGAAAAAGCAGCTTAGTTATCTTATGGTTATATCAGAAAACCCACCATTTTCCAGACCTTCTTTAGATATTTTTTCTATTAGAAAAGAAGATTACCTACTATAACGCCATTTTCCTAACAATATTTCTAATCAGTCTGGAAATGACTAAATAGTTCTCTGAAGAGGATACATGAATAGAGAGATGCTTTTCCAAATGTTTTAAGCTAGGATTTCATTTAGCAGTTTTAAATCCAAAATACAAGGGTATAGAGCTGTCATGACATCTGTTGGTTGCAAGCTTAGACACTTCTGAAATTTGATTATTTGAGCTCCTTCAAACCTCAATCATAAAAGGCTATACTTTAAGGGTACCACAAAGATACTCCTTAGAGATTAAGGCTATGTCACATGAGTTAGTATTGAACAGAGACAACTCGCAAGTACCACCTAGGGACTGGAGTTATAGATTCCTTTATTGATTAGCTTTAAGAGATTAACCCCCCTAACTTGAGGCTTCTACTTTTTCCAATTCAAGACATACAAAATATTTGCTTAAGTGAAAAGCATTAAGAAAACTGCCAGTTATTATTTCTGAGCAAAGCATATGACTCTACATTCTTGTAATATTTGAAGGCATTGTTGTAACTCACTGTAGTTCAGATTTCTCACACATTTTCTTCATAGCTCTCAGTTTTCATTTGCTCATAACTTTCCAGAACTAAGCTTTAGGGCTGAAATTTTCTAAGCTTGATTTCTGTCCGAAGATGAATATTTTGGATGTTTGATCAAGCATTTCAGCCATTTTGGAATATGACAAAAGGAAAATTAAACTTTTTGAAATCAATGAGAGTTAGGCATCTAGGCGTTTTTGAAAATCTCTAGGCACCTAAATACCTTTGAAAATCTGACCTGTAGTCCATTGCCAAGCATAATTTTGTTGGCAGCTGAATCCTACAGACCAATACTATGTTGGGAGGTGGGGGTTGGTTTTTGGTTTTGTTTTTGCTCTGCTTGTGAACCAAGGAGTTATAAAACAACATGAGCTGCAATTACTTTATTAAAAATACACGTTATTTCAAATGAATCAGGATGTTTATGAGGTAGTGTGAGACTACAATGTTTTGATTCTTTTACTTGGCACTAATGCATGTATTTTCAAGACTATTACTATAAAATAATACCAGAGGGGAGATATATAAAAGAGTATGTGTGTGTGTTGGGAGATTTTCAGCAGTGAGACTGGAGAAAAAGCTACCACACAAGAGAAAAATCCATTTTAAAGAAGAGTAGAAAAACAACCAAAAAAGCTACCCTTTTAAACTGGTATCAGCATTTCTGTAAAGACCAGTGAGTGCTGGGGCAAGCCATATGTAACAAAAAAAATACATTTGTCTAGACATATTCTGTATCCTGCTAAATAGAGACCTGATCGTGCAGCCCTTACTCATGTGCATAATCCCACTGGAGTGGGACAGCAAATGTGAGTAAGGATTGGAGGAATTCTCATTGTGTAAACTGAAAAGGGCACATGCTGTTATTTAATTGCAAACATACATAGGGTGTCTACTTAGATGAAATAAAACAAAGAATGCTCACACACTGCCAAGTCAACCAGGTAGAAACCTGTTCTCTCTATTTCCTCCCTACCCTGTGCATAGGTAAACAGAGGGAGAATACAGTGCAGCTGCAGCAAACAGACTCCCAGAAGCCAAACTGTGTAAGATTTACAATCTACAAATATTTTCAATATAAAAACTATTGTTCACAGGCATTACAATTTAGACTTAGGAGCCAAAGGAGTAAAAATATGGTGATTTTGGAAATAATTAAGGAACACGGGATTAGAACAAATCAGTTGCCATCCTATAGGTATCTCTCTCAGCCTACTGGTTCTCTAATTTGAAATGTAGGTTACTGAACCATGAAGAGAGAACAGAAAAAACGGTTACTCACCTTTGTAACTGTTGTTCTTCGAGATGTGTTGCTCATATCCATTCCAATTAGGTGTGCGCGCGCCGCGTGCACGATCGTCAGAGAAATTTTCTACCCTAGCAACACCCGGTGGGTCGGCTGTGGAGCCCCCTGGAGTGGCGCCTTCATGGCGCTGGATATATACCCCAGCCGACCCAGCGCCCCCTCAGTTCCTTCTTGCCGGCTACTCTGACAGTGGGGAAGGAGGGCGGGTTTGGAATGGATATGAGCAACACATCTCGAAGAACAACAGTTACAAAGGTGAGTAACCGTTTTTTCTTCGAGTGCTTGCTCATATCGATTCCAATTAGGTGACTACCAAGCCTTACCTAGGCGGTGGGGTCGGAGTGAGACATCGCAGTATGCAAAACCGCAGAATGCAGCATCGTCTCTGGACTGCTGTACCAGTGCATAGTGAGCGGCAAAGGTGTGGACCGATAACCAAACCGCCGCTCTACAAATGTCCTGGATCGGGACATGAGCCAGGAAGGCAGTTAAGGAGGCTTGGGCCCTCGTGGAGTGGGCGGTGAGGCGCAGCGTCGGGACACCGGCCAGGTCGTAGCAAGCACGAATGCAGGATGTGATCCAAGAGGAGAGACATTGGGAGGAGACCGGTAGGCCTTTCATCCGGTCGGCTACTGCAATGAAGAGTTGCGTCGTCTTTCTAAATAGTTTTGTGCGCTCAATATAGAAAGCAAGGGCCCTGCGCACGTCCAAGGAGTGCATACGCTGGTCTTGGCGCGTGGCGTGTGGCTTAGGATGGAAGACCGGGAGGAATATATCCTGGTTCACATGGAAAGCTGATACTACCTTGGGAAGGAAGGCAGGGTGGGGGCGAAGCTGCACTTTGTCTTTATGGAAGACTGTGTATGGAGGCTCAGATGTGAGGGCCTTGAGTTCAGAAACACGCCTTGCTGAAGTGATGGCTACAAGGAAGGCTGTCTTCCAAGATAGGTAAAGGAGCGAGCAGGTAGCCAATGGCTCGAACGGGGGTCCTGTGAGCTTGGAGAGAACCAGGTTAAGATCCCACGCCGGAACGGGTTGGCGTTGCTGCGGGTAAAGGCGGTCTAAGCCCTTGAGGAATCTGACAACCATCGGGTTAGAGAAGACCGAGGAAGCGTGTTCTCCTGGGTGGAACGCCGATATAGCGGCCAGGTGAACCCTGACTGAAGATATCGCCAAGCCCTGCTGTCTCAGGGACAGGAGATACTCGAGTATAAGAGGAATAGACGCCTGCAATGGGGGCGTGGCCCGCTGCTCGCACCAACAGGAGAACCGCTTCCACTTGGCTAAGTAAGTGGCCCGTGTAGAGGGCTTTCTACTTCCCATCAGAATCTGTTGCACGGGACGAGAGCATTGCAGCTCTGTCCGATTCAGCCATGGAGCATCCACGCTGTAAGGTGGAGCGATTGCAGGTCGGGGTGACATAGTCGGCCGTGGTCCTGGGAGATCAAGTCCGGGCACAAGGGAAGCGTGATCGGAGTTTGAACCGAAAGCTCCAGAAGCGAGGTGTACCAGTGCTGTCTTGGCCAAGCTGGAGTGACTAGAATCATACGTGCCTTGTCTCTGCGAAGCTTGAGCAGTACCCTGTGGACCAGTGGGAATGGAGGAAAAGCGTAGAACAGCTGGTCTTTCCACGTCAGAAGGAAAGTGTCTGACAGGGAGCCCGGGGATCGCCCTTGTAGGGAGCAGAACACGTGGCACTTCCTGTTGGCTCGTGATGCGAACAGGTCTACCTGGGGAAATCCCCACCTCTGGAAGATGGCATAGATGATGTCCGGGCGAATCGACCACTCATGCGTCTGGAAGGATCTGCTGAGACGGTCCGCCAGAGTGTTCTGGACTCCAGGGAGGAACGATGCCATGAGATGTATCGAGTGGGCAATGCAGAACTCCCACAGGCGAATGGTCTCTTGGCATAGGGGAGACGACCGGGCTCCTCCTTGCTTGTTGATGTAGAACATGGCCGTGGTGTTGTCTGTGAGGACTAATACGCAGCGGCCATGTAGGAGACCGAGAAATGCCTGACAGGCTAGGCGCACCGCCATCAGCTCCCGAACATTGATGTGCAGAGCTAGTTGGGATGCGGTTCACAGGCCTTGGGTATGGTGCTCCCCGAGGTGAGCCCCCCAACCTAGAGATGAGGCGTCCGTGACCAGGCGCAGGGAGGGTTGTGGGGCGTGAAACGGCACTCCTGCACAAACCGCCTTGTGATCCAGCCACCAGGTGAGAGAGGTCAAGACCGAGTTCGGAATCGTGACCACCGTGTTCAGGCTGTCCCGAGAAGGGCGGTACACCGACGACACCCAGGCCTGAAGTTGATGAAGCCGGAGTCTGGCATGCCTGGTTATGTAAGTACAAGAGGCCATGTGACCTAACAGACCGAGGAACGTCCTTACAGTGGTAATCGGGAAGGCCTGGAGTCCGTGGATGATGTTCACGATGGTGCGAAACCGAGTGTCTGGCAGAAGAGCTCGGGCGAGTGTGGAGTCTAGGAATGCCCCGATAAACTCTATTCTTTGGGTTGGCTCCAGAGTGGACTTCTCTTTGTTGAGTAGAATGCCTAAGTCGTGGAATGTTTGTAGTATTATGTGGACGTGCGCCCAAACTTGCTCCCTGGTACGGCCGCAGACCAGCCAGTCGTCTAGATACGGGAACACCTGTATCCTTTGTCGCCGAAGGCATGCTGCCACGACGGCCATACATTTGGTGAACACTCTCGGAGCCGCGGACAGTCCGAAGGGAAGGACGGCAAATTGGTAGTGTACCTTGTTTACTACAAAACGAAGGAAACGCCTGTGAGGGGGGTAGATCGCTATATGAAAATATGCGTCCTTGATGTCGAGGGCGGCATACCAGCCCCCAGGATCCAGGGAAGGGATGATGGTCCCCAAGGAGACCATGCAGAACTTCAACTTTACTATGAATTTGTTGAGTCCGCGTAAGTCTAATATGGGTCGCAGACCTCCTTTTGCTTTGGGGATCAGGAAGTAGCGGGAGTAAAACCCCTTGCCCCTTAACTCTGGGGAAACCTCCTCTATGGCCCCCATAGAGAGGATCCCAAAAACCTCCTGTATAAGGAGATGCTCGTGAGAAGGGTCCCTGAAGAGGGACGGGGAGGGGGGGTGGGAGGGGGGGGAACGAAGAAAACTGGAGAGCGTATTCCCCTCTCCACCGTGTGAAGGACCCAACAGTCCGAAGTTATAAGGGACCAAGCAGGGTGGAAACGGGAGAGGCGATCCCGAAAGGAAGGAAATGGATCCTGGGTAGTAGCTGGTGCGCCGTCCTCGGGCGCAGCTTCAAAAGTTTTGCCTAGGGCCTGAAGGTGGCCTAGGCGGGCCCTGATTCTGACTCGGTTGAGGGCCGGTCGACCTCCGTCTACCACCTCGTCCCCGCCTTCTGGGGAAGTCCTGTCTCGGACGAGGAGGAGGAGGGTAGAACCTTTGTGGCTGGGGCCTAAAGGGCCTGCGTTGGGGTCCTGGGACATGCATCCCCAGGGAGCGCATCATGGTTCTCGAGTCTTTGAGGCGCTGTAACCTAGAGTCCGTCTTGTCCGAGAACAAGCCTTGGCCGTCGAACGGCAGATCCTGCAGGGTCTGCTGCAGTTCTGGCGGCAACCCCGAAACCTGGAGCCAGGAGACACGTCACATGGCTATCCCAGACGCTAGTGTCCTGGCGGCCGAGTCCGCAATGTCGAGGGAGGCCTGTAAGGAGGTTCTAGCCACCTTTTTGCCTTCCTCCACCAGGGCCCCGAACTCCTCCCTCGAGTCCTGGGGAACCAACTCTTTAAATTTCCCCATGGAATTCCATGAGTTATAATTGTACCGGCTTAAGAGCGCCTGTTGGTTCGCGGCCCTGAGCTGCAGACCCCCCACCAAATAAACCTTGCGTCCAAACAAATCAAATCGCTTAGCGTCCTTTGATTTGGGCGCTGCCGCCTGCTGGCCATGGCGCTCTCTGGCGTTCACTGATGAGACTACTAGTGAACACGGTGGGGGATGTGTGTAGAGGTACGCATAGTCCTTTGAGGGAACAAAGTACTTCCTCTCTACCCCTCTGGCCGTGGGAGGGATGGAGGCCGGGGTTTGCCATATGGCCGTGGCGTTAGCCTGAATTGTACGGATAATGGGCAACGCCACCCGGGTTGGGGCATCAGATGAAAGGATGCTCACCACCGGGTCCGCCACCTCCACTATCTCCTCGGCCTGTAGATCCATATTTCGTGCCACCCTACGTAACAAGTCTTGGTGGGCACGGAGATCTATAGGAGGTGGGCCTGAGGGTGTTGTACCCGCCACTGCCTCATCTGGGGAAGATGAGGAGGACGCCTCCGGGGGTAAAGGATCTGTGTGCGGGTCCGGCTCCAAGGGACTTGGAGGTGCAGGATCCCCTGCGCCAGGGTCTGATGCCTGCATGGGCGTCGGCACCGGAGCCTCCATGCCCCCTGGGGGAGGACGGGAGACGGTGGCCTCAGGAACCCTGGGCTCAGAGTGAGCCGAGCGAGCGGCCGCTGGTGGAGCCCCTTGAGCCTGGTGATACGCCCAAGGGGTCCAGAAAGACCAATGCGTAGGGTCTTGTTGAAGGTTTTCCGCCCCCTCCTGCCAATGACCCAAGTTGTCTGCAGGTTGACCCTGAGCAGGGTACGCTGAACGGGGGGCCCCTTCAGATGAGTGAGACGCCGATCTCGAGGGCCAGGGCGGTGCTGAGCGTGGGTGTCGGGATTCGTCCTGGTACGGTGCCGAGCGGTGCCGATCCATCGGCGAATGGTCTCTCCGCGGTGCCGGTGAACGGTACCGGGATCGAGAGCGGTGCTGATGTCCATGTCGGTACCGGGACCCGGATCTGGATCGGGACGACGAAGACCATCTGTAAACCCGGTGCCGGGAGCGGCCTAGCGAATGGGAGCGGCGCTCATACCGGTGCCGGGAACTGTGCCTGGACTCCGACCGGTACCGATGCTCGGGTCGATGCCGAGAAGAAGACTGGTGCCGGGAGGAAGATCTGTGCCGCGAGTACGACCGGCGCCGAGATGGAGATCGGTGCCGGGACTGCGAGCGGCGTCGAGACCTGCTCCGAGACCGGGAGCGGTGCCGCGAGTCCACGCCCAGAGATGGCGGGCGTATCAGGGTCGGCTTGCCCCTGGACTGTACCGTACGAAGGGCATGCGGTGCCGCGGGCTGAGAAGGCGCCGGCTCCGTGAGGGCGATGAGGTCTCTCGCCGTGGCAAATGTCTCCGGTGTGGAAGGGAGACCAGGCTCCACCACCTGGTGGGGTGGTGAGCCAGTCGGCACCGGACTCAACGGCTCTACACCCGGTGCCGGAGTCAACGGTGCTGATGACAATTGCACCCTCTGGCGTTCGGAAGCCGGACGCGGCTCTACCCCCGGTGCGGGGGGAGTCGGTGCCTGTTAGACGGCAGCGTCCTGAGTCTTGCAAGGCCTTTTATGTCCCGGAGAGAGGGACCGGCGCCGAGGGGCTTGCGGCGGACGCGGTGCCGAGGGAGGACGGTGCCATGGCGCCTTCTCCACGTCTGCTCGCGGTGCAGTACTGGAAGGTGCCGCTGGGGCGCTACGCACCGAAGCGCTCGGTTCCGGAACCTGGCGCGCCGCAGGAGGATCTGGGCTAAGTGCCGCCTCCATGAGGAGCTGCTTAAGCCTGAAGTCCCGCTCCTTTTTCGTCCTTGGCCTGAAAGCCTTACAAATTTTGCACTTGTCCGTCTGGTGAGACTCCCCTAAGCACTTCAAACAAGAGTCATGGGGGTCTCCCGTTGGCACAGGCCTAGCACATGTCGCGCACGGCTTAAAGCCGGGAGCTTTGGGCATGAGCCCCGCTGTGCGCCGGGGGGGGGGGGAAAGGGGGAATAAGAGCCCCTTTAACCCCCGCTAACTATTAAAACTATTTATAACTACTCTTCAAACTATTAACAACTACTACTAATCTAAAGAACACAATTAACAACTAACTACAAGAAGTAACGGGTAAAGCTAGGGAGAGTGGAGAACAGCTATGCCGCGCTCCACAGTTCCAACGACCGTCACGGGCGGTAAGAAGGAACTGAGGGGGCGCTGGGTCGGCTGGGGTATATATCCAGCGCCATGAAGGCGCCACTCCAGGGGGCTCCACAGCCGACCCACCGGGTGTTGCTAGGGTAGAAAATTTCTCCGACGATCGTGCACGCAGCGCGTGCACACCTAATTGGAATCGATATGAGCAAGCACTCGAAGAAGAAGCATCTTTTTCCCTGTGGCATTGAAATTTATTTTATCCAGAAAATATAAATACAATATTTATTAAACATTAAAATATCTTGCATTCAATTTCGAATAATGTGGTCATTAAATTAAACCAAAAACATACATAACAAAGAAGTGTTCAAGTGTGAAAAGTTCCACACAATACAAAGTCCTTTACAACTCTGAGTAGACTCAGAACTTTGATTGTGTTCTTACAAGACTTTCTGACAGACTGTAGACTGATATAGCTGAGTAGATATTAGCACAGTCATATCAACTTTTTGTTTTTTTCTGGCAGAGGTGCAGAAACAGCACGTTGGCTGGGCTGGGTTTCTGCTAGCAACAAACTGCATACAAGAGTAGAAAACTCATACTCCTGGTTTACCAACACCATATGGATATTTTGGATTGAAACATGCCTAGTTCTCACTGAATTGCTTTTTCCTTCCTAATGCAGTGGAATGAGCAGTGCTGCTTCCTTTTGCTGCCAGTTGAGGGAAAACTGAAGTAAACATTGTGATTCTGTTGTTCAATTTCTGTTTAGGGTTGTGTTTCAGTCACCATTTTATGCAGATGTGTCATGTTGCAAAGGTCATTGTAACATGATGTTGTATCATGACATCAGGCTGTGATGACACTAACAGCATGTATGGTATTTCAAGACAGTTCAAACATTTGGAAAGCCTTGCGGGGACTTTCAAAATTCACTCACAAAATCAGGATGAGTAACAACCTGACTGGTCTGTAGCAGGACAGTGAGCCAGCACTACGGGGTTGCTCCCAAATGTGAGGAATACCACAATCCATATTTCGGAGAAAAAAGAAACTACTGATATTGGGGAATTAATCCTATTTGGTGATTAATTTAACTGGAAGTTTCCAAAGAGGCGGCAAAGGCAGAGAAGGTTCTGGATCAAATCTGTAGAATTATACATTCATAATTTGGGTGCTCAATAACTACAAATAAGCATGCACAGTAATTTGCATAGTTATATGACTATTTAGATTCATAATGGGTCATTTGTGCAGATATGCTTGAACCTTTGAATGTAATATTCTAAAACTTTGGTTCATTAATTTTTAGCACATCAATTCCCCTGTTCAAATTCAGCCTTCACAATATCTGTTTTGTCAGAGAACCGAACACTCTTTGACGACAGCTACCTATCAGGTTAATTATTACTGTGTGTGCTTAATATATACACATAGAAATATGTTGATAGGCACAGTGTACAAGCCAAAACAATGAACAAAACATGTCTCCTCTAAGTAGTAGTGCAGTCCAATAGTCTCCCATTGCTCAAACCTGTCCTCTCATATCAACTGTGGAGCTGTCTCACAGGTTCAGTGGCATAACCATTGGTGAAGTAATTAATGTCAGTCTCTCTCTACACGAGTCTCTTTTCGTTTTTATACAGTTTCAATTTATAAATCACCTAACTAGATAAAGGGTGCTTAAGACCCTTCCAGGAAATAATCCAAAAGTTTAACATAGTCTGCAGTCAATCTAATGATTGGAAGCAAAGGATAAACAAGTGAACCTTAAGTTTTGATATAAATAAATAATAATAATACTTCTTATGCATATGCACTTATGCAGAACACAAGAGCTTTGCAAAAAGGGGAATTGTCATTATCTTCATTTTATAGATAGGCAAGTCACTTCTCCTCATTAAGGACACAGAGAAGGTCAGTGATGAAACCAAAATACAAACAGAGGTCTCTGGACTGCCAATCCGGTGCCCTATCTCTTAGGGCAGGTCTACACTAACCCCCCAATTCGAACTAAGGTACGCAACTTCAGCTACGTGAATAACGTAGCTGAAGTTCGAAGTACCTTAGTTCGAACTTACCTCCGTCCAGACGCGGCAGGCAGGCTCCCCCGTCGACTTCGCGTACTCCTCTCACCGAGCTGGAGTACCGCAGTCGACGGCGAGCACTTCCGGGTTCGACTTATCGCGTCCAGACAAGACGCGATAAGTCGAACCCAGAAGTTCGATTTGCTTGCCACCGAACTACCGGGTAAGTGTAGACCTACCCTTAGACTATGTTGCTTCCCATAAAATACTTAATGGATGCTTTACATCACTATATAAGGAGCTTCAGAGAAGGGTTGCTAAATGACTGAGGCAACAGTGTAGCATATGTTGTCACTAGTGAAATAAGCAGTCTAACATCCATCTCAGACTGAAAAAACAAACGGTTTTACTCTTCCAAGATCAATTCACTGGTCAGTAGATTTTGTTGATCTTTACAATATGATTGTCCCTCTTTCTTGCATAGTTTGATCAACAGTAAAATAGGTAATAATGCACATATTTAAATTATCATCAAGATTCATAGTTAATACTACATAGGAACAAACATGAGCAGTTCTTACCTCTCAAAGATATAGTAGAAGACTGGCTGCAGAATGAGACACACATGACTGCATTGGTTTACATTCACCTCATATTTTGAATGCTATTCTCACAGCCATACAAAAAAAAAAGACAGTGGGACAAATCCTCAGCTGGTGTAAATCAGCAAGGCTTCATTGAAGGAAATGGCAATATGCCAATTTACAGCATCTTACGATCAGGCCCTATAATTTTAAAAAGAAAGCTGTGATTCTGACTCAGAACATGATATCATTCAGAGAAAAGTACTGGGTCACTGAACTGTTGTAGGTGGGCCCAATTCAGCCCATTCTAATAGCAGATGACTTCAGCATGTAGTTTGTGGTGTAAGGAATAACCAAAGCATAGACAATTTGGACCAACATTCTGAAAGACTTTGTAGGTCAAGAGAAGCCCTAAAAGTTAATATGGCATATGACTAGCTAGTAGTATAACCTAGCCAGAAACAGAATTCCATTATATGCTCAATCATGCTTGTACCAGACAGAATCCAAGCACACTACTTTCTACCATCTTAAGTCAATTAATTGTGTTTGTATGGGTAGTAGCAAAGAAGCCATTACAGTTGTCTACAATGGGGCAAAAACAAACAAACAAACAAGGACATCAGACAGTAGTCCTCAGATGGTAAACAACGTATTTAACCAGAACAGATGTCTATTATTAAAATGTTACAGCACATCCAGGCTAGGACTTTCATCTTAAAGTTAACCATAGAAATAGGCTGTATAATCATCAATCATCATCATCATCCCATTATGCCTCTGAAGTTTAGGGCAGCGATGAAGTTCCTCCACTCCTGTCTCTTTCTGGCAAGTCTTTCAATGGTTCCCCAGCTGTGCCTCAGGTATTTCAGCTCAGCTTCAACAGCTCTTCGCCATGTTGTTTTCAGGCAGCCTCATTTTCGTCTGCCTTCAGGGTCCATTTTATTGCTACTCTGGTGATGGAATCAGTTTCCAACCGAAGCACATGGCCAATCCATCTCCAACGCCTCCTGGCAATGATGGTGCTTATATCTCCTGGCTGCACTGGGTCAATAGATCTTGGTTTGAGATTGTTCCTGGCCAAAAGATACAGAGGATTTTTTCTGAGGCAGGTTGTATGGAATGAAGATAGTTTGAACATGTCATACTTTCTCATTCCCCAGCATTCTGCACTATAAAGTAATGTTGAAAGTACGCAGCACTGATAAATCTTGAGTTTGGTTTTGGATGTTGATGATTTCCAGACTGTATTTAAGCTCCTGAAGGTGTTCCTGGCTTTATTGATTTTGTTCTGGATGTCCTGGCTTGTTCGACCGTCCTGGCTGATGGTGCTGCCCAAGTATGTGAATGTTTCTTCACTGGTGAGAACATAATCCTCTATTCATACTGGTATAATAGAGCTCCCAAAAAGGTAGGCTAAGGGTATGTCTACACTACGAAATTAGGTTGAATTTATAGAAGTCTATTTTTTTAGGAAGCGATTTTATACAGTCGATTGTGTGTCCCCCCCCACTAAGTGCATTAAGTCAGCGGAGTGCGTCCACTGTACGGTGGCTAGCGTCGACTTTCGGAGTGTTGCACTGTGGGTAGCTATCCCACAGTTCCCGCAGTCTCCGCTGCCCGTTGGAATTCTGGGTTGAGCTCCCAATGCCTGATGGGGCAAAAACATTGTTGCGGGTGGTTTTGGGTACATGTCGTCAGTCGCCCCTCTCTCTGTGAAAGCAACGGCAATCGTTTCGCGCCTTTTTTCCGTGCAGACGCCATACTGCTTTCAGCAGACGGTGCAGTAGGACGGCTAACCGTCGTCATCCAACCACCGCTTCCGCTGCAACTCTACTCTCCTGGTGCCATGAATCCACCTCACAGGTCCTCTCGTCGTTCTTTATTAATATCTATTCATGTGGCATCCCGTCGTCATCCACCGTTTCCGCTGTAACTCTGCTCTCTTGCTCTTGCCTCGATAGTGAATTTCTCCATGTTGTCTGTCATGGGCTCCCGGGAACGTGTGTTCTTCATCGGGAAATGTGCACAGTGCTAACCGTCGTCATCCACCGCTTCCACTGCAACTCTGCTCTCCTGCAGATGCCATAACACTGCAAGCATGGAGCCCGTTCAGCTCGCCACTGCTGTTGTGAGCGTTGTAAACACCTCACGCATTATCCTGCAGTATGTGCAGAGCCTGCAAAAACAGGCGGAGGCGGCGATGACAGCGCGATCACGATAGTGTTGAGGACATGGACACAGACTTCTCTCAAAGCACGGGCCCTGGCAATTTGGACATCATTGTGGTAATGGGGCAGGTTCATGCCGTGGAACGACGATTCTGGGCCCGGGAAACAAGCACAGACTGGTGGGACTGCATAGTGTTGCAGGTCTGGGATGATTCCCAGTGGCTGCGAAACTTTTGCATGCGTAAGGGCACTTTCATGGAACTTTGTGACTTGCTTTCCCCTGCCCTAAAGCGCAAGAATTCCAAGATGAGAAGAGCCTTCACAGCTGAATTACCGTTGGGGATGTTGAAATGCCTACAGTTATTCTTGGGGACCCAGCCTACCCCTTAATGCCATGTCTCATGAAGCCATACACAGGCACCCTGGACAGTAGTAAGGAGCAGTTCAACTATCGGCTGAGCAAGTGCAGAATGGTGGTAGAATGTGCATTTGGACGTTTAAAAGCTCGCTGGCGCAGTTTACTAACTAGGTTAGACCACAGCGAAACCAATATTCCCATTGTCATTGCTGCTTGCTGTGTGCTCCACAATATCTGAGTGTAAAAGGGGGACACGTTTATGGCGGGGTGGGAGGTTGAGGCAAATCGCCTGGCGGCCGATTACAGTGTGACAGTTCTGTTTGTTTCTCCTTGATGAAAACCCACCCCCTTGGTTGACTCTACTTCCCTGTAAGCCAAACAACCTCCCCCCTTCGATCACCGCTTTCAGAGGTAATAAAGTCATTATGGTTTCAAAATCATGCATTTTTTATTAATTCATCACACAAATAGGGAGAAAACTCGCAAGGTAGCCCGGGAGGGGCGGGTGGGGAGGGAAGCACCGGGTGGGTGGTGGATGAGGAGAAGAGGGAAGGACAGTGCCACACTACAGTTCAAAACTTATTGAATGCCAGCCTTCTGTTGCTTGGACAATCCTCTGGGGTGGAGTGGCTGGGTGCCCATAGCCTCCCGCCCCCCGCGTTCTTGGGCGTCTGGGTGAGGAGGAGGATATGGAACTTGGGGAAGAGGGCAGGCGGTTATACAGGGGCTGCAGCGGCTGTCTGTGCTCCTCCTGCCTTTCCTGCAGCTCCACCAGACGCCTGAGCATGTCAGTTTGCTCCCACATTAGGCTCATTAGCCTCTGGGACGGAGATGATAGGGGGAGCGTAGAAACATTTGCAGCTGCAGGAGGAAAAAAAGGGAGAGTAATATTTAAAAAGATACATTTTAGAGAACAAAGGGAAGACTATTTCACACTGAATCAAGCGATTCACATTACATAGCACATGTGCTTCACTCCCCCACCCCCACCGCGTAGTTAGTATCAGGGAAGATCCCTCTCAGCCAAACGCAAACAGCTCAGCATGAACGGGCCTCCACCCACTGCGTGGCAAAGGCTTTTAGAGTACCTCCAGGAGAGTTTCATGGAGATGTTCCTGGAGGATTTCCGCTCCATCCCCAGACACGTTAACAGACTTTTCCAGTAGCTGTACTGGCCGCGAATGCATCCCAAGTCTTCAGGGCAAATTAAACATTAAACACGCTTGCTTTTAAACCCTTTATTATATTTACAAAGGTACACTCACCAGAGGTGCCTTCTCCAGCTTCATGGTCCGGGAGCCCGCTTTGGGAAGGTTGGGAGGGTATTGGGTCCAAGATGATGAACAGTTTCTGGCTGCCGGGGAGAAAGGATTCTCCACTTGCCTGCTGTGCGCTTGCCTGCTGCATGGATTCTTCTCCCCATACAGCGATCAGATCCAGTACCTCCCGTTCGGTCCATGCTGGAGCTCTTTTGCGATTCTGGGACTCCATGGTCACCTGTGCTGATCAGCTCGCCACGCTGGCCAAACAGGAAATGAAATTCAAAAGTTCCCGGGGCTTTTCCTGTCTACCTGGCCAGTGCATCTGAGTTGAGAGTGCGGTCCAGAGCGGTCATAATGGAGCACTCTGGGATATCTCCCGGAGGTCAATACCGTCGAATTGCATCCACACTACCCCAAATTCGACCCGGCGATGTCGATTTCAGCGCTAATCCCCTTGTCAGGGAGGAGTGCAGAAATCGATTTTAAGAGCCCTTTAAGTCAACAAAAATGGCTTCGTCGTGTGGACGGGTGCAGGGTTAAATCGATCTAACGCTACTAAATTTGACCCAAACTCGTAGTGTAGACCAGGGCTAAGAATTGAATGGCTGAATCTAGACACCTACATCCTACAGGCAATAGCTCTTGTTTTTGTCATTAACTCATTAAAAAAATAATCCAAACAGCCAAACCTGGATATATCATTTAGGCAAGCTGACAGCCCAGTCTCATTGCTAAAAACAAACAGGAGAGATAATGATAGCACTGTCCAGCCTCTGAGCTTAAATCAAACAAATGATTAAAAAGGTGACCAGCTTAAGCAAATGTGAAAGTCTATCAACTTAAACAACACGTGCTATTACCCCTAAAATCCAAATAAAATGGACGTTAACAACAAAAATCTCACTTTGTCCTTTTTGGGGTCTCATGACATCCAGCACAAACTAATCATATTTGGGACTAAGCCAGACAAGCAAGCACTGTTTACAGAAGTCTCAGAATCCTGGAAGATCACAATGCTGACAAAGAGCTCAGCTAAATATGTTTTTTATAATATTGTCTTGTTTTGCAGAAGTTCTCCTACTGTTAATATATGCTCCCCAAAACGTTGCACATTGCATTACCAGCATTTGACACACAAAACTATAGACAGTTTTCCACTTGTTCCAGATCAGAGAGGATTTCTGTCTCTGCCATTTTCATAGTCTGCTGTACCAAATGCTCCAAGGAAGTTCCAGTGAGCCATACTGTAGTCTTCCACATGAATTGTGATACCTAGCTATAATTATGATTATAAGTATCTTACAAAGGTATATAATTAAAAATGTCTAACAATATATAAATTGGATAACTAGGGATTAAGCAATCCCCCGAGGGAGTCATTTCCCCCCACCCCACAATAAAAATGTACAAGAAGCTCTCCAGACATAGGGGAATAGCCACTAAATATTTGAAGGGAGTATGAAGCCCATGAAAGGGGAAATCAGCAGAACAAACAGTATAAAATTAATAAGCAAAATTCCTTTAATTTACAGACCCAACATAGCTCACTTTTAGTAGTTTCTTTTAATACAATTACTGTTACTACAGCTTCTGCCCATTAAATTTGATGACATCTGTTGGGTAAAGAGGGCCTATTGGTCATCAATAAGAAGTGCAATATCAAATAAGACATGAGCAGCTTTACAAGATGACAGTAGGGAGATATGAAGAACCAAAGTTATTACTATAAATATCTCTTTTGTTTCTTGTATCAATTTAACCTCAGGGTGTCCTCAACACCATAGACAGAGAGTAATCTTTATAAATCCTAATTTACAACCATACCATCTGTCAAATAATATTTTATATCGGTCTCCACAAGTACATACTAACATAGTTGTCAAAGAGCAGCAAAAAAATATATATATATATAATTTTACTACCTTTCCCTGCCAATGGAATATTACCAAAGCTTCAAAATACTATTAATATATCTAAATAGTCTAACAACAATGCTGATGCTGGGATGCATTATAATCTTAATTTTAGAATCCCAATGAAAATAAGTTAAGACTGAATATTGACAAATTTTGTAATAAAAATGCAAAAGCTACAAACTGAAGTACTGTGAAAACTGATAAAATCATGGTATTTCCTATCACTGTAATACTGCAACTAAACTTCATGTTTCAGAAGCAAAGATTATTTTATGGGTACAGTTCTGAAAAATTCTGAGAACTCTGGCCCTTATCCAAAGCACAGCATTTAGGAATGTGTTCAACTTGAGGTATGTGAATAGTCCCACTGAAGTGACTTAGTGAGACTACACAGGCTGAATTGGAACCAGAGTGCTCAGCACCTTGCAGGGTCATGCCGCTGTACTTGAAATTCCTCTGGCTGCATTTTACATAGTGTTATGCCACTTCAGAATAGTGAAGACTGGGAATTGCTGAAATCTAAAGTTCCCTTGTGATATGTTGAGGACAGAAAATAGTTATCAAGATGGTTGTTTTTATTTAGCTCTCACTTATGCACTATGCAATTAAGTTTTATATTAAGTTAAGCAAGAACTATGTAAAGTGGATATAATTTAACTGACATGATTTAGAAATTTGTAGTGTTGTACCATAGTGTTCCCAGGATCTGACAGATGTGGTGGTTAGGTAATATCTTTTGTTGGACCAACCTCTGTTAGTGAAAGAAACAAGATCTGAAGGAGAGCTCTGTGGAGCTCGAAAGCTTGTCTCTTTCACCAACAGAAGTTGATCCAATAAAAGATATTACCTCACCCAGCTGGTCTCCCTCAAGGTTTAGCAAGACAGACAGACAGACAGACACACACACTAAAATCTAAACGGAGAAGGAACAGCAAAAAATACAAAAGTTAATGGAGAATCTGTAAAAGGTATTTGCTTCAAGAACCAAACTTTTCATAGTTTCACCTCTGAATAAGCAAGTTACCTATGGAAAATGACACGAAAATTATTTTTGATTACCATTTTCCCTGTTCCCCCAAGTACAAAGCCCACACATTTTAAAATCTAAATCAGATAGTGTTTAAAAATAAAAGCCAGTTTGCAATGAGAAAATAAGGCTTTGATTCCTTTAAACAACTGAACACCCCTGGTCAATTATGCACAACAACTATTTGATGCCCATTGTAGTTTAACTGACAAATAGCTTTAAATAAATTACAATATCTTTGCAGAATATTCTTCGAATTCATGTACTATCATTAATGCAAGAGTAAACAAGTTGTGTAATATTGTGTCTCTCACTAACACCACATTAAGTATATAAGATGGCAATCTGCAGTACAGAGTTAAATACAACAATTGTATAGTTTTTAGGGCTGTCAAGCGATTAAAATAATTAATCTCTATGCCTTAATATTTAAAAATAAAATAAAAGATTTACTCCCCCAGTAAAATCCAATATTTAATTCCGGAAACTTCTCTCCTCCTTCCTCTAAACACGTAAAACACTTTGAAATAATGCAAGATTGAAGGTACATTTTACATAGGTTATGAAGAGTTATGTTGTCAGCCATTGTTGAGAGAAAACTTCAGGAAGGTTTGTTTTCTCACATCCCAGCCATAATTTACTGAATCTTCTCCAGTAGAGACAACATTGTGCATTTGACCTAGAAACCCAGATGGAACAACACATATTAAGGGTTAAATTCATCTTTTTGCAGGGATCCCTCAAAACAGGGTTTAAGTGGAACTTAAGTGGTGCACAGGTCTTGGGCTGCCCTTCTTCACAGGGATGAATTTCATGATAAAGGTAATTTTCCCAACATCATGCTCAGACGATTTGCATGGCTCTGAGATCAGAATAGAGCCCAGCAATGATGTATATAGAGTCCAACCCTTGTCTACTAGAAAGTATGTTAAAAAAAACATTTAAAATATATACTGTTTTATATACTGCATTTCTTTGTCAGTTGACACAGAGAATCCTAACCTGAGATGGAACCATTATATTTGTTTTCATTCTGACCATTGATCGGTACAAGAGCCAGATTATGTTTTAGAAAGTTTACAGACAACTCCCTCTTCCTCCAATGGCCAAACTAAATAAAAATGTGCACTTAAAATACACAGATAAACTATATATGTCACAATAGATCATACAAGTAGCATCTGTAGCATAAAGAGAGATGAAGAACATTCCAATGAGCAAATTGCAAAGAGAATAATCAAGCCAGGGGCAGATGTGACACTCAAGAAGAAAGATTCCATTGTTTTATTAGAGGGGGAGTAAGGATTCATTGAAATGGATCCTCATTAGATGATTTAGTTTGGTTGATAAACCTCAAAAGGACCATAGTTTTAAATGTCTTTTTCCTTTAAGAATAAACACAAGATCAGTTATCAAAAATAATCAGTAGTATGAATAAATTATAAATCAAAGTTATACTACATTTTCAACCTTGGGACTCATGTTTGTTTTCTTGCTTAATCTTCTTCCAGCTCTTTTCCAGAAGCCTTTTCTACCAGTTCAGCAAATCAGTTTTTGGTTGCTCATTATTTTAAGCTAAACAACACTCACTAGTGATGATGAATTAAAGATTACCATATCAGGCACAGTTTTTAATCCAGATTTTAAAAAACCTGCAGACCTTATTTAGTGTCACCCACTATTAAACGAACACTAACATCATGCAGACCTCCAAGATACCAAGGAATTACTCAGACCAAGGCCTTCATGGTAATAAATGTCACAATGACACACAGAAAGCAGAAGGAGAAATAGTTCCAAGGCTAAATTAGATAGCTTTTCCTAAACATTTTATGTATGATGGTTAACAGGAAAACAAAACAAAACATTTCATTGTGGTACTGCATATATTTAAAACTATAGGACTATGCAGAGTAGGTTCATGTTTAGAAAAACATCATTTATTTATGAGGGGGAAAACTGAAGTGCTTGTGTGTGTACCATGTACAACATTTTTGGGGTGCAAATGCATTAACATGACATATGGATAGGTTCATCTTGTTTATCTGTAATTGCTTCTGTTTCAATGCCTAACTTATCTCGTTATAATTAATTACACCAACATATTTATAACTTGTACCTTACCATTACCAGAGAGCCATCTTTAAACTTTGCTAAAAGGTTCCCTTTCAAAATCAATACTGGAGTGTATGCTGAACATAATATCACAATCTTAGCTATGTCTCCAGCTAATTACTAGTAGTATCATTCTTTTCAAGCTGGAAAACAGGTAAGGGCTGACAATTTATGCCCAATCACAGAGGATATGAGTCTGTTACAGCTCTTCTCTACAGAGCTCATTTGTTCAGCTTAAACTGTAGTTGCTCAGGCTTTCAGTTCTGGGGGACTCTGATTCAATTCTTAATGTGTTAGCTAATATAACAATTGACACATTTTCATATTCCACACCTGACAAAGTTAGTGGGAAAGATCTTCTGATCACTTGACTACATGTGGCTAAGACTTCAAATTTGATTGCCAAAAAAAAAAAAAAAAATTGTTAGATTTCTCTGCATTCTTCTTGTTCTTGACTATTGTCCTAGAGTTTCTCATTTTTATTTTATTATTTTGGCTTATGTAAACCTTACTTGATCTTAAATATTTTCTTTAGTCTTCACTATTGTATAGATTAAATGTCCACTGCTACCAACAGACTAAGACAGAGTCAGAACTATTATGATGTAATAATTTATTTCAAATTCAAGTAAAAATTTTCAATACCTAATACCATGTAGGTTTCTAATAGGTTTGAAATAAAAAAAACTGATCATACCAAGCTGTACTAGATTAGTCCTTCGCTAGTGCTGTCTGTTGTTGCTATCAAGTGTTCATACTGCGACTGGGTTCATAAAATACATGGTGCTCTTGGTCCATCTTCAAGTCAGTACCATATAACCAGATGGGGCTGGAAAACATCTATACTTGGGCCATTCACTTATAATGCATCACGTCCTGGAGTGTGCTTTGCTGTATATGTGGGTGCGAGTTTGTTTTGATTAAGTTCATTTTGAAAAACTCACATTCTATCTTTGTGGCGTTTAGGACAATGAAAACAGTATTTGCATCAAGGCCTATATATCATGAAAGCTTTGTTAAACCTTTACTTGCACTATCATTTGTTGAGGATTTGGTGGTATTTACATAAACTTTTAGATGCACCACTGATGCAAAGCATTCTTTTCTTTCTCACTCAACACTACTCTTCTGGGTGACACCCCAAGACAGTTTGGGCATCAGCTCTGCCTAGCCTGCTTGCTGGCCCATTGAGGACCATCAGCTATACAACTGACCCATTGAGAGAAGGCAGATAAACCTTATGACTCAGCAAGGCATGCAGGGGCATGCCTATGGACAGAACTCTAAGGCTTTCAAGCCATGTGCTGGGCAGCTTGTGTTTGAAACAAAGGAAGCACAGGCCACATGGCAAAAAACTATAAAAGGCAGCTGCATCTTCCCCATTTTGTCTTCAAACTTGCTTCTTACCTCTGAAGGAACTTTGCTAAAAACTGAAGCTCTGAACAAAGGACTGAATGACCCATCCAAGCTGTGGATGTGTTCTAGAGGGACAGCAAACTCACCAGTACTGCTAGGAACCTGATATACGGACTTTGAAGTGTTTGTATGTATGTGACTGCTTTACCATTTAGCATCTCTCTTCTTGTTCTTTCTTTTTTCTTTATTATAAACCTTTAGTTTTAGACACTAAAGGATTGGCTGGCAATGTGGCATTTTGGGTAAGATCCAAACCTATAGTGAGCTGGTAATGCGGCTGACCCTTTGGGGTCAGAAGAACATTTTGTATATGTGAGCAGAGTTTAAAATAACTTCTCACTGTACTGGACCTAGGTGCTGATTGGGAGCCAGAGACTGGAATGCAATAGATGGGGGGCTGTGTGATTTCTTTTTTGCTTCTTGATAACCAGTGTGGGAGATCAGAAGTGCAGCTGTGACTGCTTGGGGGGAGTTTAACTTCAGTGTTACCCACCAGTCTTGGGAGTATCTCTCCCTTTCACAGTCTACCCTGACCTTGGCTTTTCCAGCAAGGGCTGCCCCAGGCAGATAGTTCAGTGGTTTGGGTGCTAGCCTGGAACTTGGGAGACTCAGGTACAATTCCCTACTTTGGCAATTCATGTGTGACCATGATCAAGTCATTTTCTCTGTGCCTCAGTTCTCCGTCTGTAAAATTGGAATACTACTACTTTACAGCTCCGTGGTGAGGATACAAAGATTACAGATTAAGCAGCACTCAGATGCTATGCTAATGCAGGCTATATAAGAATCTTAGATTGATAGAAAAAGGCGTGAATGCAACAGCGCTATTACAGTTGTGTTTCTCTACCATACTGACTTTTCTTTGACTCTCAGCAGGACCTCAGTTTATTTAGTTTA